>NC_092804.1:53448335-53802085 GCF_040954645.1 Diabrotica undecimpunctata | reverse complement strand
CCGATAAATGTATAGGTAAGTTGATCAAATTTCAGTTGAAGCCGTCTAAAAACCCTATAGTCACTATTGTGACGAAATTCCTACACTGGATATTACAACGAGTTAACGCTATAAAATGTCAACGGATTGGGAAACCGAATGGCAATTAATACTACCAAGAAAAAAACAAGTGACGAAATCAGTTTAAATCGATTATGATTAGATAGGACACACCAAGTTTATACATTTAAACCTTATTATCCACCACAATGCATACTAACAGTCTGTCTAGAATATCAAGACGAATGAACTAACTACAAC
This sequence comes from Diabrotica undecimpunctata, assembly GCF_040954645.1. Taxonomy (NCBI): domain Eukaryota; kingdom Metazoa; phylum Arthropoda; class Insecta; order Coleoptera; family Chrysomelidae; genus Diabrotica; species Diabrotica undecimpunctata. The sequence goes on along the minus strand of NC_092804.1, from coordinate 53,801,785 downwards.
CTTTCAGCAAACATCCCCATCGCACTCAACATAGAATATTAACGTTCATAGTTTTTTTAAATCGACTAATAATTTATATATTAAATAAAATCATATTCAATTTAGTTTAGTACTGTAATAAAATCGTATCTAAACTTTAGAAATCCCGGTAATGACCTTGGTATCTACTAAATAAAACAAGAAGAAAATATTTTAAATTTAAAAACTAAAAACGAAAGATTAACCGGTATTTACAACATTTTTTATGGTGAGTATATAAAACCGCAAAAGACCATCAAAATTATTTTAGTCACATGTGACGAAAACGGTTTTATCGCGTTTATAATCCAATGGTACTAAATAAAATAAATTCTGTTGATTAATTGCTGTTTTTATTCCTACTAATTAATTATATAAACACTTGTTTAATTATTTGTAATTTATTGTTGTCCGTTTGTTTACCAACTATATCATAATATTTTAGTATAAACCAACAATTACTTATCTTTTCATTGACGTGTTTGTACTATTTGAAATTAACTTTTTTTATATTCAAAGATTTATTGAATAATATACTTTCGACTATCTTCTTCTTCTTTAAGTGCCTTGTGCTTCAAAAAAAATAACGACCACGTTTTGCTTCTATTTTTCCCTTAATAATTACATATAATAATTCATATTTATATTTCTCATCAAGTGGGGCAAATTATTCCAATTTTCTGCTCTTTATGGTATTCAGAAATTTTCTTTCTTTGTTTAAAAGCTGTAAAACTGCTTCATTTGTCATTAGTACGCCCACATCTCGAAATCCCCAATTCTTTTACATATTGTTTCAATGAAAGTCCACGCTTCCGTCTCACATAGCAGAATGCCTGAAGACATAACGTAATAACCGCATAATTAGCGTTCTGTTGGTTAATACCTTTTGCATCTTTTTAAATGATGTTCTGGGTTGTTCTATTCTACTTTTATTTTCTTTGGAATATCTTATATATTTCATTATAAAAAGACTACAACACAGAGGTGTGATAAAAAAAAAGACGAACTGTTGAAACGACTTTAACAAAAGATTGCGCGAACTACAGATTGTATACCTACAGGTATATACATTATATATTTTTCTCTTCTTGTGGTGCCTATCCGTTTCGGATGTTGGAGATCATCAAGGCAATATGTACTTTGCAAATGGCTTATCTGAAAAAATTTGTGGTTGTTGTGATGATGTGCTTGGATTCTTCAGCCTAGAAATTCTTCGCCTTTTTTGCCTCGTTTTTCTTCTACTTTCCTCAGTAAAATTAGTTGCAGCAATCCGTATCTTTCGTTGTTCCTGATGACTTTCACGCTCACACTACATGGAGTAGTAAACGGAGTTCCATGCGTGTTTCTTGTTAGCTGTTGCAGACACTGGCTCTCTTCAATATATAATTTTAAAGTCTATACGATATTTTAACTTGATATAACAGCTATTTAGCGCTTTTAAGTTTGTTTTTATTTACTAAACAGCTCTAATAATGAAATCGGAGGCTTTCACTAACAGAGTCAAAATTAACTCTTCCAGATTTACACTGAATCTTTTTTGATGCTGGTCCTACTGATAATGGATCCACATAAGGTTATTTTAAAAAATACGTTACACAACCAGAAGGCGAAGAGATAATTGTAATGATGTTTTACTAGTATCCGCAGGAAATAAGTTTTAGAATAAAGACAATTGGTAATGATCGAACGAAGCTAAAGAAAAAATAAATAAGGTGGCCATCTTTGAAATTGTAAGGTAGCCAAAAAGAAACGAAAGTAGCAGTAGCAAAAGTTAAGGCAGAATCGTATACAAATATATACGAATAACTTGATATTAGTAGAATTAAGTAAAGGTATATAAAAAACCAAATATAGAGCACAGGAAGCAAAAGATTTTAATCAGATTAGATTATCCGAAATGAAAATAACAAAATACTTATCCATCGACATCTAAACGATGTCGATGGAAAAATACTTTCACGGTTTATTAAACAAAAAATTCAACCAAAAACCAAATGAACTAAGGAAGACAGTAACAGGTATGTTCACCAAAATTACAAATGTAAATATTGCTCAAGTACTTAAAAAAAACGAAGGTTTAATCAGTTACACCAGACGATACCACTGAAAAAGTGTAGACAGCTTTATGAGAGATAGGAAGAAGATGGCTAAAAGGTTTATTTAATAGAACTATGAAACAACTGCGAGATGTATGGAGATGTAGTACAGATTAGTCCTGTTTACAAAAACAAATGAGAACCTCAAGAAACTGAATTATATAAAAATTAGAATGGATTTGTACAAGGCATATCAACAACAGATACAATTTTCATTATAAGGCAGCAGGTGGAAAAATATTGGAATAAAGATACAAACGCTTATATGACATATATTAATCTTGATAAAACATATGATAGAATTACTACTTGAGAGGTTCTGTGGTGGGCTTTCGATGAGAAATGAGTCCTCGGCGAGTATGTGAAGATTGTAAAAGTTCTAATATGAAGGATTAACAGCTTGTGTTAGGACAGGTGTGAGAAAGACTGGAAAATTATGCATTTGGTATTATCTTGCAATAAAAAACTTAATCTAATGAGAACACTGTTCGATACTGGGGCTTTGATTGCTCTATTTTGCTGATAGTCTACAGAACTTTAATTTGATCAAAACGTGATTATGGATCAATAGCTTACGCATCTTTATGCCCGTATTGTTAAAACAACAAGACATTATACATAATACAGCAATTAGATTCCATTAGACAGCAGGAAGCATTCCGAGCATCACCTGTAGAAAGCTATTATAGTGAAAGGGGGAGCTATTACTACATTATTGCCGAATTTCCTTAATAGTATCACACGTAACATTAATAGCTGTTTAACATAAACAAACTTTAATTTGATAACAGATTCACTAACAAATATATTATAACAAATAATCTTTTTACCAATAGTAACATCCACAAACCCTACTATAAGCGAATACAATCTTAGTTAAAAAGTCTAGATATCGAGCTCCCAATATGGATATGGATACGTTCTCAATCAATATTATAACCCATACATTGGATATATATTCATATCCATGGATAATTATTACTCCAAATATAAATACTAGTCTAACCCAATTTGATAAACATTATTAATGATGCCAACATAAAGTATCATCTTAGTTTAATTATCAGACAGCATTATAAAAATTATTGCAAACTCTTCACAGATGCATTAAAGTATGACAGAACAGTAGGTTCTGTACTAGTAACATCTATCAGTTTCGCCTTCTCCCTTATTTCACGATTTTTTCAGCTGAGCTCTACGCAGTGCTCAAAGCTATCCAGCAAATTAATTCTAATAATATTACAACTTATGTAATCCTAACTGACCCACTAAAGAGGCCCGTCAAACCTTAACACAGATCCAGGCCATTGGCCCCGTTGAAGAAGCTTATAATATACGAACTGATGCAGGTTCAAGAAATCTCTGGACAAATCGGCTTTATATGGATACTATGTCTCATTGTAATCGACAGCAACGAAACAGCTGACCAGTGAGCGTAAAATTGCGTTACGTGCCGATATAAAAAGCAAAGTGTCGAAATACCAAAATCGATGTAAAAGCATATGTTAAGAATCAAGTTCTATGCAAGTGGAAATCTTTTCAAATCTCTTTGAAACAAATTAAAAATGATGTTACAACTTGTAAACCTTCAATTTGGAACAAAAGGGAGCAATTATTCACTAATATTTATGTCCTAAAAGTGAACAACCTAGATGTGAAACATGCAATATACAAGTTGCTGTTAATCATTTGTTAATTGTAGGACCTATTGACTGATAGATAGTATTGTACCTAAACTCTTTAAAATCTATAAGAATATTTTATAAAATCATGTTTTGTATCATCTCGTCATCGGTAATAACTATTATGGTGAATGCGGCTGTTTTTTAAATAAAAAAAATTAATTCTTATTGACATGATGTTAGCAAGAATAATATACTGTTGTTTATTTTCTATAATATCTTAAACTATTTAAAACATGACAGGTTATAATTTATATCCGCCTGTAAATCCAAGCAGCGTGTTTTAAATTCTAAGACCACCAGCTTAAACAATACCGACGACATAATCTGAGCCTTCCACTACCAAACCAATAAACCGTGTCATATTTCTGCTAGATGCCAACACGTTACAGGACCAAAATAACTTCTCGCGTTGCAAATATTTACCCGAACAAAACCAAAACCATTTGATGAATGTCTTAATTAAAGAACGAGAAAAATCCCTACATTCGAGACCACACCTCGCCGTCACCGACAATTTCCAAAACGCGCGCCAGGTCGCGCTCCAGTCATTTTCCAAATCAAAATCGAATGTGCTGTGACCGAAATACGAGCCACATGACAACACGAGCTGCCCCCCGACCACGACCGCCTGCGACGTGGCCGTTTGTGACTAATTTCAGGTTGGTTTGTTTGTCAACGAAGGAAATTAAGGGTGTAATGAGATATGTAAATAGATTGTATGGTGACTTACCAAAATGCTAATTATTTAAACTACGCTCATCGTAAGGCTAGTGTCAAGGATGTGTGTTTAAAACATTTAATTGGAGCACTCTATATAGACTTAAAATTCATATTATATAATTGATTATATTTCACTTAAGTATTCAGAGATTTCTCCATTTGTAGTTTGTATTTTTATTAATGGCCAAGGGGAAAAAATGCTTCAATTATGATTTTTATTTTTCAAATTTTAACTTAACCTTTGGATATCGAAGAACTGTCTATTATTAATTATTTTCTCCTATACTTTTATATTGTTACTAAGTACTTTCATGGCCCTATATACTGGCCTTTGTCCCACTTCCAAACTTAAATTAACTTATTCTTGTTTCTTCTAACGCTATCCACATTTCCTCAGTGATATCATTGGCCCCAACTATATTACCTTTCGTTAGTTTTTCTTCGTGTTCTTGAGCAATTGCTGTGTTTGTTATTTTGTTGACCACTGCTATCTTTCTTTGGTACTTCGCTTTATATTTTTTTGAATACTGTTATTCTTTAAATGAAAAGTCGTTATAGAATATGTGACACAGGAACGAATTTCCGAGTTTAAATCACATCTTGAGTTTTATTTTATTATTTTCCGTGGTAAAAAAAAATCCATTACAAAAAAAGCTAACTACATACATAATATTATACTGTTGCCGAAACCTATAAGTAAACTGTTGCATTTGGATATTCTTTACTTAAAAATTAAAAGCAGTTATTAATATGTAATTTCATGCTTCATGGAGATACAAAATAAAACTCCCATATTTTTCCAATATTTGATGATTTTTCAAATATATTTTTACTAATAGTTCAAACATGTCAAACAATAATTTTCATTTATTTCCAATTCTTCCTTGTATTCTAAAGCTCTTTATACATCATTGTATATAAACTTTTTAAAACTTTTTTCCCACTTATCTTTTTGAACCACTTGGTATATGAGACCCATATAACATCAGTTCGTTCCGCCAATATTTCAAAAAATACAAATTTTATTGACGCTGACGGCGGTCTAAATAAAAGAAAAGAACGAAGTCGTCGTAGCCGACAGAAACTGGGATTTTAACTTTATTGACGTTCTCAGGGGTACCAACTTAATAATCGTCGTCGACATGTGGATAATGACAATAATAACAGTATTTTATTTGTATGTTATTTGTCACGGGCATTTTGATTTTATCGAAGTGTTGCCTTGGGTGTTCCAATTTTTTATATGATATAAAGAGGTATTTAAAAAGGATGTATTTAGTTATTAAATTGCATTAAAGTATTAGAAATTTTATATATTTTAATTTCGATAACTACATTTTTAGCTTTTTCAAAAAGATTACTAATTACTTTTTCAACTACATTAACAGAATACGCTCATTATTCTCAGCGTATTCTACCGATTATGGTGCAGCCTCCCTTAGATAGTCATTCTTTATTTCTGCCCACGATTGTCTAATATTCGCTTCTTCCATCTTAAATTTGGACGTCTTCTTGGTCTGTTGGCGCCTCTTGAATACCACAGTATAATTCTGATGGACCATCTATTGTCAGTTCTTCTATTTTAAAGATTTAATTGTATGGATTACATCAATGGCCTTAGTTTTCTGTCTGATCCATTCTATTCTTTTTCTATCCCTCTTTGTTATACCTAACATGCATCGCTCCATTGACCTTTAAAGTGACTTTAAGTTTCGCTATTATCTCTTTCTTTAGTGTCAAAGTTTCGCAGCCTTATGTCATGATTGGTAGTATATAGCGATCGAATGATTTTTTCTTCAGTTGAAGTGACATCTTGGATTTGAATATAACTGCATTTCTACCAAAATATACCCAAGCTAGTTTCACTCTTCTGTTAATTTCTGGAAGTAAGGAGCCAGATTTATCTATTAATTATCCCAGGTATACATACATCGTCTACAGTCAAAGTGCAGTGTTGTTTATTATTACATCTTGGACATCCACTAGCTCGTTGTACATGATTTTTGTTTTTGTCAAGTTTATTTTTAAACCAACTTCATTGCTAGTTGCAAAGTTCTTGTAGTTCTGCAGGATTATTAGCACGGTATTGTCTACAAATCTTAGATGACTAAGGTATTCTCCATCAATAAATAGACCTTTATTCTGCCAGTTTATTTTGCTGAATATATTTTCTAGAGTTGCAGTGAAGACCTTTGGTGATATTGCGTCTCCTTGTTGGACGCCTCTGGTAGTGAAAAATTCTGGAGTGTTTTCATAAATTTGTACCTTAGCTTTTGCTTGTCTATATATATTTGCTAAAGTCTCTATGTATGGTTTGTAAATGCCTTGGTCGGTCAAAGCCTCTATTACTGCCTTGGGATATATAGAATCGAAAGCCTTCTCGAGCCAGGAACAGAACTGTCACACTTTAACCTACATTTGTCAAGTTTACCTCTAAAATCTGATATATAACATAAAAAACTCATTGTCTCCAAGTAAGAGATGTAGTTCTTTTAAAATCCTCCCCTTTTTAAATTTAATGTCTGTTTCGTCCCCCCGTTTTTTTAAGTGTTTTCTGTGTGTTTTCTGTGTGTCTTAAAGTGTCTCAATTTTAATTTTTAACTTTATATATTGGACTTTACAACTATTTGCCACATATTGCAACATAACTTTATCAAAGAAATTTGATAATTACAAGCTGATATAATTGCACACCCACACAATTTGTACATCTATTCTTATTCATTGTCTCACAACTGTCACCTTCCAAAACAAAAATAAAAATCTCAATAAATAACACACATTTCATAAATAAATCTCCAGAATAAACATAAATAACTTTAAAGAACTTAATGGTATAGAACATTACTTTCATCAAACAAACAATTACATTTACCTATCTCTACTTCATTGAATAAAATCTGTCTCCTCAAGAACTTCCCCGTTTACTGTTAAACAATTACAATAGTTGACTTGAGTTCTATAATCAACAATACAAGATAGTTTGAACCATGTTCTTTCAACCATCAATTAATAGAGTACCGACATGTAAGTAATGTTTTATTTATTTGTTTATTTATTAATTCATTACAGTTTAATAGACTATTTTACCAATTTGTGGGTCTTACCTTGTCTGCTTAAACATTTTATTCATTTTGAAAAACCACAGACATGTAATATTGGCATAATTTCTGTAATTTATATAATTTATATCACCTATCTTTGTTTTATCTTTATTAGACAACACCCTAATATGGGTTTATTATTTTCAGCATTTATTTAACTTTGTATCGTGACCTGAAGATGCTTTGCATATTGTAGAAAGCGAAACCGGTCGTCTAATTAGTTAAATTAAATTGATTGTGAGTAAGTCTAATTTATTATTTCTTTTACCTTTTGAAATGGACTCACACAAGCAACACATTCATGATTTGATATTAATAGTGTTTTTCCTGCAGACAGTTATAAATTTAGTTTTCTTTATGTTGAGTTTTAGGCCATATTATTCGCGTATTTCTACTTTTTTTGTTAATAGCTTTTGTAAATCATTAAGGTTTTCTGCAATGATGATGGTATCATCTATGTGTCTAATATTGTCAATCGGAATTCCATACAATCTCCTCTTTTTATGTGTATTTGTTGATCTTTCTTTACTTTGTAGTTTAGCTATAGTAATGATTGTATTAGATGCTCATGTGTTACTTTGTGGAATGCTTTGTTGTAATCAATAAAACATAGATAGGCGTCTGGATTTACATCTAGGCATCGTTGTGTCAATATATTGCATGCAGACAATGCTTCTCTTGTTCCCAGACCTTTTCTGAGTACAAATTGGGTGTTTCCATACACATATGGGCCACTAAACTTACCATGCAATATTCATTGAATTTTGTGTTGGCTTTTGGTTTCTTTGGGACGGTTATAAAAATATAGTATTATTATGCCAATTCTATAAATGCTATTTAAGAAGTCTTTCAGTGTATCTATATATTTCACGTCCCCTTTTAAACTTAATATTAATTAATGACTTAATACTTTAGATGCTATTCTTTCATGTAACTAGAGGAAACGTTAATACAGAGTGACGTAATTGTAAGCGTCCCAGTGACGTAATTGCAGACGACTTTTTCACAGAAAAATGTGCCTAAAGAAAATTCTTCAAATTATACTCAATGAAAATGTAATAAAACTTTTAACAATCAAACAGTGCTTCTCTTGTTCCTAGAGGAAACGTTAATATATAGTGACGTAATTGACGACTATTTCATAGGAAAATGTTTCAAAAAATTTTTTTTTTTTAATTTTATTTACTGAAAATTCAATAGAACTTATTAAACTAATTTGTACATCTTTCTATAGTAATTAAAAATAATGGAAGTAAAGCAATCGCAAAAGAATTACCAACAAACTTCACTTGAACTCTCGCGATTTCACTTTTTGCTAACTCTTACCTGTATGTAATAATAATTTGATAAAACACACTGTATATAAAAATCGTGATACCTCCAATGCACCCTGTCGTGCCTGGCCAACCTTTTGAAAAGGTCATTTTCTTAAAAACGTACGATCCTTCTTAGTATTACAAACCGACCTAGACCATCAGTCGTTTTTCAAACTTAGTAACGGCCTTCAACTGTTTTTATTAATTATTTGAGAATTTCTGTGATAATTATGGGTTAGGTCATGGCTTTTTCTCTTTTTGTGATAAATTACGATGTATTTGATTTGGGGTTTAATTATAGGGGGCGTGTTAATTATTTCGAGAGCGGTAATTTCGGGAATATTTAGGAGTGAATTATGCGTGGAATTCATGGCCTCGGGAGTATTTTTAAATTATGTGTATCTTCATTAACAGATAACATTAATTTTGTATGTTGTTAACAAATCAGAGCATAATTTTCATCACATTTTTAGTATTTTTTACATAGTGTTGTTTTTTAGTATTGTAGGTATATTCATACATGTTAGGATACGAAATATTTTTTCATGGACATTAGTAAATGAATGTAATAACTCGGTAATCATTTTTATTAATAAAAAAAGCTGTTTAGGCAGAATTTTTAATCTGAAACTCGCGCTTCTAATGTGCTTTTCATTTATTTTAAAACTACATTGCCTTCGAAAATTATATATATAGATAATAAAGCCATAGACATAGATACACACCATCTCTTTGTCGACTTCAAAGCAGTATATAACAGTGTGTGTAACTGCATTATATAATACAATGATAGACTTTGGGATCCCACCTAAGCTAGTTAAAGTGACCCAACTAACAATGCAAAATGTATGCTTATGCGTTAGAATTAAAGGAGAAAACTCTACGTTCTTTGACATTAATAATGGTCTAAGACAGGGTGACGCGCTGGCTTGTGTCTTCTTTAATATTGCCTTGGAAAAGGCAATCAAACAATTAAATACTAGAATGAATGGAACTATTTTTACTAGATTGACGCAAATTCGCTGAAGATTTAGTTATAGTGGGCAGAAGTATGATAGACATGGTGCAGTGTTTTACAAGGCTTGCGGGCGCGGCAAGTAAATTATTACTTATGGTTAACGAGGAAAAAACCAAATATATGTTTTAAGGAACCCCGAAATATCTAACAGAGAATTCAAATTAACAACCATACCTTTGAGCAAGTCAAAGAATTCACATATCTTGGATCGCTACTAAACGCAACAAACACGACAAGGGACGGAATAAAAAGACGCATAGCAATAGCAAACAGAACTGTTCACGGTCTCCAGAAACATTTAAAAAATAATATAAAACATGCAGTAAAGCTCAATATATACAAGACCTTAATAAGACCAGTTTTGATATATGAGGCTGAAACGTGGACTTTATCTCAAAATGATAAAAGACTTTTTGGTATTTTTGAGAGAAAAATTCTTAGAAAGAATTTTGGGGCAATGGCGTCGAAGATACAACTTTGAACTATATCAGTTATACACCGATCCAGATATTGTGAAATTCGTTTAGTCTTCGTGGGCGTCCAGAGGACGACTACGAAGGTGATGGATTGATGATGTGGAAAAAGACCTACAGATTCTAAAGGTCAGAAGATGGAGGGAAGTTGCCAGGAATTGACAGAAGTGGCGACTTCTTTGTGAGCAGTCCAAGATTCACAACCATACAAAGCTATAAAGCTGAATATAGGCTCTAAATAGAGAGAGATGAATAATTCCATAGAATAAGCCTTTGTTCATGTGTAAGGCTAGTAACTTGCACACAAAGATTTCAAAACACATATAGCATAACCTAACTTATTTATAATTATCTGATTCTATTAAAACACAAATATTAAGAAAATAAAATAGTCTAAAACACGTTTAGGTCCTTTTGATTCCATTTATAACATATATGGGAGTTACTTGTCAGTAGTATAATAAAATTCTCAAACAAATTTATATTGTAAGTATTTTTAAAAGTTCTGAAGCATATGGTTATCCTGTAAAATTAACTTATATAAAATAACTACTTCAGAATCCAGATTGTAGTGATGTCATTGGTCTTTGTGGTGAAAAATTGTCTATAACTTCCTTTAACTAAAAACGAAGGGAAAAATAGAAGGAAATCGTGTTCCTAGCAGACGACAAATAATCTAGCTACGTAACATCAAGGATTGGATTGGACAGGACTAGACCTCCAAACCCTAATAATATTCGCACTAATAAAAAGCACTGAATAGAGACGAATTTACAGAATTCATCGCCAACCTCCATTAGAGAGAGGGCAACTGCCGAAACGGCAACTGCTGAAAATGCAGCCTGTTAAATGGTTACAAGTAAAGATCGATCTACTTGTGATTCCTCAGGTTCCCACCAGCTCACCCGAGCTATTGTCCAATTAACTTTTTCTATCAATTTTTTATTTACCAGTATGATTTCAGAGCCAGAGTCTATCAAAATTGTTATGGGTTTTTCATTTATAAATCCATTCACAAATTTTAAATTTGATTCATTTTCTTTCTTCTTATGCCCTGTCAGTTTTATAAATTCCTTTGGGGGACAAAAAATTCCGATTTGTTTCTTTGTTTCTAGTATGCGCCTTCGTCAAATCCCTCCTGTTGTCTTACTATATTACTTCTGTCATTGCATTGTCTCTCTTCCCCGTATTCTTCTACTTGTGTGTTATTGATCTATCTTCTCATATCTTCTGGCCTTTCTGAGTTGTATCTATTGTCCCGATATTCTTGTTCGTTTGTTTTCCTGTATTTGTTATTTTTGTGTATGTAATGCTATTAAGATTTTCCCTGTACCAGTCTCTGTTCTTTCGTTGGTTCCTGCATTCGTAATTCTCTCTCCTGTTTTCTGTATTTTCGTATTCTCTCCTCTTCGTATTCTCTCCTCGGGATAAATTCCCTTTTTGGCCGCTCTTGGCGATAATTTTGTCCCATATCTCCGTAGGCCTGCGTTTCTTGTGGTCTTCTAGTTCCTTTGTCTCTTAGACACGATTCTCTTATTTGTAAAAATTGACAAACACTATCAATGTCTTTGTAATATTACAAAGTGATGAGGTCTTCTAACGTATTTCTTTCCATTCTAATGAAAGGAACCGGGGGTGCAGTTTTCTCACATACCCACCAAATTGGATTTTTACGTCGCCTGTACTATGAATAAGTATTTCTCTTCTGTCTCCAAATTTTTGTTGATTTTTGTTTTCAGTGACTTGTTTTTCCATTTGTTTAATTCTTTTTTCCACTTCTTCCATATCTTTTTGTATTGATATGGATTGTACTTGATTGTAATAAAAAATTAATTTTATATTTGTTTTTAACTTTGTTATTTTCACTCCGGAAATCGCTTTCAAAAAAGTAAGAACTCAAAAAAATTATAAAATATAAAGTTGTTGTTTATTAGTTAGCGCTATTTTGACCAAATTTGACAGGCAACTCATTCGGCCTCGATCTTGAAGGAAGATAGCCCAGCTTTGAGTTGAAAATTCTTTGGTTTGTGTTGCACCTTGGGGTCGTTATCAAATTTTGATGTGTTTTGTGTTGTGAATTGTGTGTTTGTGTATTATGTGTTTATGTATTGTGTATTAGGTATGGATGTATATTCTTATTGCTGATTCCTTCTTTTTTTATTGGCAACCGGCAACCAGAGTTTGATACATTGATACATTTTACCATCATTGTAAAATGAAACTCGTAGAGTTGATATATGCGTAAATAAAAGAAGATGCGGATGTAACTTATATTAATGTATTAAATATACATAGTATAATACTGTTTAACGCCAACGTTGTTAATTTATTTATAATACCTGCACCCAAGGTATAATAAAAAGATTATAAAATGTGAACGATATATATATTGACGAAGAAATAAATATGTATACTTTGGATAACATTTGTGAATAAGTCATGATTGAATTGTAAATTTTAATTTAAATTTTAAGATTTAATTAGAGCACTGAAATATTTTACTTAAAAGTTAAACGACCAGGCCCAAGGATTGCTCAGAATTTGTACCTTAAAAATATGATAATTTTTGTTTTTAGCCCGGAATCTGTATTAATGTAACAACTTAGTTTTATGTTATAACTATAAAATATTATATATAAAATAATTGCTAATCAAAAAATCGACTGTATTTTGAAAAATATAATAGGGTATTATTTATTGACCCTCTGAATTACTTATGAATTATAGAGCAAAGGGTGCCGCGAGCCCACCCCTTCAGAAGTTATGTTTACTATGACAAGTGTTTGACTTTCAATACTGCTAGTCTACTCATTTTCCAATTTTCTGCCACCACATGTCACATGGAATTATAATTTGCCGAATAATAAGCCCGATTCTGCTCCCCATCTCCACGAGCTGTAAGTTGTAATGCCTATTTGATAACGTTTATGTTCTCATTGGTGTAGAGAAAAGTAGCTTTAGGAAAGAAAAGTTAATGCAAAAAATTTTATAATTATTTTGATTACTTACCAATGTGTACAAAACATAATTTTTTATGTTTTAAATAATTTTTTTTTCGATTTTTTTTCGTTGTTTTCTTTTTTACACATGTCTTAAGATACTTCATCTTCACCCATCTGTCAGTTATTCCCTACCTCTATCTGCACTTACTACACTTATTTAGAGATATAATCTGGTCCAACTGGTTAATCTTTGCACAAGAGTAAATAAATAAGGTTTTTACTTACCGTTTATTAATTTTTTAATATTTAAGTCCTAGTTGCTAAGTTGTGTGTTCATGATTTGATGTTGTAGTATATAAATATATATTCGTAGTCCATACAATGATAAAAGTTTCTTTTCGACACGTTTGTTCACATTCTGAAGCATTTAAGGAGTAATTCGTCGGCATTCGTTGATAATTTATTGACGTAAATCTTCTAAAGATACATAAGGTGTTCTATAAATTTTAATTAAAGATGTCCCTACAACAAGAAATCCAGAGGAAACAAATCTGGTGACCGAGGAGGCTTTCAATGTTGCCTCTATTTTCAATGCTGTCAATTTCGACGTAAGTGGTCGAAAATAGCCGAAATCACGTGCCAAACATGAATTCTCGAAAATTTTGAATTCGATCATTGGCCACGTGTAAGAAAATATGTTTCCTTGCTGGTCACTTTACATTATAACAGTAGAATATTGTATTTCCGCTTAAAATAATAAAAGTAATACATTAGATCTAGTTTATAAAATAAGTTTCTATAAATCATACTGGTACAAATACAATCTTTCCCACAGGCAATTATCAAAATTCAAAGTTCATTTTTAAGAAGCATTTAATTCTTTTGAGTGTTAAAGTAACCGAGTTATTCTATTTAATAGCGAAATTAATCAATGTCCTGAAATTATGTCAAAATGTGCTTACGCGGCAAAATAAAGGCACAACAGATGAATCAACAGCTGAATTAGCAGCTAACTTAACGACTACTTCAACTACGCAGCAAAGCAAATACTTTCATTTTACAAGCGTTAATAAAATACTGAAAATCCCACCAGAGGAAGACACAGAGTAAACGTTTAAATTACATGGTATGAAACAAGAATGATAACACAGCCCAACAAAATTTGGAGCTTAAGAAATAACGAATTTTAAATATTTTTGATGCTCTGATTTCAAAAATGTCTTTTTTTGCATAGTAGTTTTTTTGATATCATATAATCGTAATTGTATAATTTTATTTTCGCTCACAAAATATACACAAAGGCACATTGAGATCACTAAATGGACTTACGGTAAATATGACTACACCAAGTGGTGAATTTCGAAGTGATAGACATGTTTGTATACTTGGGCTCCCTGATAACCAACAATGGCGATTGCTCCCTAGAAATCAAGCAAAGACTGGCAATGGCCCGAAACGCAACAGCTAAATTTATTAAAATATGGCAAGGCCGAACAATAACAAGGAATACTAAGCTTAAGTTAGTCAATACTCTTATTTTTCCCATTGATACATACGCGACTAAAACATGGAATCTCCAAAAAACGATAGAAATAATTGAAGCCTTTGAAATGTGAATCCATAGAAGAATTCTACACGTGTCCTGGAGAGAACATAGAACCAACCTGTCAATTCTGGACGAGCTTCATATAAAAGATGAGCTATTAAAAAAAGTAAACCGAGCATACCCAATTTACTTCGGTCACATAGCTAGAATAACGGGTACCATGTACCTATTGGTAGTAGAAGGAAAGCTAGAAGACTGAAGACCAAGAGAAAGATCTCCAACACAAAGGACAGACAAAATGAAGACTTTAATGGGTAGATATCTACATAAAGCCATCTAAGTGGCACAGAATTGCAGCCAATGGAGACAGCAAGCTAATAATATTTAGAGTGTTACCATACCCTGACAACCACAAGGGTTGAGTTTATTATTTTGCACACCATTACTGTTAATTTTTTTGTTAGCTCTTTTGATTTTTTGTCAAAAACTTCGTGTAACAACTTTTTTTTCCATCGCCTTTTAGATCCTCCTCCTGAAATATTATTTTATTATTTTAGTATCGGATACATTCAATGTTTTGTTTTCTTTGATCTTTTAGCTCAAATTCATAGGGTAGATGATATTTTATATAATAAATAGACACTGATTCATACATATCTATCTGAAGCTCAAAAAAACCTAAACAGATGCCATTTTAAGATCAAGTGGCAGTCTCATAACAGGACAATAATATGCAGGTGAAGAATGTGGACAAGTTTGAAGAAGGTTCTTTGAAATATAGAATTAAAATAATTGTAGAGTAAATTAAATGAAAAGAAAAAGACGGGACCGACCCCCAAACATTACATAATAGACAGATAACACGAAAATTACAACAGTACCGATTAGTGAACACCAGTGCGAGAGGGGTACACGTAAACTCATCACCAATTACAGATGCTACAGGGTCACTCGTAGATGCTACCGCAATAAAATCAGTGATTTTAAAGTAGACTCTGAGAGATTTGCAAACTGATCACTATCCTAATTGCATCCCATGGCAGGTAAAGACCACAAAATGTTTGCAAACATCTAAGGTTTTATAATTTGAAAGAATAATCTAAATCCTAATGCAAATAAAATAACTAAATTAAGACTATTTCCTATATATTATTTTTTATTTATTTACTTTATTGCTTTTAATACCATAGTTACATAGCAAAAAAAATATTTACAATATAACCAGAAATAGCCCATGCTCAGAAATATTTTTATTAAAAAGTTCACTATTAAAAACCTACGCAGCTCAATTTTTTTAGATATCAAATCCGATTAGATTGCCAGATACGTCCTATAGGCCACTCACCGGAAGACACCCGATATAAATATATCAGTTAAATTTTAAAGCAATTTCTTAAAATAATCTCTGAATTTAATAGAAGTTCTCGTAGAAAAGAAGTGTAATAAATAACAGGCTGCATTAGAAACTAGCGCTTTGTGACAAAAATGCTAGTGATAAGTTCATCTATCCACGGTGATAAGTTTACGGATCTCCAAAGGATGCTGGTGATTAGTTTGCTACATCTCGGAGGGTCTGATAATTTTATGGGGGGCTATAAAGAGCTCGTAGACGTCCATCGAGGGACAGCACTGGAAATATTGTAATAGTGTTCATCAATGAACCATATAATTTTTTAAAGGTAATGATACCATAAAATTATTATGTACTATAATAATTAATTAAAGGTTCACATTTAAAGCATAATTTTTAAGGATGCACTTTTCAAGTTTTTATTAACATAAAAATCTCTTTTTATTCGTATCCTCATTATTAAATTTTGGTAAAATTGGTACTTAAGTTTAACTTAAAAAAGTAATAAACATTAGTTATAAATTTTTTTGAATAGCCGATTGATTTATCAAGCTTCTTTTAAAATGCAGATACGTTAAAAATATATTTCACGGTTATAACTTTAGTTACAGTCTTGACTTTAATACCAATATTTTAAACCCGAAACACACCTCCAACAAAAAAACACAAAAACTCTTTGGTTCCTTAAACATTCGCTTCGTACATTTATGTCTTCCCATATTTATCGAGAAAAATACGTCCTTCTTCTACAAAAGAAGTCCCGTTGAGTTTCCTAGTAACCATACGCTTCGTTAGAATGATTTACCGAACACAAAAATCGTCATAAAAAGGCGTAAGAGCCACTTCACGGAACGCCAACCAAAACCAAATCTAAAAAAAAATAAAAGCCCAGAACCGTCCAAGGGAAACGTTGAATATCACTCAAATAAAAATTTGACGTTTTTATGCTTTTGACTGCTTTGAAACGTCCCGCCTATAAAGTACAAAAATCTTAACACCTGAATATATAAAAATATAAAATATCTATAAGGCCGTAAAACACATATTAAAAATAATATTTATATATCTGAAAAAGGCCGCCTTGGCGTTTTACTGCCCGGCTGAGTTGTTTACGACGACCGCCTCAAAACTAAGTTGGCTATGAATTCCCTCCCGTATGTTTGTACATATAAAAGCGCAGTGTGCTGTGGACGAACAAATGAAACAGTTGCAATAGATAGAACCGCTTTTTCTCTTTTTATTTCGATTTTATTAAAATATATGTTTATAGTTACGTATACAATTCTACTTATCTTGTGTGTCCATTGCCGTATCAGCTGATTTTGTTCTTTTAAAAAGTTCTACGAAACGAAAAATATCTATACGTTCTATAAAACAATCGAAAAAATCATAATAATCATAAATAATGTTTAATCTGCTTAAATACTGTAATCGTAGGTACCTTCGATGTCATCTAAAAATGTCATTTTTTTCATCAAGTTTTCGATTGTTTTCTGTTCTTTTCCAAAGGAATCCTAGCAGGTTCATAATTTGCAAACAAATAATTTATTTGCCTCCTTTATAATCAAATTCTTAAGCAAACCTCTTATGAATTTTGTTTACAGTGGGTACTTGTTTTTAAGTTATATGAAAATTAATAATCTGCTGATGGAACAGACTTTATTCGATTGTTTGAAGATTTTTTCCGCCTCTTATTAGCATGACAAAACCGGATATATTTTCTGATTCAGAAGTATTCGCAGCCCTCCTTTGCAATATTTTTAATGATACACACAGCAACTCCTGAAAATATAACCCAAAAATCTCATATTATTTACTATGTTTTTTATTAGATTACTAATCAAATTAGCTGTCATACTAGCCACTCGTTCTTGCACTTTTTTAAAGTCAACAGTAGGTTTATCAGCAGCTATTTCTCGTTGCGCGAATTTTAACACTGATTGTATTATTCCACGAGGTTGAACGTTCAAAAATTTTGCTTTCCTTATTGAAAATTGGGATTTTACACAAAACTTAACAACATCGTGAATCGCTTTTATAGCGAAACAATCCACATAAACAGTTAAACGATTCTCGATCTACTGAGCGCTCTGTGCCGTAATTTGAAGTCTGCTAGTACGTCTATTCGTATTCTGGTTCAACTGTAAGAGTAAAGTAGCGCTGGCGAAAACATTGGCATATTATTAGAAAAATTATAAAAAACACCGAACTTGAACAAAATAAATATTTTAGGGCAGGAAAAACATGTAAATACGGATGATGAAATGACTGAAAAGTAATAGTTTTAACACTATAGGATCGGTATTACACCTATAGTATTTTTTCCACCCAATTTATATAAAGTGACGTCACTTATATTTAAAATTTCCAGAACGTCAACCTTAGAGTTCAAATTTTCCTAACACAGCCAATAATACGAAACCCAAACGGAACTGCTCGATCTTTCATAGGCGTCAACATGGTATAATAATAGGAAAAATGTAATCATCATTATATTGGGAATTTTAGAATTATATTGATTAAATAACCAAAAACATTTATTATTGTTAATAATATAAATTTTATGAAATAACTCTTTAAGTCTAATATTCCAAAAAATAATAATTTTTATTAAATATATTAAACAATTGTACGCAACTGATACTGGAATACTTCAAATTTTTTTGACAGTTCAGCGTGTGGCAAAATTGTTTAAAGTGTTGCCGCTTTTTTAGAGTAAGAATTTTGTTTATGTTTTGATTTCTTACACAATGTGATCATAATATATTATATATTAATAAATTGTATTTATAAATACATATTAAATTTAGATTAATAGATTTTAAAACTAATTATTGTTGTGTATTGTGATTGTGCTATGCAAAACCAAATAAATAGTATGTAGAAAGCTGATAAGCTTTCATATAAGATAGATTATTTTGAACAAGAAATAATGGCGGGACGTTTTTTTTATTAATGCTCTAAATAGAGGTAAGTTTAAAATTTAGAATATATAATTTTGTATTAAAATATATTATGTATTTTAGTGTGTTGCAATAGTCTTAAAACTAAGTGTATTTACTTTTATATAATAGTTTGACAAATTGTTGACATTTTAAAAATTCCTCACTTACTAACTATTCTGATGTTTTGGCAACGCTGTGGGGTTCTGTCGTCGTAAATCTTGAATGACGTACACGCATTTTTATATGAAAAATACTATATACGACCAACATGAGTGTAAAACCTAGAAATAAGTTTTACCACGTAAAAATAAGGGGTAAAATTTTTACTGTTGAGTTAAACAGGTGGTGAATACTAACGTCTATATACTAATTGAAACTAGCCACTTAACGAGGTTAGATTACCCTTAAATTACAAAAGTAAAAAACATTGTAATTATTCGAACAATAGATAGATGATAAAGGATTACATTTTTAAGAGAACGTTAAAATTCCCAGCTCGAACAAGAACTTGATCCAACAACAACCAACTGATGCCCGCAATTACTTGCAAGTGACAAGACCTTCAAGATAGGTAATAGGTAGTTTTTAACGAATAATCAAATAAGTTCTTTAGTTAATCAATTTATATTAAAGTTATATTATTGTAATCCGTAAACTAATTTTCGAAACTAAATTCAGAACTTTGCTTTAATCTGTGCCTTCTAAGAGTTGCAAGGCAAAACAGACGTTGATATAGATGTTATTTGCGGCATGGGGAAATCTAAAAATTGCATTCCACAACATATCTCCTCAACTAAGCAAAATTCTTAGCGAATTGGTTTCTAGTACTCGTACAGAGTATATCGGAATAAAAAGGAAAAGATAGTTAAGATTTGATTTCACGTACAGGGCGCCTGTGCATCCGCTTATACGTATTTCGGCCTAATAGGCCTCTTCAGAACGGCTTTAACAGTCGCTCTGAATGTGAAAATAAATCTTTTCTGTCTTAGGAAGCACTCTAACATGGCTTCGTATAGACGCAAATAGCGACATCTGATATAAAAATCCGTAAATTAATTTTTTAAACCAAATTCAGAACTTTGCTTTAATCTGTGCCTTCTAAGAATTTCAAGGCAAAACAGACGTTGATAAAGATGTTATTTGAGACATGGGGAATCTAAAAATTGCATTCCACAACATATCTCCTCAACTAAGCAAAATTCTTAGCGACTTAGTTTCTAGTACTCGTACAGAGTATATCGGAATATAGCTTCCTAAGACAGAAAAGATTTATTTTCACGTTCAGAGCGACTGTGAAAGCCGTTCTGAAGAGGCCTGTTAGGCCGAAATACGTATAAGCGGATGCACAGGCGCCCTGTACGTGAAATCAAATGTTAACTGTCTTTTCCTTTTTATATTATTGTTTTAAATGATATTAGATTTTATAGATATTAATGTTTATTGAGTTGATTAAAGTTAAGTGTGTAATACAATTATGTTGTTGAAAAAGAAAATTGTCTTGTGAGAATTTAAAAATGAGATAAATATGTGTTTTCAAGCAATGACTTCATTCAATCGATTGAATTATTGAATGAAGGGTTTAGATTAAATTACAATAATAATAGTTTGTATTTCGAACAATTACTGTTGATAGTATGAGAGTTCTGTAGAATTGGCAGAAAAAATGGAGATTCTAATAGAATTTAATAGAGTGTTGATAGTTGCCTATGTGCGTGAATTATAATTATGTAAAATTAATAAAGTTTACCAAGTGCTTATGTGGCTAGTTCCAATTATTATATAGACGTAAGTATTCACCACATGTTTAACTCAACAGTCAAGATTTTGGTCTTTTGTTCATAATACTTATTTCTAGGGTTTTCACTAATGATTGTCCGATGGGATTAAAAAATTTCTGAAAATTTATAAATCCATTTTGGATAATTTTTAAAATTTTTACTATTTGCCTATTCTATTGAAAAAAGTATGATTTAATACTTGCACCTACAGTTTTACTGATTTTTCGAATATAGACATAATTTCTTTCATCAACAAAAGCCGCAAAATTTAGATAAACATTGTATAGAAGCTAAGAGAGATTATAAAAAGAAACAGTTAGTTTCCACGTTTCCAAGTTCTATTCATATTATTTGCCAAGTATACTAGATTCAATTACATGATATCGATATAGGTTATATTTCCATGCTTAATATTGCAGTCGGAACGTCCGATTTAGTTTATTAATTTTGTATTTTTTCGGCTAAACATGATGTCTTTTCATTCACTTTTGTAATTGTATATTTACAATAATAATTTAGAAGTAAACAGCATTGTCACATAATTACTTTATAATTTGTTTCATTTTACTATGTTAATTTTAAAATGGTTTAAAAAAACAAGATTTTGAGTTTTGTATTGTTTTGTAGCATAAACTAATAGGGAAATTAGAAAAAAAATTTACAAGCTCCCTGAGCAACTATGATTTACAAAAATTTCTAGTTATGTTGCAACTAAAAAATATAATTCATATTTTAATGTTTATTTCAAGTTCATACATTTCAATATTATTTTACGTTTTCAAGTTCATGTATATATTTTTGTTCTTACCAAAATAATTCACTCATTGTCATCAAAATACAGTCCACTTGGATTATTTACAATTTATTCCAAACACTTTCAAACCTTATAATATATACATCATTTAATGGCAACAAAAAATGCATCACTGCCTACATGTATTTGCATTAAGAATCGATTAACAGCAAAAGCAATAGTAATAGAAGTTTATACAAACACAAAATCGGGGTAGGACCTCGCTTGTCAAATGTTGAAACAACGGACACGCTGGTCGTGAAGTGGGAACCCTGAGGAGTACACACTCTTCAGCGGCACTACAAAGGAACCCCTGGGGGTTGTCGTACCCACGGGGGTGCACAAAGCGGCTCAGTTCGTGTATTAGTCATGCTAATATTTTAAAACTGCGATTTGGAAAAAATGAAACATTAGAAGAGATGTTGGTTCTGCTAATTTATCAATTTTTGCTGAGAGTTTACGGGCGGCAAGGTGGTATTAATGACGAGGCATTTCTCGGGGTTTAAGGCAGGCTATACAGGGACAGCAAATATTTTTATTACTAAATTATAAGTATTATTGTATCATATCAAATATCCCGAAACTGCATTTTAAAAAAGAATGTGCCCTCTATTTTGTTTTTCTGGCACCGCGCAGTTATTTATGAACGACCACTTTTGACCTATCAAATAATACTAAAGCCTAGGAGATAAACCAATACAGAAAGACAATCTCAATCTTATTATTATCGAAAAGAACCATTTTTTTATTTGCAATTTGCTTCAACCTCAAAGTGTTAATAGCATTAAACTGTATTTACATGAAATGTGCAAGAGGAACAAAATGATAATATCAAATTTGGTTACTTAATCCTATGGAACGTAAAAAATTGAGAATTTTAGATGACTTATTTTCAGTTTAAAGGTATAAGGTAACTTTTGTTGTTATCGTTCTAATACATAAAGAGGACAGTCTATTAATATATGTTGCATTACTATTTCACTAACACACATATAACTCATCGAAGGGGGCTCTTTCTTTAATACGAAATCATGGGTTATCTTTGTATGCCCAAATCGCAATCTGGATATGATAACGTCTCTTCTCTTAGTACTCGGTTTCCACGGCAACACACTTTGTTTTATAGTTCTTAATGTAGAGTTTGAATTATTCCAATTTATTTGCCATTTAGTCATGATTTTATTCTTAAAATATTACTTTAAATCGGTATGAACACAGGTAGTTATGAGATCTTCAACATTGCTGAATTATTTATGAGCTTCTTTCTCATTAGAAGCCCAATAAACACGTCAGAGTCATCAAAAACATTTTTGTTTGGATCACACACGTTGTTATTTATCAAGTTTTTTTTAATCGAATTATGGAATTGATACAAACGCTAGCTGAATGAAATAGTAGTTTCTTAGCACCTGTAACAAAACCAAAGATGTTCAACAACTCACAAACTACAGGACCATAAATCTCCGTAGTCGTAACATAAACGAAAAGACAATTTTTTTTTATTTTGTCATTCATAACCTCGTAAACTATCCAATAGACGGATACGTGGATACCAAAGTATTTGAAAATAGATCTAGATTTATGCAAGACAGACTAACAATAGATGCAATTTTTATTTTATTGCATCTTACGTAAAAATACATAAATAAAGAAACTAGATAGGTTCTGTTGAGGACGCTGTATAAGAATGGACTTCCCTATGATTATGGAAACATTGTGAGATACATTAAGTAATAATTAGTGTTAGGACACATGTGGGACATATTGATAAATTTTATAAGAAAGTATTGTTGCATAAGATATCTGAAATATCTGAAAATAGATCTAGATTTATGCAAGGCAGACTAACAATAGATGCAATTTTTATTTTATTGCATCTTATGTAAAAATATATAAATAAAGAAACTAGGTAGGTTCTGTTGAGGACGCTGTATAAGAATGGACTTCCCTATGATTATGGAAACATTGTGAGATACATTAAGTAATAATTAGTGTTAGGACACATGTGGGACATATTGATAAATTTTATAAGAAAGTGTTGTTGCATAAGATCTCAGTAAGTCATTAGGCTTGAATCATATGACAGGAAAATTTGAAACTGACATTCTTTAGACTTTAAGGGTTGTTGATTAGATAGTAATAGTAGAAAATACTGAAATATTATTAAAACAAGACTAGCTGTATTGTTCATTACTTTTGTAGAGCAGTTTAAAAAATAAAAACAACAATTTAGAAATAAGAATATTTCAAAAAATTAATATTTTTGCCAAAATAAACGGGTCAAGATAGAATACGGGCGACCTTTATTAGAAGGTTAACTTTGGTTATAGGCAAATAGAATGGCGATAATAAATACTTGTTGGTATTATCGTGGAATCAAACTGTTTAGTATCGATATATATCGTGGAATCAAACTGTTTAGTATCGGTATATATCAAATTTAATATGTATACTAGCTATAATTGTCTTTCCCATAAGTTGTATGCAACATTTTTGGAGTTGGTCGTTTTACAGTTTCCAGTAAAGGACAGACTACTTCAAGACTTGGCAACCCTGTCCCTATGCCAGCTACTGTTTCTCTCCCAAGCTCCCTTTAGGTGCAAACAGGCCCCAATCCTGTATTTCATCTAACCCCCATATATCCTTCCCTTCCCACACCTCAACCGAAGGGTCCCTAGATAATCAGACTATTAATTATTATTTATAAATCTATAAGTGTAAGAAAGCTCAAAGAACTCTCAAGCAATAATTGGCAAAATAATATATATCTCGAAAAACGCTCTCTCTGATTATGATTCCCGTAGACAACAGACGTGTTTTTCGCCTCTCTTAATTTAGTTGCCGTAGTAGATAACCGACGTGTTTTCTGGATCTTTTATTTATGGTTCCCATTCTCGGACGCTCTGTTCGACAGACGACTACTCAAAAAGAAGCAGTATTGTATATACAGTGGAAAAATACTACGAACCTGTTATAAAAAAAAATCACCGCTAATACGCTAAAGACAAAGAAACCTCTTATGAGAAACCACCTGGTGTGAAACCGGCTTATGTGGCGACTACCGATGCGTGAGTATATAACAGTAATATTGGTCAGCGTTTTTATAATAACTTAGGTGGACTATTGTCTTTATAACATTTAACTACTCTTCTAATTATTTTAAACCAACTCTATTGATACTGTCCTAAATCTCGGAATTTATTTTAATAATTTCGCATATTTACTTACATACCTTAAATGTACATATTTGGTCCGGTTTGAGCCGGATAGCTACATAAATATTTATTTATTTCTCTCTCTCTCTCTCTCTCTCTCTCTCTAGCTCACATTTTCTCTTCTGCATATCTCTCTATATCCCTCTAGTGCAATAGGGCACTCGTTTCTTCGTATTAATATAGACACCTTTATAAAATCACAAACGAAAACAAATTACAATAGGCATTAGAAACTTGAATAGTAATACTCTTTGTATATTTAATATATTTAATATTCTTAAAATTTACCACTTAAAATCAACCACTTAAATAATAAAAACAACCAACAAAATCACTTAAATAATAAAATAACGATAAAGATTAAGAAACTAGTAGAAGTAGTTCACATATTTTGCATCAATTATGGAAACAAGGGGGATGTAAACAGGATATTCTGATAAGAATAATAAAGGCTCAGCATGCGTTTAATGCTTTAAACAAAATGTGGCAAGCAAGTGAAATATCGGAGAAAACAAAAATTTAAGTTTTTAATAGCTGTCTTAAAAGTATACTACTTTACGGAGCAGAAATATGAAAAAAGGATGAAACTA
The DNA here is from genome assembly GCF_040954645.1 of Diabrotica undecimpunctata. Classification (NCBI taxonomy): domain Eukaryota; kingdom Metazoa; phylum Arthropoda; class Insecta; order Coleoptera; family Chrysomelidae; genus Diabrotica; species Diabrotica undecimpunctata. Next base: position 53,776,195 of record NC_092804.1, on the reverse strand, counting down.
TAGTTAAAGAGCTAAAGACTTTTGTAAACAAATATTTAAGAAGGGTCCTGAAAACATACTGGACCAACAGCATAACTAATACAGAACTATGAGAAAGAACAAAGCAAGCTAACATATCTACTAGAATCAAGCAAAGAAATGGAAACGGATTGGTCATATCCTAATGAAAGATCAAAACAATATAGCAAGACAAGCACTTGAATACTAAAGGAAAAAGAAAGAGAGCAAAACCATACAACAGTCAAAAATGAACAACAACCGGAGCATACGAAAAAATTGAACTCGAACTGAATTGAAAGGTCGGTTGAAATCAAAAACAGAGCAAGAAAAAGTGCTTCCATTCTCTTAAGGAACTAGTATAGAGTACAGAGTTTATCCGGAGAACGAACAAAAAACAAGACGCGCTGACCAGGCCAGCCAACCAATTTATACTTTTGTTTAAGAAACGCACAGGCCCAATACTCCACAAGGAAGGATAATACTAGAGAGAGAAAGAGGTAGAGAGAGATTTAATATAAAAAAAAACACCAAATCCATGTGACGACGAATTAAAAAATCTGTATAAAAGCTTTATTAAAGCACTGTATAGAATGTAATTAGTGTTTTTAATTATATCAACATAATCGGAGCGACAATTTTAGTAAACATGTTGTGGTTGATTTTAAAATCACCACAATCTTAGTTATGTGCTGTTATATAAAAAATCCTTCCAACTGATTAATTTTGTGAAATAAATGATATACGAGCACTAACATGCTCTAATAAATATTCTACACAAAAAGTTAATCATATAAAATTTCTAATAATCAAATTTTACATCACATATTCGATTAAAACCATATAATATAACAAGAAACCTAAAAAATCGATTTAGAATACATATTCTTAATAATATGGAAAAAAGTATTACAAGGTTAGAAGTTCATTTTTTACAATTTTTACAAAGAACATGAGGTTTTTCTGTTCGATTGCGTTCACTTTGTTATCTATTGTTATTGTGGGATTGGAAGTCTATAACGAGTGAAGCATGAAACATTTTATGACCTAACGCAAACCTTTGAAATATCTATACAGTATGTACTTAAAATATGATGCAATTAAAATTAATGTATAATACGCGGTGCACAGTGTATTCAGAAAATATAGTTTTGGTATTGCTAAATTTTTTAAGCGTGATTTATAAAGATATTGTCCATGCTATAGTGAAATGATCATCTTATTTTACGTCTACAGAAATTTGTTTTGGTCCATTACAAATATTTGTTTACCATTATGAGCTAGATTTCAACTCTATAGGTTATGTTAGGTTAGGTTAGGTTAGATTTAATCATAGACATATAATACAAATAGACTGACTGCTGCTATACAATCGCGTGCCCCCAGTGCGACAGAGAAAACTAACGCAAAGCAGTCTCTGCATTTGTTTCTAATTTGCCAGGTTTATCGACCACGTGACACAAATGACCACTGAGAAGATCACGTGGTCCATAAACTCGGCCCATTAGAAAGAGTTACAGGACTGCTTTGCGTTAGTTTTCTCTATCGCACTGGGGGCACGCAATTGTATAGCAGCAGTCAATCATTTCTTTACTGTGTAAATAAGCTTTGTATGTAAATGAATGTCAAAATAAACTAAAATTTCCTATAAAATTTTGACTTTAATATAAAATTAGTTTCGAAAAAAAAACTGTTTGTGTGATATAAATAACTTCTAAATGCAAAAACAGAACAAAAAACAGCTAAAATCCGAGAAACTGACAGCCATATGTAAATAAACCAGAAACGTCATAAATTGTACTTGAAACTGAAACTGTCCCCAAACGTCTGTTTTGTACATATCTCTTTTCCATGTACTCAGTCAAGAGTGTGTCTTTATTTTACTTGTCTTTAATTAATAACAGGTGGTAGCTGGTTTGTCTTTAGTTTTATACGTGAAAGAAAATGATGCTACATATAAATTATGTATTTTATCTCGCCAGGGTATTGATGACACACGAGCAAAGAACCATGGACTCAACTGTACATAGTTACTTAGTTTTGTGTTCCTTGTTGGTTCTTCATACTGTTCTTTTTTTATTTTAGTTCCTTTAATATTGGTATTTTGTCAGTAGGTAGGTATTTACAATTCAATGACAACGCAAGCATATATTTTGACTGTAATTAGATTTGAACACAAACAAGGGATCACTATTTTGGGGACATTTTTCACATTTGGTCCCAGTGAAGATAGCCTCAAATGAGTTTGACAAAACGAAATATTGTTGTTTGGCAGTGTTGAAATTTACATTACAAATGTTACAAACAATACAAAAAAAGTTAATAGTTTTAAAACAGTTTTTAGAAGTAAATAGTAAAATGGCAGTAAAAAATTAAATAATAAAGTTAAAAAGACATCTGGCAACTAGTGGTTTAAGGATTCTGACACTATTGCCAAATTTATCCGCTAAACTATTAAAGGTTGATAATTGTCAAAAATGTTCTAATAATTAACTGCAATTGATATAAAAAAAACAAATATTAATTCATTCGTGTTTTATATAAGTTATCAAGTTGCAGAATCCACAAAATAATATAAAAATGTACGTTTTAAAAGTTTTCTCTCTTGGTATTTGAAGCATATAACATATACAATATACGGACATGGCAACACTGCAAACGCAATATTTCGTTCTGTGAAATTTAATTGACAGCTTATTTGAGGCTATCTTCACTGGGACCAAATGTGAAAAACGTCCCTATTTTGGATATCAATGAAAGTTTCAAATTTCTTTTTTTTTGAAAATTCATATACAAAGGAAACCCCACATAGAAAATTCACTTCACATTTCATGCGGTTTTAAGTATTTCGTGACATCTACCACGCCACTGCATCCCATTTGAAATATAGCCGCCCACTCTGAATAGACGGCCACAATAGCGAAACATAAAAGAGTGTTTCCAACCCCAACCCCCGGTTATATACTCGTCCCGGTATTGAATAGAACTCGGGGCGGTCTAGCAACATGTTACGTTTTGTGAAAGAATAAAGAGAAAACATAAAGGCCACCACAAGTCGATTACTTGTGGTTACAAATTATCTTGATGACATAAATTACTCAAATATTCATCGCTTTTGGGGTAGTTTTGCTTCTCGTGTTAGTTTTTGAACTAATTGGAAGTTTTTATTAGCTAAAAATAGATTTATGCGTCCAAGAATATTTGGTTTTTTAAAGCTCGTAATAAATTTTCGTTAAAAACAATTTTTTTAAAGTACCTCAAATACAGCAAACCTGTTGATATATTTAAAGGAATCAATAATAAACAATAAAACGACTAGAAGAAAACACTTTGTCATATTTATAGTATGTAAGTAAAATTACAGATACCTTACATCATCTGCTAAATACAATAGACCCAAGAGCTACCTAAGGAAATGTTATTAACTATAACAAGGTATTGTGTCTGATCGGTAATAAAAAATAGATAGCGATTTTAAAAACCAACAACCATATTTTTTAATATAAAATCCACTGAAAACCATACAGCGCTGAAATTTAAACCTATAATAGTTACCAAGAGTTTTAAAAAACTCTAAAGGGTTCTTTAATAAAAAAGTTTAAATAAGAAAACAACAGGATACTGTTGTACTGATTATCACTCAATGTCAATTAATTTATACAAGGTATACTTATCGTAGAACAAACATAGTCGTTACTCAATGGCAAGGTATGTATTAAATAAAATCCCTAACTTTAAGGAGCAATTTAAAATTGTCTTCCGATTTTAATAGTGAGCGGTTCCCAAGATAATCGAAAAACCACTTAGACACTAACTTAAATCATCGGCCAAACCTCCATTTGAACATCCATGTTTCCCAGAGTTTTGTTGTGGCACAATATCATAAGCTTTTTTAAGGTCCACGTAGAGGGGATGTATTGGTTGAGTTCGTGCTACTTTTTTTTCGATTAGTTGGGTAACAGTAAATGGATGGTCAATAGTTGATCTATCTGCTTTAAAATCGGCCTGTTTTTCGGCCTCCATATCACAGAATTCATCTTCCATTCTCTTTTTGATGAGTTTTCCGTAAACTATCGAGATAGTGCTAAGGACTGCGATACCTCGATAATTGTCACATACATCTTTACTTCCCTTCTTATGTATTGTCGTGATAAATGATGTTCTCCACTCCTTCGGTATACTTTCTCCGTTAATACATTTTTACTAATGGCTGGCTAGCTGCTTATATAATTTGCTTGTACCGTACTTGAGTAGCTCAGGTGGGATATTTCCAGGGCCTGGTGATTTTCTATTCTTTATTGCTTGGCATACTCGTGCTACTTTTTTGTCGACAATTCCAATTGGGGAAGCTATTGTATGTACTTGCACCTCTGATTATGTTTGAGGTGTTTGCAAATATTCTGCCCTTTCCTCCGTCAGTAGATTTGCAAAGTATTCGTCCCATTTATCTAGGCTGATCGGTGAGATAATGTCTTTAGTATTATCTTGTCAAAGAGATCGAAGTATTTTCCAGCTTTCGGTGCTCCTGCTACCCCTTAAGTAAGTGTTTATTCTGGAGCAGTTTCTTTCCTAGCGTAGTGTTATCTATCACGCCAATTACGCTATAAAAAGTTTTTTTTATTGGCTTTGGATTGCTTGATCCATTCAGCCACTATAGATAATACATACTGGTTCCTACAATATTAAATATAATGATATTATACACATATATGCGCATATACAGGCATAGGTATTAATAAATAAATAAAAAAAGTACAAAAAGGAAGTGGAAACATTAAATTGACCAGGAGGTATACTCTTCATCCAACATAAATTAATTTATAAATTAAGAATTAGACAAATAATACTAAATAAATATTAAAATATTAATTTTTTTTCACAGCGCTAAGACATAAACCCGACTTTACAGCTCGGAGGGAGGTTTAGGCGGATATAAAGTTGAAGCCTCAGTATTCTCCTGAAAAAATAAACTGAATAAACTGAATATTATCATATTATTAATCCTTTATTATTGACAATTGATAATTTTATGGTCGCATATCTCGTAGAATTTGTTTATCGTTTTTTCAATGTATTCGCATAAATGTTTTCGAGTATAAACTGATGTTCATTTCAACAACCTCTTAATACATAAAAGACCAGTCTTTGGTTATAAAAAAATGAAAAATACTATATTTAAGCCAGTAACCTCGCATCATTTCACAAACATTAGTCAATATATTTAAATTAAGACGTGTATATGGGACGTGAGATGTAAAAACGTTGTTACGCCTGCGGTTGGTAGTTACGGTACGGCTGGAGCTTAAGTGTGGTCCCAATCCGTAATTTCTCCAGAAATAGCATTACTAATTTCCTCTGGGTAATAGCTAATTTCAAATGGAATTTATTTCATCAATAATCCACTTTGATACTAAAGGATTTGTATTTGGAATATAAATAAAAGCGAGTTCAAAGTTATGTGTTTTTATGTTTTAATAGATGAAGTTATTTTATAAATGTCCCAAAATTTAATTTTGAATTAATATTTAACTCTTTGCTTAGATCATTTTTAAGTTTTATGACATACATGAACATAAAAAGAACATTGCTGTATTTCAACCACCTGAATTCTCCCAAAGTTTAGGAGGATTTATTCAAAGAAAATAAAATTACAAAACATGAAGCATTGCCCATCTGTACAATATGAAGGTGTAGACATTTTGTTGGAGTTTCCTCGCAGCAGACGTCATGGAATCGTTTGTCTAATCCTGTTAAATGTTACTTGCTCTATCTTTTTACAAACAGTAACAATTTGTATTCAGTTCGTTCGTAATTTCTTGACGTTTTTAGTATATTAACCCTATTTTGTTTATTTCAGGTCTGGTTTCAAAACAAACGATCGAAAGAAAGGCGTCTAAAGCAATTAACGTCGATGGGTAGAGGTCCATTTTTCGGAGGTTCTAGAAAAATGCGAGGTTTTCCCATGAACCTTTCACCTGGTGGTCTTGAGGACGGTCCCCCGGGTTTTCCTTACTTCGCGGACGGGAAATTTGAGTTTGGTTATGGAGGACCACCTTTCCATCCTCACGACGGCCCTTTCTTTCCCGGACACCATCCTGGAGGAGGTCCTGGAGGTCAAGGAATGCCTTTCGGACAAGGAGGTAAGAAAAGTGTTTTATTTGTTTTTAAATTAATAAAACAATTAAAAATATTCTAAAGTTTGATTTACCGCAAATAGAAGTTTTGTTGATATATGATAAAAAAACGTGGTACAATAGGCGGTACTGTAGATTATCGCGAAGCTTCGTACTATGTTTTCTATATTTTTAAATTATTTTAAATTTTAAATAATATTTTTTAAAATTGAATAAAACGATTTTATTATTTACTTATTATTTTTTTATTTTACGATTTTTTTACAATGATCAATTAAAAAAGTTTATTTATTTATTCTAACAATTTTTGTACATTTTAAAGTACTTAAAACCGCTGTGTTAATATCCTTGTTACTCATTTTCATATAATTGAAAAAAAATACATGTTCTATAACGGACTCCTCTTCCAACTATTGTGAGTCGCTAATTTTTTTATCATCTCCTCAGTATCTTACTATAGAGAAAAATTCATACAACGCTAGTATACAAATTTCGCTTCAAAATGGAGGCTAACAACCCTCTTGTTTTTCATACATCCAATTTTCATATTTAAATATTTTTGGGTTGCTGGATTTGGCGAGATTCTTATTTTCTTTATATATTTTTATTGTGTACCCTCCGCAAAGATACAAAATATTCTAAAGCAAAAAAAATTGCAAAGGCTGAACAGAATACCACACTCACTAGTTTTTTTTCTTAGAATGCCGATTCCCTACGGAAAATAAATCATTCGATCTACATTGATACCAATTACGAAAATTCACCAACCTAGAACTCTACCTTTAGCCCACAGATCTTCTTGCTTGGACATTTCTCTGTATTATATCTTAATATTTTCCAGTATTACAGTATCCAGTATTCAATATCTTATAAAATAATGATATTCCAGTATTTCAGTATTCCAGTTTTCGCTTTTATATAGCTTCTTTATTTGTAATTATATCAGTGTATGATATGTTTAATCTTAAATAATAACCAGAGTTTGAAAGCCTTCATTCTTTTTAATTTACATTTTTGTACTGTCCACGTCTCAGCTCCATATCCATATTGAAAATATTGTCGAGATTGAGATTACTGTATGTTGGGAGTAACTTCATTATTCAGATATTAGTTTTTTTGTTTATATTATAGACATATTTTTCGTAATCAATAAAGTGTAGGTCACGTTTATATCGCAACATCGTTCGATCAGAATATTTATGGCAAATAGTCCTTTTTAAATACACATTCGATTGCAAACCTCGAACTGCAAATCAGTCATCTCCTTTTCTAACTTTTGAAATAACTTTTATACAGTATTAACTATTAAGCTATACTTCTAAAGTGTAACTCATGAGGCTCAGTATTCGACAGTTTTTTTTAACTGCCGTCTTGTCAGATTCCTGTAAGAGTCTAAGAAGGTGTCCATTGAATTCTGGCAGGCAACGGTGGGGGAATGTTTTTTAACTTAAACGTCACGGAGCAAGACACCCTGACATCTTTTGGCCTAGTAGGACACTAGGCCAGAAGACTCCAGGGTAGTGCCGGATAGTGTTCCGCTCCACCGCTCCAGAGTAGTGGTCTTGCCATTTAATAAACAACTAAAAGAAGAATAACTATATTATATTAAGGAGAAACTTTCAAATAACCATACCTGTGAGCCTAAATCAGAAAAAAAATGTTTTAAGAATTGACTATAACCAAAAAAAAATCAAAAGAACGAAAATTTTTTCTTGAGGCCATAAACTAATTTTGATACTTACCAGCTTTCGAGAAAAAGAAACAAGATTTCAAATCCCTGGTTCAATTTCCTCCTCTGTCTTCCTGCTTCTTCTTATTTATCACCCCAGAAATCAGGCAGTGTACTTCTCTCCATTCTTTCGCTCCTCTCATCATTACGTCTACCATATTTCTTTCATCCAGCCTGAAACCCATTCGCCTCTCGACGTCTCCCCTCTCATTTACCCATCTCTGGCAGTTAAAAGTGCAGGAGGGAGCGTCCGATACCCCACAAACAGTACAGTCTGCTGAGGTAGATCTGCCTATTCTATTTGTAAAGGTGCCAAAACTACCATGTCCGATCAAAAACTACATCAGGAAGTAGTCTAGTTTCCTGAACTTACGTTTCCACCACGGCCTCAGATCGAGAATAAGCTCCTTCGTTCACCTTACCTTTCCGCTATCATTCGCCCATTCTCTCTGCCTTTCCTCTATCGTTCTCTCCCTCATTCCCAACTATATTTCCATCCATCCTCCTCGCATACACCCTCGCTCGCTCTTTGCACAATAAGATGATCGTTATCATCGGTCCAATGATATACAAAGCTTATATTACATATATATATATATATATATATATATATATATATATATATATATATATATATATATATATATATATATATATCTTCCAATATTTTCCCCGTATCGTAAATTGTATTAAACAATTATTCCGGAATATTCTCTTCCAGCCAATAGATTTAACCGTTCTATAAATATTTTGTCTAATTTATATTATCCCAAAGTTTTATTATTTTTAGAGTTTTTGATAGCATATTTGAGTTTATCTATTGTGATTTTCTGCCTCTTTTTCATCTTGGAACAGTTTCCTAACATACTCCTCCCATATTTTTAATGTCTTTGGTAAATATATTAATAATAAAAAAATTATTTAAAAAGTAGTTAAAAAAATACTATAAAAGGTATAATAATATAAAAGAACCCTTTTGGGCTTCATCACAGAACGTTTTCGGAATGACTATGCTATCATCAGTTCTTTTACTAACTATACATAAGTAGACACTAAATATACGGGTAAAAACTCTTTTTACTATATTTTTGGTAAAAAATATAGTTAAATTAATTTGAAGTTACATTGTTGTTGATATAATTCTAGGATGCTTAAGTTTTAGACGGAATTTCACGACAACGTAATACTCCTAAACTAAGGTTACTGGCTCTGAGGGAAACTGTAGGTAGAGCTATAGAGAGATTACTCCGTATCGTTGATCTGATTTGTCTCCTCCATTTCATTACATCTTGTGGATATTTATTAATATCTCTCCATTTTCTGAAAATTGTACATCACTAACACAAGTATATCTATTTTTAGCCATTTTTAACTACATATATATGGAATCATCTTTCTCCGGCAATATTCAATCGAGAAAACTCCAGTAACATTTCAGGACTTTATTTTTATTAAGAAAGGGGGAAAATATTCTTAACATTTTATTGATGACCTGATTCGTGAATACTAAGAAGTATAAGAAAATTTATTGGTCTATTGAATAAAAAATCAAAAGATTGAAAGGGGAAGTATTTTTGAAGTGTGTAAACAATTGTAATTGTTAACACGCTTCAAAAATACTTCCCTTTTCAATCTTTAGTCTAAAGAAGTGTATACAAAAACATATCAGTCTTTTCATTTATTAAATAAATGACAAGGCGATCATAGAGAACCTTTGACTTTGTTTTCAACTACATCTCATTGTTTTTTTCAGACAAATTACTTTATTTAAGATTCTTTTAACGTCTTGTTAACATATTTATTTTACATTAAAAGGAAGACAAACAAGATTTTGGGGTAATTTATTGACATCAGTAGGTACGTCATTGTTGGAGATGAATTTTTTTACTTTCCATTTGTATACAATATAACTTGCAGTTAAGTGTTATATGACAATTTTATAATTTTAACAACAATTTTTTGTAAGCTTGGAATGTACAAAAAATGAAATAAATAATCAAGTAAAATAAAGTAAATACAAGTAAATAGAAGTTGGTTTTGTAAGCTAGATTGCTAGATCAATTAGCTACACTGTCCAATACCTTTTTATATTACATGGATAATTATTTATTACAACACTGTCCAACTATTTGGAACTTCTTAACCCGTATAAAATACTACTTAAATAATTCTTTAAGGTTTTTATTTTATTCCAGGTGGTCCAATGGACCACGGTCCCATACCTATGGGAGCCGGTGACTTCGGTGCAATGCCCAACGAACAGGGTCAGTTTATGCCACAACAGGGTCCAGGTCCGGATATGATGCAGGGTAATAGTGGTGGGGGCCGAGGTGGAAGTCCCGAATTTATGTCTCCTGGAAATTTCTCCGACAATCCCCAACAGTTAAACGAAGGACTGGTCTGGTAGCTGGCAAAAGCTCTGGCCAAGAGAGCCAGAGAATAATGATAGCTTATTTTGTAAATAGACTTTATTTGTAAATCAAAAATTATGTGAATCGAGAAATGAAGAAAATGTTTAAATCGATTTTGGATACTAAATGGATAGATTTATTTTTAAATTTTTGTACCGTTCTATTAAAACGCTGCAGAACTTTTTTGTAGAATCTTTAATCATTTTAATGACATCAATATAAATAATATCGATTTTTTTGTTCATGGTTTAAAGAATTTACCAAATAGTACAGAATTGGAGAAAACGCTAATTATATGGAAAATACTGGCTACTTTTGGAAGAAAAATCCTCAGGCAAATCTCGTGTAACCTTCTGGCTTTGGTCTAGTGATAGCATTTTCAGGTCGCACAAGCGCCCCTAACATGACTTACCATTTATGTAGAGAACACCGACGACTTTACGTACCCTCCGAAGCACGGCGGCAATTCAGTTAAATAAGAAACTCAAAAATTTCTTGGTGTCAGTGCCAATAATTGAACCCGGCCTTCAGCTGGTTAAGCCAGTAACATAACCGCTGAGCTATGGCCACCACTTTAACAGTAGATGAGTCATGTAGAACAACTGCATGGAAGGGGAGTGAAATACCTAAGAAACCCTGAAAGAAATACCTGAAAAAGCCAACACCAGTAGGGAATATTAAAACTTAGGTACATAGAAAAATTGTAAGATTTGAAAATTCTTAATATTACCAGTTAAAAAACATAGCAAGAAACTGATGAACTAAATAATAATTACAATTGTTTTTTAAAATCATAAAGCTCCTATTAGGTTTTACTATATCGATTTAAATATTTTTTGGAAGAAATTATATTCGTCTACATGTTTCAGTAATTTGGCAAATTGTGAGATATCTAAATAAATACGTCCTTAAATATCTCACAATATTTATAGATTGACTAGTTTGTAAATCAAAACAATATTGACCAACTAAGGATTCTAAATATTGATATACATTGTCAGGAAGGAAAAGCAAAACATTTCTAATATAAAAATAATTCAATTACCAAGTTAAATTCGACTTTATTTGACATTCTCCATTTTAAGTTCTGATTTATATAACAGAATTACTTAAGTTTTGCGTATTATTCTAGGAAAATAAGAAAGAAAAAAGACTGTTCGGGACTGTGATAATTCCGGGTATCTGAAAGTTTTTTTTAGTTATTATAAGCCTATATAAAGAAAATCTATATGTTCCAGCAGATATTTTGGCGTCTTTTTTTTTAATTAGGTATTATCAATTTAGTGTAAAAAACGCCATATTTTCGATATTTTTCTTATCATTAAAAAGCTTAATATTTTTGAAAATTATACAACTTTATCATTTAAAACATAACATAACATAAAACATATCATTTAAATGGCGATTGCTAAAAGTTGTAAAATTAATTTGTTGCTTCAAAAACAGCAAAATACCAGTTTATATTAGTGACCTTTTTTTGCAATAATATTAGTCAAAAAATAATGACATACCAAATAAAAGTTTAAGATTTAAAAAATCGTTTCGCAAAATTAGTGTTATTTTTAATGTCTAAACAATACATAATCAGAAATATGCTTTATAGTCACTGAAAATTGTACAATTTTATGGACAAAGCTTACAAAAATTCAGAAAAATAAAAATAACAATTTAAATTTTACTAAAATTACATAAATCATCAATATCACAAAATAAAAGATAATAAAATACACAATCCATATACTAAATAACCAAACATAATACTAATAAGTTTAAGTTGCTACATGTGATACACAAATACATATAAAAAATACTTTAGTTGCTTGTACATAAAGGTACTGCATAGTTATTCGTTAAGAAACTCTTCTACTGAATAAAAGGGTCTTTGACATAGATATGCTTTTGTCATTTTATGGAACTAAAGGAAAGAAGTTGCATATTTAAGTTGCAAAGGGAGATGGTTGTATAATTTTTTTGCCGAATATAATATACATCAATACAGTCAATACACATCAAAGGTTCAATTTCTGGTGATGTAGTCATGATTAGGTCTTTCTGGAAAAACATGTAAGTGTTTACGAATTAAGTAAACAGTTTCTGAAATATATAAAAAGGGAAGAGTTAAAATCCCGTGATTTTTTAAGTAGCGTCTGCAATGTGTTATTTTACTGAAGCCAAAAAGATACTATATTGCTCTTTTTGTAATTTAAAAATAACATCAGATTGGGCAGCTGTACTAGAATCCCAAAAAGAAAGACCATATCGAAGATGAGACTCGGATAACAAAAAATATGTAATTTTGAAAGATGCCAAATTGATTTCTCTGAAACAGATCTTATGGCATAGCAGGCTGAGGCTAGTTTTTTACTGAACAAATCGATATGAAAGGACCATTTAAGGTTGCTAACTATAAAAATACCAAGAAATTTTACAGAATCAACAATACTGATATGTCTGTTATTAAGAAGCAAGGGTTACAGAGCTCCTTTAGGATATAGACAGATAAGACAGGAGTATTATCCTTTATAGGATAATACTCCTGTCTTGTCCACGTTAAAAGAGAGTAAATTAGAGTCGGACCAGGTTTTATTTTAATTAGATCAGAAGTTGTAGTTGCATGAAGAGTTGCAATATTAGAGTTCCTCCAGATGATACTGGTATTATCAACAATGTATTTCTTATTTAAGAAAAGAATTTCCATCGATTTTTAAGTTAGTGATGCCATTTACAAAGATAAGGAAAAGCAGAGGATCCAATGCTAAACCTTGTGGTACTTCACAGAGAATGCTTGTTTGACTAAAGTCAGTATCATTTGCTCTAACTAGTTGTTTCCTATTCCTCAAGTCAGATTGAAATCAATGCAACGAAATACCTGGAATTCAGTAGAAATTTAATCTTTTTATCCAAATGTCATGATTTATACAATCAAAAGCTTTGGCATAGTCACATAAAACAGTGACAGTGTAAAGATTATTGTTTAGTACTTGATAGACCTTATGTAGTACAGAAAACATAGCATCACTGGTACATTTATTATATAGAAAGCCGAACTGACTTTGTGATAAAATGTTGTCTCTGAATAATTTTGGATGGAACCGATAGTAAGGCAATAGGTCTATAGTTGCAGACATTTCATTTTTTACCACCATTATGAAGGGGAATAATAACGGCTTTTGAGTAGGTACATATCAAATATGCAATGTTTATGAAATTAGTTTCAACAGTTAAAAAATATATATTTTTCTCAAAAAATTCTAATTTTTGATTCTATTCTAAGTAATCTCCTACTGTATAATAAAACTTAAGGTCTTTATCCTTAAAATCAAACTAATTCATTTTTTTAACTTTTAAAAAATAAAAATAATTCCCACTTTGTAGCTAATCGTCCCGGAATAACTTTTTTTTCTTTTAAATTTGTGTAAAAATTATCATCTTTTCGAATATGAAAAAAGATTTTGTATACGAACAATAGTTTAAAAGTTATTCTAAATGTTTATAAATAAAAAATAACCGTAATTTGGCAGAAGAAGTTTACGTTGTAAAAATTTTTTTTTCGCTGTTTTTGGTACATATCGATAACTTCATCATCATCTATGGCTCGACAATCCTCTGTGGATCTTGGCCTGCTCTAAGATTCGTCGCCATTCTGTTCGGTTTCTGGCAACATGTTGCCATCTTCTGATTTTTAATATCCTTAAGTCGGTTTCAACTCCATCTAACCACCTAATTCGCGGTCGGCCTTTGCTTCTTCTTCCTACAGGTGTTCCTGTGGTTAGCTTTTTAGCAATCGTATTTTCTGGCATTCGTATTATGTGTCCAGCCCATCTAAGTCGCTGTGTTTTAATGAACGTTATGACATCTGGCTCATCAAAGAACTGATACAATTCAAAATTATATCTTCTGCGCCACTGCCCTTGGTCGTTTATAGCTCCAAATATTTTGCGGAGTATTTTACGCTCAAATATTCCCAAAAGTCTTTTATCTTTCTGCGTTAGAGTCCATGTTTCTGCTCCATATGTGAGGACCGGCCTCAGCAATGTTTTGTATATAATAATTTTAGTTCTTCTTTGGATGTTTCTTGAGTGGAAATGCTTTTGGAGTCCATAGTATGCCCTATTTGTAAGATTTATTCGTCTTTTAATTTCTTCGCTTGTTTTATTGGTAGCAGTCAATAGCGACCCAAGGTATGTGAAGTTGTCAACACGTCCAAAGGCATGACTTCCAAAGACTGTTTTTCGATCCTCATTTGCTATCGGATGTACTTGGTTTTGTCTTCGTTGATGACTAGACCGACCTGTTTCGCCGCTGTTTCCAATTCTAGGAGATATTGCTCAACATCTCGCTTGCTAGGCCCTATTATGTCAATGTCATCAGCATATGCTAAGACTTGTATCGATCTATTGTAAATAGTACCGCCGTCCCTAATTCGTGTATCTCGGACTGCCTTTTCTAATGCAATATTAAATAGGAGGCAAGCCAGAGCATCCCCTTGTCTGAGTCCATCCTTTATCTCAAAGGATCTAGAATTCTCTCCCTGTATTCTAACAGTGGCTTCTAACATATCGATAACTTAACAAATTTTTATTTGGTTTGCATATATAATTACCGTATCTTCATTATTTTTTGACTAATTTTATTGCAAAAAAAAGCTTTGTGGGATAAACAAATATAACAACTTTTAAACTAAGTGATGGACCGATCTGAAATTTTGAGGGTTCGTTAAGGAGTACAATAAACAACTTTGGGCGTAATAACAAATATCTAGGTTGATTTTTTACAATGGTTATAAAGAATTAATAATATTGCCTTATTTTGCAGTTTTTGAATCAACAAATTAATTTTGGCATTTGATTTCCAGACATCTGGATTTGTCACAGTCCCGAAAGAAATCTTTCCCGAGCTTAGATTAATAAAAAATCGAATACTTATTTGCCCTTTACACTTTGCAAGATCAGCATTCTTTTTAACACACAACGATGGCAAGTAAATTATAGATACTATAGATTTTCACTATAACATAAACAGTAAACGTAAACGATGTTAAAATGAGAAGGAGAAATAAAACAGAGACAGAGATTATATAAAAATACATAAAACAAACAATCCAATGGATACATATATCATGTAGCAAAAAAGCATTTAATGAAGTAATTTAAATTCGAAGACAAGACAGTTGGTAAAATATTTTAAGTTACGATACGAAACGGGGGTCCTTTTTGTTTTTTAAATAAACTAGTCAATTTATTTACCAAATACCTAATCAATTTGGTAAAGAGAATACATACCTTCTTGATATGTTCTATTAAACGTAGGTTTCTGTCTGCTTTTTGCCAAATTAAGGTTGTGACATACTTGTAAAAACCCACTGCATTTGTGTAATTTTTGTTGTCTCTATCACCGTAATGATTTGTTTCTTGCGTCGCTAATTATTAATTTTTTATGCGATCTGTGTAAGAAATTATAACTAGGGAAGCAATATGTTGAGTTTAAAAAATTGTTCCTATTTTGTTAATGTTTTTTCTTGTTTAAATTAAAACACAGGATAATAAAAAAGTATCTTCATATAACTAAATTGTAGAGTTCCGTTTGTAACATAATATCAAATATCTCCAAAATGGATATTTTTAATGTATTTCATTTTTAAATGTTTACTGAACTAAATACAATATTTTCATCTGTTTTAGAAATTAATTTAGCACATAAGTTTTTAAAAACAAAACGGGCATTTAACTGTGCAAGCTCATAGAATTTAAGATCCATCTATTAAGCTCCAGAAGAACTAGCCCAAACAAGTACGAGACTTCTGACACTAACATATATTTAGGGAACTGTTGTCTCTAAATTGATTGAAATATCAACTATTAACTGCAAATATTATTAAAAATATAATGATATTCTCATTAGAGCTATATCACAACAAACAATGGACAGTGTTTGAGATATAAAAAATGAACGAGGCTGCGTTGCTCAGAGTTGGAAGAGATGTGTGAGTAGTTCTTACGACATTCCTGCTAGCACAAAAAAATGAAGAGAAAAAAATATGATGATAGCTGCTAGAGCTAAACCAGAAATATTAAATAAACAAAGAAAATTTATATGTCTACAAAATCTATATATTATCAACAGACTATTCTCCAAATTCAACCTATCATTATTGATTTTCTATAAAATCCCTTTTAAATCCTTATTAATTAAAGTCAGTCTATCGAATGACTTCATCACTTGAAAGCAAATACTTATCTAACCTTTTATTATTCATAAAACAATTATTCTTTTTTCTTCAACAACAAAGAAAAATATTTTTTTATTGTGTCATTTAAAACAGTAATATAAATTTATTTCTAAATAACACCCTTATTGAGCATATATTAAAAAACTACCTATCATTTGTCTTGAAGGTCTTGTCATTTCAAAACAATTTTTTCAATAACAATTCTGTCAACAGTTGGTTGTTACCTCTCAGGGCAAGACCACTACTACTGAATACAAACAGAGTATTCCCATATTTGAAAGGAGAGACCACTATTTTATTTTCTGTGAAGAAATGAAAGAAGAAGTTAATGTCATATACATACTAAAACTAGTAGCTTACACAAAAATTATTTCGACTCACCTGAAGAACTTATTCGGGAAAGCACTACGTAAGATTCGTTCTGTGGTCTGAAACACAAAGAAACACTGTGGTCGCACTTTCCGCGAACCAAGCATACTTCCGTCGAAACTACGCCAAAGCCTCAATAGTGTGATTAAATTCGACCAATATGAAAAAGAGGTTCTATAAGACGCTTGTGTCATTTTCCGAGAATCGACGATCAAAACAAATTTAATAACCAGAACATTATTTTAAGACGAAATAAGTTATACAGGGAACGCAAATTACGGCGTTCTAAATTAAATCACAATTTTAAAAATTATAGATTTTTTGGATCGTTACAGAGTGACAAAATAGAAATTCTGAAGCTTGTGCAAAAGTCCGAACCAATGTTCGAAACAGGAAAAAAGGCCTATAAGCCAAAGTACGTTGTGAGTTTCAATAAAAAATATTTCGTATTACAGTTTTACTGTTTGCAATAAAAAATATGCAAAATGGAATACCTTCAAGTTTTTTAACGTTTAGTTTTTTGTAGAAGCAGTTGTAAAGGATATAATTATCATATCAGCATAACTGTTTCTCAAATGTGTAGTTTTACGAAGATATTTTCTGGCCATCCTGTACGTAACAGCTCGCACAAATAAGACGGTAACTAACATCCCTTTTAATGTATATATTTATTAGAATTTTGTAAATAATGCGGCAGTGTTTCCCAAAAGTTTTGCTTACCACAAAAATATATTAGAGCAAATTATATTGTATTTAAAACGTTGAGAAACATTGTCTATCGGTTAATTTTATTAACCCCTCACCTCAAGCCCGTGTATTTTTTTGTAAATTTTCTTTTATTTCAATTTTTACTAAGTGCCAAGCAACTTACAGGTTGATATCATTCGAGCTTTAACTCTGTTGTCCAAGTTTCAGAGCAGTATTCTACTGGGAGCCCTTTCGGTTCCGGTTGCTTATCATCATATATGAGTTAACATCGATTATATCAACCTCGTTGATTATTTAATACATAAAATATTGTAATATTTATAAAATAAATGTATAAAGTAGCATACGCTTGTAAATATTTCATAAAAATATATGTTATGTTAACACAGCTGTAAATGACCTGGAAAAATATCTTCCCGGATATTTTTCTAGAAAACCTACGCAGAAAAATGCCTAGTTGTCGTACAAATTATTTGTACAAAAACTATATCTGCTGTATAAAGCCCTCCTGATATATTAGTGTAAATTGTTAATACTAGGTGTCCTAATAATAAACACTTCTTTAAAATACACTGCTTTTTATTTATAAATTCCCATTCAACCTGGAAGTAAATGCTAAGTACTGAAGGTAGATAATTAAAAACCCCTTAAGCCAAATATTTAGCTCTCTAAGCGGCCCCTGGGGTCCCCTATCGCAAAAAATGTTTTTTTTAAACTATTTTTTTTGTGAGCGATTTTTTGCCTTAGAATATCTCCAAAAATATCTGAAGGCGTTAAAAGGCTTATATTAAAAGCGTTTTCACGGCATAAAACTTTAATTTCATATGTAAGTGACAAAACATGCATATAGTTATACTTGCATTTATTTTTATTAATATCATTAAAATTTTAATTGGGTCAAGACAAATATTGTAGTAGTCAAAGCAAGAACTACAAATGTTATGTCGAATACAAATCTATAATTATATATATTATTATAATATATAATTATTATTATTATTAATTATTATAATATATATAATTATATTATAATTCATGTACGGTGGTATTTTACATGATAATTATGTGATTTTTTTGAATTTGTGATTTTGAATTTTTTTTTTATTTTGTAATTATTTTATATTTTATTATTATTAATAGAAATTAAAAAGGTTCAAATTTTAATTTCAATAAAATTATTTTATTAATTTAATTTAAATGAGGTTATGTGCTTAAAATATTTTAAAAATCACCGAAAAATGCAGTTTTTCGAATTCAGAGTACCTATGATTTAGTGTGGAAATGACCAGCATGACCCTGCCACTAGAAAAAAACGGACAAATAGATGAAAATTCGTTCTTTATTCACAAGCAGTTGAGGTAATGTGCTAAAAACATGGAAGAACAAATAAAAAAAAATAGAGATTTCGAATCTCGAGCATGTGCTGGCCTGAAAATGGTTAACCTCATCTCTTTATTACAAATAACTAAAAATATATCAAAAATCGTTATTTATTGGCACAAAGTTGAAATTTTGGGGATTTTTCGGAGCGAAAATGGAAAATATAACCCAGTCATTCAAAAAAAAAGAGAAAATACACGAAAAAATAATTATTCAGAAGTTTGCCAAAAATTACCTAGGATAACCTAAAATTTTTTTGAAAAATTCAAATATTTTTTTTGAGGACAATTTTGATCCAAAAAAATCTGAAAAAAATGAGTGTTTTTGGGCATGAAAATTTTAAAATGATACTCACAACTCGAATAAAAAGGAAAGCGAAAAAATCGTTATTTGTCAAATTTAAATAAGGTTAAGTGCTTAAAAGATGGGAAAATAACAAAAATTGATATTTATGGATATACAGTTTATGTGGTAAAAAAATGTGGGAAAATACCAAAAAAATGTTCGAATTTTAAGGATGTTATTTGATGTTATGAAGAGAAAATGGCAAATCTAATCCCGTCATTAAAAATACCGGATAAAAATACATGAAAAATAATTATTTAAAAATTTACCAATAATTACCTACATAACCTAAAAATTATTTGAAAAATTTAAATATTTTTCCTTATTACAATTTTGATCCAAAAAAATCTAAAACAAATAAGAGTGTTTTTGGGCATGAAAATATTGAAATGATACTTACCACTCGAATAAAGGGAGAAAAAACAACAATTTGTTATTAATTTTTTTTTATTTTGAGGAGTTTTCGGAGCGAAAATGAAAAATTTAACCCCGGTATTCAATTGACCAGAAAAAAACGCACGGAAAATAATAGTTTACAACTTTCTCAAAAATTACTTACATAAGCTAAAATGTAACATGAAACATTCAAATATTTTTCCTGAGCTCAATTTTGATCGAAAAAAATCAGAGTGTTTTTGGGCATTAAATGTATTTTTGTGATTTTTTTTAGATTTTTTAAGGCAAAGAATTGCTCGGGAATTTTTTTTTCAAAAAACAACGTTTTTGCGATAGGGGACCTCAGGTGCCACCTAGGGAGCTTAAAAATTTGGCTAAAGGGGGTTCTAATTATATACTTTCAAGTGCCCCCACCCCAAATAAAATCCAGCCAAGTGCAGATTTTGCCATCTTATCCTGCTCTAGACTTTGCTTTCCTGTTACAAAAAATAAAGTCAAATACAAAAATAGGCTGAAAAATGCCACAAAATATAATCAAAAGTTTAAATCTAATCGCAAACAAATATTTCGTAAGAAGTATAACGCTGATAAAAAACAGAATATTAACTGATAAGTAAAGACCAGAATATAATATGTTGCATATACAGCGATGAGTGCATTAAGAACCGGCAAAATAACGCAAAAGATAAAAAACATAATACGTTGTGAAATAAAAAGAGATAAAAGTAGTAGAGGTGAGAAATTATCGATATTAACCTATAATTTACTTTACATTACATTAGAATTATCGAAAATTCCCCACCTTTAGACGTTAGCTTATGAGCTGGTTGACTTCAGTCATAGTAATACGTATCACGTAATGTAAGTAAAAACAGTTTAAGTAGGAGTATTTTTTTATCCAAAATTAAAGTATTGATCAATAATAAACTATGATTTGAGACGTCACATACACTCTTCTCAATACAGAATTATCATAGCTTGTTATTCTGTATTCGTCAACACAGAATTAATTATCAAATTACTACTAATTAAACTGTTTTCTTACATTTGCTTTATTGCCTTCAATCAGTTTTTATTGTATGCGAAATTTAAAAAATGTAAATGTTCCACGTCATACTTGTAATATTATGACTGAAGTCAACTAGCTCATAAGCTAACGTCTAAAGGTGGGAAACTATCGATAGTCCTAATGTAATTTAATGTAAATTAGAGGTTTCTATCGATAATTTCCCACCTCTACTACTTTCATTTCTTTTTATTTCACAACGTGTTATGTTTTTTATCTTTTGCGTTATTTTGCCGGTTCTTAAGGCACTCATCACTGTATAAGCACAAAATTGGCGCAAATATGCAGAAAACTTTAAAAAATATGCGTAATATCTGCAAATATGCAGACATTAATCATCGTCTTGTTCATAAATTTGTCATTTAAAAATCAATTCATATAATAATAATCATAATCAGAAATGTCTTCCTGTTAAGTCGTATTTTTTATTTAGATTAAAACTGCAGTAAAGTAGAAATACAATTTTGAAATTTATTAATTTTAATATATTCAAAATAATAATATTTTACATAACAAATACAGTAACCATATACACTTATAATAGAGAGGCAATTTCACAAACTAGGGTTATCGTTATCAAAACAATTGACAATAATTTGTTTTTCAAAATTTGCAATTAAACTATTATGTGTTAATACTTTCTATAGTCCAGTCATCAGAGAGTTGACATCTACAAATAATACGAACGAGTTGAATTTTGCAGAGAATATTAATTTTAGGACCCCAAACAAATGCAAAAAATTTTACCACTTTGACCACCGGACGTCGCCCTAAAACTCCCTCTCACAGGGGGTAAAAACGGAAAAAAAATCAATTTACCAAGAATCTGTACATTGTAGAAAAAACTGTTTCAAATAAAAAATGTAGCTAAGATAATTTTAAACAAGAATATTTATAAGCATTTTTTGTGTAGAATGAACCGTTCTCTTAGAAACAACGCTTGAAGTGACCGTAGATTTTGAATGTCAGTTACGCGCGCGAAATCAGTGTTCAATAAAATTTGTATCAGTTTGACGGTAAAAATTCGATATCTTTTGAATCAAATGTCCTATTGACAAAAATTAAGATGCCTTTTAAAGGCAAAGAGTGCAGCTTTTGTATGCAGTTTTTGTATTTTGCCGAGAATAAATTTAGTTTTTTTAAAGGTGTTAGATAAATTAACGTATCGCGATTTTTGCCATTTTTTACGATTCTCGTGAGATCAAAAAAATTGATCACTTTCATTCTAGTAAAATTTTAATTTCTAAAGATCAATATTTAAAACCCGTTATATGAAATGAAGAAGACGGTTTTGGCTGCAGTTTATTGCAGAAATTTTGTTCTTTATAAAAACATATTAGTGTAATTAAAAAAAAATTTGTTTGTTTTAGATCGTTTATTGTGTGAAAGTTTAATTCCAGCGTTTTTTTATGCATATTTCAAACGCCCCACATTTGTTGCCAAAACTCGAAACTATAATTTCATGCTATAGGTTTTAAAAGGTTAGGCTCTACTAATCGAAACTTCATAGTGGCCGGTCAATGAAAAAAAATGGCAAAAATCGCCCCACGTTTATTTATTTAACACCTGTATAAAATCTGAGTTTATTTGCGGCAAAATACAAAAACTCCAAACGAAAGCTGAACTTAAATCAAAAGATATCGAATTTTTACCGTCGAGCTGATACAAATTTTATTGAACATTGATTTCGCGCTCATAATTGACATGCAAAATCGACGGTCGCTTCAAGGGTTGTTTAAAAAAAATAAGAAAAAAATGGTTATACAGATTTTTGTTTAAAATTATCTCAGCTACATGTTTAATTTGAAACATTTTTTCTACGGTGGTGTAGAGATTCTTGGTAAATCGATTTTTTTGCGTTTTTACCCATATGTGTGGAGGAACTTTCGGGGGAAGCCCAGGGGTAAAAGTGGTAAACTTTTTTGCATCTTTTTTGGGGTTCAAAAATTAATTTTTTCGGCAAAATTCAGCTTGTTCGTATGATTTTTAGAGGTTCAGTGGCATTTTCCTCTGTTGACTGGAGTATCTACCTGTGTTTAAATATTTATAAATCGAAAAACTTATCAACAGAAGGTATTGGTGCATTTTTAAACTTGTTTATGTTAAATGGCAGTAAAATCCTAAGTTTTTGTTTAAAATAAATTGCAATTTATTTCCTACAGATACGCCTACATTTCCTTTAACCATACAAAAAGATTCCTTAACATGTCAAGATGGCGACTACTGGCGCACACTCATTCTCAGAGTTCGCGCAAAATTTTAATCACAAATGTTTAAAATGTAATAGACAATTTGCAAGGTGTAAAGTGCTATTTGTTCCAATCTGCCATACGCTTCAAATGTACAAATGTTGATGTTAACGACTTTAAGTGCGAAAACTGTGACATTTTGGATAACGACTTCTATGCCATTAAGGGTTTTTAAAATACCAGCAAGTTCAATCCAAAAGTATTTGTCTATATCTTTAAACAAAAAGATGATTTAATTAATACTCTTAAAGATAAAATCAAAATTCTAAATTGTCAAATGGAATTATTAAATAAAAATTCAGTTAACCATATTAATTCAAATAGAAAAGATATCTAATATAAAAATTGCCTGACCGAAACCAAGCCAGAACAATAAAATTTCTACAGAAATTACATTAACAGATTTAGCACCTACTACAAGCAAAAACCTGGTAATGGTAATTCCTTTGGTGAACAAAAACAAGACCACAACATAATAACACACAATCAGCTGTCTACAGAAATTTTAAAAATAGAAACATAGAGAAAATGTCAAGAAACAATTAAACTGCCATTAATAGGATCTAAAGAAGAATGGACTGAAGTGAGAAAGAATAAACACAAAAGGAAAAAGATAAACAGACCCCAAATTGTTGGTACTAGCAACGAAGGCGCTGCTGCTATCATAAAGGATGTTCCTAAATTCACCCACTTGCATGTCTACAAAGTTGACTCAGCTATAGTGAAGTCGTTTTACCCTGTCGTATTTCGGATTCACGCCCGAAAAATAATTTATGACTCTAGTTACAGCCACTCTGTTATGCTTTCCCTTTTCTACCTGCTTTGTGGTACCGAACCTCCTACTGGTCGGCTGTAGTACTTGAGGATAAATCAGCGCTACCAAAACAATTTTTTTATAAATCGTGAAAAAACGCAAATTGAATGCTTTGTGTATTAAACAAGGTGTAATTACAAGGTATTAAAATCTCAATCAGAAATATCATTTATGACATGTACAAAGCAAAAGAACATGTTACAAGAAAGACACTTATTCAAAAAATAAAGGGCAGAGAACTTTGTGATATGGGTTTAACCAGTTTATCAAAAGTATTAAAAGCTATGGGTTTTAGATACAAAAAACCAATAATCGTAAAGTGTTGTGCGAGCCGTCCAATGTTGTTGGAAAAAGGTGGAAATTTATAAGAAACTATTTGAAAAACAAGAATTCCGAATTTGCCAGACAATTTGTGTTTCTTGACGAAACATGGATTTTTGCGAAAGGAAATAATACCAAATCATCCGGGCAATTTCTATTCTACCAAATGCTATTCGAGTACTAGTGCGAGTAATGGCAAAAGATATATTACATTGCATGCAGGAAATACGGAAGGTTTTATACCCAATGCTAGTCTTATATTTTCTTCGACAAAAAAAAACTGATGATTACCACGGAAATATGGACGCCGATATTTTTGAACATTGGTTTGAGGAATAATTAGTAAAAAATCTGGAAAATCCGTCATTAATAGTCTTAGACAATGCTTCGTATCACACCAGAGAGGAGGAAAAGTTTCCCACAAGCAGCTGGAAAAAAGAAGACTTAGAAAGTGGGTGTCGGAGAAAAATATAGAACACGAACATCTAGTTTTAAAAGCTGAATTATTAAATAAGTGCAAAGAACACATTACTGAGAAAAAATTTGTCGTTGACCAAATGGCACTAAAATATGGTCATGAGGTCCTAAGACTAACACCATATCACTGCCAGTACAATCCAATTGAATTGGTGTGGGGCATCACTAAAAACTACTATGATAAACATGCATGTAAGACCACCGACGAAGCCAGCGTTTTACAACTCTGGCAAGATGCACTAAACCAAGTCAATGAGGAACAATAGCGGAAATGTATTGAGCATACTGAAAAAAAAATTTTAGGGTCATATGAAATAGAACAAAAGGGTACCAACCACCAAAAAAAAAAACAAAAAAAAATAAAACAAAAACCGCATGCAGGAGAGAGCTGGAGGCACGCCGCACGACGCTCTTGAATGCAAGCACCAAAAAAATTTGATTAGCAAGTAAGGTAGATTAAGGACATGACTGAACGAATGACTGGGTATTAGACGACGGATGAAAGGATTCGATGCGCTTGCTCGCTCTCGACTGCACTTGGTGCAGAAAAGGGAAAGCAAGTATCGGCACACACAACCATCATTAGATCGCTGAACAATTGCTTTGACCGGTAGTGATAAAGCCAAATGGGCTAACCTACCACTTAAATGTAAATACACGGAAATCTCCCATTGCCTGACGGGGGATACCGCGAAATAGTCGAGACCTGGCTCCAAAGACCAGGGGGCGGAGGAAAGCCGGGGCTGGTTGTACCGCAGGAGGACAACCTACCTCGGTGGGTTTGGGAAGGTGTGTGTGGGAAGTAGGAATAAGTCTTAGTTTTATATAGATATATATTTTTATAGATATATTTATAAAATATATAAAAATAAAAATATAATACAAAATTTTGAACACCCAGTATTAACATTGGCAAATTTTTTTATGCTTAAATAAAAATAGAGTTAAGTACACGCTGAAAAAGAATTTTTGTTTTTTCAGCATAAATATTAACCACAATATTAATTTTTGAAGTTGCATGTGTAATATGAAAAATTTTTCAAAAACTTTAAATATCTCAAAAACGACTATTTTTTCGAGAATGGTATCCCAATAAAAATCGATTAAGAATTGTACGTAGATTCTAAAAAAAATAACAAAAAGTACAGTTTCTATTTAAAATAAGAAACTTAATGGCAACTTCCGGTACAACCGGAAGTGCTAGAAGAATGCAAATATTTAAAAAGTGAAGAATGCTTTGCATAACCCATTATTCCAAGATTGCAGAAACCAGTGACGACCAGAACTTTGAAAACTTTTAACCAACATGTTGCGTGAATGACTCTGTATATTTCATACTCAATGTTTATCAATTTACTTTATGATATTCAATTATTATTAAACATAATACAAAGTTATTTTATTAAAAAAATCCCTAATGTCGTATTATCAAATTAAGAAAACCGTACATTTTTAATTTGAGAACCGCTGACTACCTGAGGCAAATCTGAACAGACACTTTTATTACTTATGCGACAGGCTAAAACGATCCTACTATACCGATGTAGCCACCGATATAGAAAATCTACTAAAATCGCACTTTCCAGTGGTTTTATTTGAATCTATAACATCCATACATCCAACCTTGTTTCCACCTTTCAACGTAAGAATATTTATATCGAGAGAATTTTAAGAAGGCTATGGACCCATTAATCTGGCCTAACAACTTATTACCTAGTTCTTTATACCTGAGGAATAAAGAGAAGACTGGAATCAAATATTTGGTATTTTAGACACAAAAATTGCTTTTACTTGCGTGATTGCGTGTTGCGTGAATATTTATAAACATAAAAAAGAGATCATCAAAAGCTACTAAATTTAACAAAAAAAATGCCGCTACCCAAATATAATAAACACATCTGATAATCCTTTTAAAAGAGCTTGGAAAATTATATTATATATATTTCGATAAGAAAATTTCGTTCTGAAAATCGTCCGATAGTTTACCTCAACGAAACATGGTTTAACACACATTCAACGCGACCTAAAGGATTTGCCGATTTCTCCGGTAAATGTAAGACAAAAGCACCGTCAAATAAAGGGAAAAGAATAACGATTTTACATACTGGATCAGAAAATGGTTAAGTTTCAAATGCCCTGTGGTTTTCTGAAAAGAATATTAAAGACTCCTGCGTCGACTACCATGAAAATACAACGGCAGAACTTTTTAAGAATGGTTCAAAAATAATCTTATACCAAACATTCCTCAGAATAGCGTGATCGTAACGGACAATGCAAACTATCACAGTCGCCAACTAAGTAAGGCTCCAAACTCGAATAACACTAAATTGGAAATTCAAAATTACATGGAGACGAATGATATGTATTTTGAAGAATGTTACAACAAACAAGAGCTTTTAGAAGTTTTAAATGCATTTTCTATAAAAAAAAGTATATGTTTGTGATACAATGGCAGAGGAAATGAGACATACAGTGCTGCGGCTTCCACCCTTTTATTGTACATTTAATCCCATAGTGTAATCCCATAGTCCCAAACATAATGTGGCACGAATTAAAGTCTAACGTGAGGTCACAAAATATTTCTCCAACGTTAAGTAGTACTGTTGTAGAGTTAATAAGAAAAGGTGTCAATGATACCTATTCTTCCAAGTATTTGGAGAAATTCAATTGGACACGTAATAAGTAAAGAAAATTCATATGTTCATGTAGATCATAATATAATTGAACCGATCATAATTAATTTAGATGAGGATAGCGATAGCGAAACAGGACTATGTGTGGAGTGATAGTGTCATCAAATCTACAAATGTTACGATTACAAAAAGCGGTTCTTTTCAGAAACACAAATTATTATTATTGTTTGTTTTTCTATAATCTTAGCAATTAAAATAGATTTAATTGTCTCATTAATTAAGAAATTTTCAGGTATCTATGACAACACAAGACCGGAATATTCAAACAGAAATGTCCAAGATTTTGCATGAGAAAAAATTGTAACAGAAATAAAGGCAACAGGTGAAGTTTAGTAATAATTTGTCCTAATAATACAGTAATAACAACTAGAAAAAGTGAAACATTTTAAATACCTAGGAGTAATAATTGAATGAAACGGTAAACAAGACATGGAAATAAATGAGAGAATGGGACGAACAGGAAGCTTATTTAACACTATGAAAACAACATTTTTGGGGAAAAAAGAAATACCGGAGAAGGTAAAAACGGCAGTCGTTAAATCAGTAGTTAGACCTACAATCATGTATAATAGCGAGTCATAGACATTGACTGGGAGACAAAAATCTCGAGTCAATGCTATGGAAATGAGGTTCCTGAGGAAAATGGCAAACAGAAAGAGGACAGACAAAATACGTAACGAAACAATCAGACAAAACCTAAAACTAGAACCGATAAACGAAAAAATAGTAGAGGGGCAACTAGATCGTTCGGTCACGTATGTAGAATGTCGAATGAAAGAGTAACAAAACGAGCGTTTGAAACGAGAGTGCAAGGGAAAAACAAACGAGGAAGACCAAGAGTTAGGCGGGTAGACGAAATCAGAAAAGAAGTTGAGAAGAAAGGATTGACATGGGAAAGTGCACGAAATCTAACACAAGACCGGAAAGCATGAAGACAACAGTACAAAACTTAACACCACCAGCCTTACACCTAACGGTAGAAAGGCTGTTTTAATTCTTCAATGGCTAAAAACATGATATGTTTTTATTGGCATGTTCAATTTTTATCTAGATACACGACTAGACGATAGAGTTTTGTCTAGACTAGAGTCATACCTCACAAGCATATGCAAAATTAATCAGTTTAACCTAAAATTGAGCCAATACATTTTTTAATAGCTGATCTATCTGACATTTTCATGATAAACAAGAAGCTGCGTAAAAAGTTTCCGTTCGAAAAAAAAGTTGTTAGCTTGTATTGTAAAACCATATTGTTTACAATAATAAAACTATTTGTTACGATATTTATTAAGAAAAAAACGAATAGGGCAACAGATAAGGGCTAAAAGCACTATACCTATTTACTAGAATACCCTATTTTTATTTACCTATTTACGCATATTGTTACGAACATGGCCTATGTAACGGTTGCATCTCGAATTGTCATCGAGAACCTTCGCGATGTATCGAGCGCTGTAGAAATCCATTTGTCAGACAACGAATTAGAGGTAGGACAACCCCAGAAGATTCGAGAATAATACTTTTTGGTATATATATGTAACGATGTTATGAGTGAGTTTAGTTGTTAACATACTATCGAACTGTAAACATAAATAAATATATTTATATAAATTTGAACCGCTCGTTTTATTTAATCTCGCTACAATATGTATGCACAAAACTATAAAACATAGTGGTCATTCTGCTAATGCAGGATACCAGCAGGCTGATTAAAAAAATTACATAGTCTATTTCTTATTTCTAATGAACCATTGACATTGCATGCCTGATATTCATGGTTCTAAGATGTTCCTCTACATCGTCTATCTACCTTTTATGGAGCGTTTCTCTTATCCTTTTTTCTTAAGGTTTCCATCTCTGGATTACTTTTACAGCTCGATTATCTTGGATTCTTTCTAAATGCCAAGCCAGTTTGTCTTTGTGACTTTACAAATCTAATGAAATATTCGCTTTGCATTAGAACTAATTTGTTAGTTTGTAGTGTTGTTTGTAGTATTTTTTATTCTTTGGTCGCTTTTGTAGTAATAAATTCTCAAAATTTTAAGATGCAGCTGTAATGACTCTGAATTCATTGTCGATGTCTCGTCTGGCGTCATGAATCGCTTCTCTAATCAGCGTTAGTCTTGCCGTTCTTAAGATGGTTTTGTTTTTCTAGTTGTCTTAACTGAAATTGTAAATTATTATTAAAGCTGCCGGAGGTAGGTTCTTTTTATTCTGAAGTAGTTAACGGAGGATGACAAAACCTATTTACTGGACGGAGTTTATGTTTATTCCATTAGCAAAACGAATGTAAAGTAGATTATTCAAAATTCAGCATAACCTTGACTCCGATAACCGTGAAACTTTACATTTAGGAATACAAACAATGTAAACAATATAAAGTTAATATTTATCACAACCCTAGAAATTGTGGACCTAGTTAGAAGATTTTGTCGGAAAATTTCGGTGGCCTTTAAATTAACTTCGTTTAGTCTCAATATTATAGATCTAAAATCCATCGTTGCCTTTCATTCTACAATGTGAGAGTGTAAAATATTTATCATCAACTGTTACAATGACACGGTTTATTAAAATATAACCAAATATAAACTTATTAATTAAATAAGTTTGACATTTCTCAATAAGACGAATCCATCGGGTCATCGAGTCGGATTTTTTCTCAAAACTAATATCTCCTTTGTTTTCTCCTGTTATAAGACCTGAATTTGTTGAAAAATATGTATATTTAGCAAATATGCTTTAATCCAAAAGAATTCACGGTAGCTTACAAAAGCTGACAAGTGTTTTATATTATCAAAATGTATTATTTATCTCATATCTTGGTAACAACACGTAATAAGAAAATTATCTAAATTCCCGTATTTTCGAAATAAATTTCGTATTATTAGAAATAGGATCACGAACATAGAAAGACAGACATTAGAGCTAAAACGAGTGGGTCGAATAAAACAAATGCGGCTTGGGCACGTCAACTGTCTAATAAGTTGTGTGGGAATCCGCAAGCTGGCTGTGACAGACTTCAAAGTGCCGGCCGCCAACACAACTGACGATATCGTAAAATACGATGATGGGGGAAACGCTTGAAATTCGGAAATAGGTGTCAAATACGGAAAGAAATCATCTATGCGTCATTACTAAAGATATAATACCGTGTGTTTCAAAAACAGTAAATTAACTAAAGGTTGTAATACTTAGCTAAATTAATTATTTTTCTGTTTTTTTTTTCAATCGCATAATTAGCCCAACATGTTTTTTTATTTTAAGACAGATTTTTTAACCATTAACTTTCTTATTTACTATTATTGACCGTCTTAGGAATTTTACTTAAGAAGTTTTCATAATAGCATTTGCCTTTTTTCCAGCCTTTACCTTACGCCCTAATATTTAGTGCCGTACATCATGCCTTGTAATTTGACACTTTTAGAGAATTTTCCTTTTAGTTTTATTGGAATCTTTCTGTCATACTACACATTATTTCGCTCTTTTCATTTCATTTGTCTCACTCTTACTTTACTGAATGCATCTCTATATATTTTCTCATTAGAGACAGGGCTTACCGAGCAGCAATAAGAGGCCTCCATCACTCCATACCAGTCGAAGGAATAAAGAAACAACTTCATTTAATAGGTCATTAGTTTATTTTTATACAATTATCAAACATCGAGTAAGTAAACAAGCGCTAACCCTTCACTTCTATCTACTATTCCATTCTATCCTACTCTAGAGTAGGTCGGTAGCAGCTAGGAACTTCCTGAATAGTCCTATCAGGGGAAGTGAATCAATCCCTGCCGTCAGCAGATTTCAGATGCTTCCTTACCAGGGAAACTAGTATCTGCTAAGTAGATGTGGCTACTCCCTGATTTTAGGGCTTTTATAGAATCAAACATCGAATTTGGGCTACATCCTTCCTCTTCTTTTTCTTTTTCTTTTTCTTTTTGATGCAGACATAAATCTGTCTGTTTTTGTAATGTACCTCCAGTAAGTTGTCGTTCCATCGTTTTCGTGGTTTTCCTACTGACTGTCTTATTTCTCTCTATGTCTCTATTTCTTACCCAGTTCTTGATGTTTTCACCTTGCATCTACTTCGTATATCTGTACTTCTAGCTTTGTCCCATAGCGTCTTACCATTAGTGTTTCTAAGTATTTGCATCTCTACTGTTTCTAACATCCTTTTGTTCTTTCTGTGTCAGGTAGTGTTTTTGCCGCGTATGTCATTATTGGTCTAATGACTGTTTTATAAATTCTGCCATTTATTTCTTTCCCGATATTTTTATTTCTCCATATTGTTTCATTCAGGCAACCTGCGGCTCTGTTTGCTCTATTCACTTTCCGTAGCTAGATAATGTGGTGCCTAGATATTTAAACTTCATCACTTGTTCTATTATCTGGCTTTCCAGGTCCAATTTACATCTTAGAAAATTTGCTGTTATTACCATGCATTTTGTCTTTTTTATACGTTTGTTAATCATCTTCACTTCGAGAGAGTAGTATTGCGTCGTCTGCATAGCAGATTATCTTAAGTTGTTGTTCTACCATTTGGTATCCTTTTTTAGTTCTTACTTTTTTTATTATTTCATCCAAAATCGGGTTGAACAATACAGGACTCAGGGAATCTCCCTATCTTATCCCATTGCAAGCTTCAATTGATTATTCCTAGAGGTATTACTCTTGCGTACAATAAGGGGATAACGTCCTTTAATTTAACCTGGCCAAATGCCATCTTAAGGTCCTTGAAACATAGATATGCCGGTTTGTCATATTCTAATAATTTCTCTTGCACTTGCCTCATTAAAAATATACCGTAGGTGCATGATCTTCCTGACCTAAAACCTTGTTGTTCTTCTGTTAGTGTTATAATTTCATTCAGTTTATAGTATATAATTTTATTTTATTTTTATCAGTTTGGTTGTTAATTTAAGTGTTGTATTTAAAAAAATAATTCCTCTGTAATTTCCGGGTCCTACGATTTGTTTTCCTTTTTGAAGAGAGGTGTTAGAATGCTTGATTCTATCATTTTTTGGATTAGTGTTAATAGTTGTTTGAAATGATAAATACTCTCTGCTACACATCATAACGCAAGGAAGAGTAGAGGAAAGAAAAGATTTGGGAAGAAAGAAGAAATTTTGGCTGACGAATGTTAGAGATTGGACTAACCTCAGTGTTGAACTGATATTTCAGGTTGCAAACGATTGGGAAGCGTTTAAAGAAGTGATCGCTAACCTTCATTAGAAGACGGCACTATAAGAAGAATAAGAAAATATAATCAAAAATGGCACTCTTTTGACCTAGAGTCTAGGATTGGTCCTAAAGGCAAATGAGCCAAATTGTGGTAGACGGCATAAGCATGGAGCAGGCAAGAAGAAACCTCTACATTAAAGGTTCAAAAAAATCTAATAGAAAATGAACATGGATATTAAACAAACTGAAAATCTTATTAATCATAGAATTCGGAAGCCAAGCTCCGGCAAGAGAGAGAGCAATCTCAAGACTGCGAGTGCCCTCGGGCAAGCAAAACCCCAAAATCACAGTAAAAACTTAAAAAATATATATAAAACTAGCTGATAGAGAATTATAATCGGGACATGAAATATAAGAAATCTGAATCTGAGTCATGCGGATGACGCGGTTATATTTACTTTAACTTTACAACTTTACTCCCTTAAGATCTTGTCAGACAGATTACAACTACCGAACAAAAACTGTCACAAATATGGTATCAGAATGAACTTATGGGGGATCAAATTCATGGTTATCACAAAACATCCATAAGATAACGAAACATTAAATATCAACAATATTCAAATAGAAAGAGTAAACAAGTACAAGTACTCGGAAACTTGGTTAAATCATAATGCAAAGAAAATTCGAGCGATTAAAAGTAATATTGAAATCGCTAGAGTTAAATTTGTAGGGTATACATAAACTCATCACCAATTAGCATAAATAGCCTCGTAGATAGTAACTCATCACCGAAATAAAAGCAGGAATTTTAAAATAGACCTGGAGAGATTTGCAAACAGATCATTGGACTACCTGCACCACGTGGCAGGTAAATGGTTGCAAACCGCTAAGGTTTGATAATTTAAAAAATGATCTCAGAACAATAAAGTCCAAATCCAAATAAGATAACGAAGTTGGGGACTATTTCAGATATAACCGGAAATAGGCCATGCTCACAAATATTTTCATTGAAAAGTTTACTATTAACCAAATGCAGCTGAATTTTCAGATTTTAAATCCATTTAGATTGGCAGATACGTCTAATAGGCCACTCACCGGGAGACACCCGATATAAATATACCAGTTAAATTTTAAAGCAATTCACTTAATATCATTTCTGAATTTAATAGATTAACAAAAAATGTAACAGGTAACAGGTATATGGAAAAAATGCTGGTGATGAGTTTACCTTTACCTATCTGCGGCGATGGGTTTACCGATCTCCAAATGATGCCGGTGATCAGTTTGCTATATCTCGCAGGGTCTAATAATTTTATAGGGGGCTAGAAAGCGATGAGTTCGTACATGTCCAATTTGTAAATATTAAGAAAGTATTATGCAGTAAAAACCGAAAGATGGACCTAATTTACAACGTTACCCTACGGCTCAGGCCTGGACGCTGAAACAATCAGAGATTGCTCGTATCGTAGAATGCTGCGTATAATGTTCTACGCAGACTTAATAAAAATTAATAAGTTGTTCAAACTATTCTAAAATAAAAGATTAAATATTTTACTTATGTCATAAGAATATCAAGATACAGACTGCTACAGATGATTATGGAAGATAAAATTGAAGGTAAAGAGATACAGGAAGGAGGCGAAAAATGAGGGAATGGTTTAACTTAAACTCTAACCAACTTTTTACAGCTGCCATAAATAAAGAGAAAATTGGAATGTTGATATACCAACCTTCGATTAGATAGAAGAATATTTATATCAAACAAAAATATGTGTAGGATCTCCTAAAAAAAAGATAGAAATAGTACAATGCACGACACGTTAAAGTTATGCTTATTCCAGAGCATACTGTACAAAACGGTACAAAAGCCACATAATACCCCTGTCATATGTGCTATGTGCACTCATCATGATGATCATTTAACTAATTTCAACGAGTTTTCGATAAACTTAGACCTATTAAATATAAAATCACATCATATACATTCCAACTATTGAAATGAACTGACTATTCCTGAACCAGTTCAAGAATATGTTTAGCAAACTACTATTAAACCAAAACAGCAGGTTTCTGGTGGAGGATCTTCAACATCCTCACCATCATAAATGACGGTGAGACGGTAAAAAATTGCAAATTAAAATTCCAGTCACTAATAATAGCTTTATGGAACGCAAATGGAATAGCAAGACACACAGGAAACCATCGTCTGTCTAAATATTAATAAAGTTTACATACTACTAATCTGTGAAAGTTAATATACTAATAAAATTGTCGTAAAAATACCTAACTATTCGACATATTATGCCAACAATCCTGACGATGGAGCTCACGCAGATACAGCATTAATTATTAAAAACTCACTAAATTTTATCAACTGGAGCCATAGATCACAGACAAAATCAAAAGCGCAATGATAAAGATATAAAAATTCAGGTAGCCAATAACTATCTTCTTCTTAAGGTGCCTTCTCCATTACTGAAGGTTGGCTATAACTACAGCAAATTGCTCTCTATCTTGAGCTGTTCTTAGTATCGAATGTGTGTCCATGCCTGTCCAGTCTCTTACATTCTTCAACCAGGACCATTTTCTTCTTCCTGGACCTCTTCTTCCTTTCACTTTCCCTTTCATTATAAGTCGTAGGAAGTTGTATTTTTCTCCTCTGTAAATATGTCCTAGATAACTCGTTTTTCTGTTTTTTACAATATTTAGGAGTTCTGTCTCAGTACCCATTCTTCTTAGCACCTCGTTGTTGGTCACGTGCTCTGTCCAAGAGATCTTCAGCATCCTTCGAAAAACCCACATCTCAAAGGCTTCTATACGCCTCATTCTTGTAATTACGAGAGTCCATGTTTCCACTCCGTATAGCAATATGGAATAAATAAACGTTTTTACAAATTGGTATCGGATATCCAACGATAACGTAGAGTTTATTAGGAATTTTTTCATTTGTTGAAATACGGACCTAGCATATTCTATACGAGCACGTATTTCGACCTCGTGGTCAAGATCGTTTGTTATCCAGCAACCAAGATACTGGAATCTTTGTACTGGTTCTATATGTTTGATATTATGTATGTACCTTTGATATTATGTATGTAAGGAATTCCAGCTTTGATCTTATCTCTGACTGCAGTCTTATAATATTTGAGAAGGATAATGCCCAATATCGGTGGACCCAAATCCGAAGGGAGAAGGGCGCTTCACGGTGTGGTGCAGTCTGTCGTTCTCTACTGTACGCGGCTACAGTCTGGAGTGAGGCGGTAGAAATATCAACTTACAAGACGCTCATGGTACGCGTCGACAGAACTAGTCTGCAGCACCTTGCTGGGTTTCCGACTATCGCAGGCCGAAATAGGAGCAAATGAGAGACAGACGACGAGAGAGAGATAGCAGCCTCGCTAAGGCAGGGGGTTGAAAGTCTTTGCTGGTTCGTGTGGATGTGGTTTTCCCGATTAATGTGTGGGAGAAAGAATGGGAATCGGGTGATAGCAGAGCATCAGCAGAGATGTTTGGCCTTAACCAGCCCTTTCATCCTGATGTCTGGAGTGACAGGGGAGAGGTTTTTAGTTGAACGCCAATCATCTGGGAGTAATGACGGAACGAAGTGTCAAAGTTCTAACTCCCTCAGGCATCTCGTCCTGGCACAACTTCGTTAGGATATTAGAAACTCAACACTACCTGGGTGTCACAGGTGTCTGTATGCAGATTTTTTTTATTCTCTTTAAAGATGTAAAAAAAAGTCTCATAATCTTATCTGCAAAAACAGAAATCTTATATAATGAACCTATTCCTTGTTTGTCCACTTACCCACTTACCAGACACATTGGAAAATTCTGGAAACGTTTCAGGAATATAGATATAAACGTTAAGGTATAACTTTTGTTTTCGACACTTCAACAAAATGTATTACAATTTATTTTCACTACAGCTGTTTCGGCAGAGTCCCTTTCTCATGTATTGTTATTAGGCGTCTACATTTTAGAGTATTTAATGGAATAGGTATATTATTATTAGAGATAATAATTATTAGATATAATTAGGATATTTAAAGACTATACAGTGTAGACGCATCACTTGTGAAAGACACACAAAGTGCCCACAAGTCACAATTACCAATCAACCCATCCTGTGAAGTATAAAGTCAAATATTTTGACCTTCATTTTAAACCAAAAATTAACGCCGAGGGCACATATTCCAGCAAAAAAGCAACGAATATATATATAGAAAACCAGCAAATGAACTAGCTGTTAGCAAAAAATTAAAATTTTAGAACAGGTTAATAATATAAAAAACTAACCTGAAACCCATCTGGACCGAATTTGTAAAATTGTTATGTGCAAAACTCACATATACAAAAATCAAACAAACATAGAAAATATATAGAAATAAACATAAAAACAGAAACAAACCACGACAATGAACTAATTAACGCCCTTCTCAATGCTCCAGCAAGACTGAAGAGATAGTGGTCAGAAGATATGGTTTGATGAATCATATTGTACCGGCACAGGTCGGAAACACTCACCCAACGTAATCAACAAATTTATTTATAACTAGGCTTTTGTTTTCTTAAGTAGTTGTAGCTTTCTACGTAGATGTACATGATACATATTTATTCAGCAATGTCGGGATGTAAACGTTGATCTACACTTGTGCTTTGTTGATTACAAAAAAGCTTTCGATAAAGTGAGACATGAAAAAATAATATCAATACTTATGAACAAGCGCATTGACAGTAAAATTATAAATATAGTGCAAACATTATATTGGAACCAAAGTGCCATAGTTCAAATTGAGGGCAACACACAGAAGAAATGAAGATCTGTAGATGAGTTAGACAGGGATGTGTTTTATCGCCACTTTTAACTTATATTCTGAAGAAATTTTCCAAAACACGCTCAATAATATCAAAGCGGGAGTTACCGTTAACGGAAAATTAATTAACAACTTACGATATGCAGACGACGACGACACTGTGACCATAGCAACGAGTTTAGAAGATCTACAACATCTTATCGAAAGCTTAAGTATGAACAGTGCTAAGATGGGAATTACTATAAACGCTAAAAAAACGAAGTACATGCTAATTACAAAAAGACCACATCACCTATTGACAATCAATGGTAACGTGATAGAACAAGTAGAAAAATATCAGTACTTGGGAACTTTGATTAATGAAACCAATGATCATACTGCAGAAATAAACAGGCGAATAGAGATTGCCAGATCAGCATTTATACGAATGAAGCCACTCTACTGGAGATCAGACTACGTACCATTCGCTGTTATATATTTTCAATATTATTATATGGAACTGAGACTTGGACATTAAAAAAATGTAATTTAAAAAGAATCGAGGCTTTCGAACTCTGGTTATACCGCAGAGTATTAAAAATATCATGGACTGATAGAATTACAAATAAAGAAGTACTGGAGAGGGTTGGTAAAGAAACAGAACTAATCACCACTATACAAACCAGAAAACTGGAATACTTAGGCCACGTGATGAGGGGACCAAAATATGAAATTTTGAGACTCATAATACAGGGAAAGATTCAAGGAAGAAGATCTGTTGGCCGAAGGCAGAACTCATGGTTGAAGAATCTACGTGATTGGTATCAATGCAGATCGATTGATTTGTTTAGAGCAGCAAGTTCAAAAATAAAAATAATAATAAAATAAAAATAAAAATAGCCATTATGCCATTATGGTATTCTAATAGCATTGCCACAAATTGGGCTCCACCGTACTAATGATAAACAACGAGTCACAAATACGTTTTTACGGTCGTCCTCAACATTTTATCCAT
This sequence comes from Diabrotica undecimpunctata, assembly GCF_040954645.1. NCBI lineage: Eukaryota > Metazoa > Arthropoda > Insecta > Coleoptera > Chrysomelidae > Diabrotica > Diabrotica undecimpunctata. Next base: position 53,737,886 of record NC_092804.1, on the reverse strand, counting down.
GTGTTGTTCTTTTTATTCTTATCACGAGCCATTTTATCTTAGTTTGTAATATTTACACACATTACGGTTTGGCCTTGTTTTCTCAGCTAGCTGTAGTTTTCTCCGTGGATGCGTGAATTGTAGTTCTGAGATCTCAGGGTCTTCAGACATTATTGCCTCAAATTGGTTGCATTGCATTGCTTCTGTGGTAATCCATTCCCAAGTTAATTTTTTCGATTAAACGAAGAACTTACTAACACAAATTCGAATTGTTAAATAAATTTTTTACAGATACATCTGAGACACAAACCTGAAATAGATGGAGTAATTGTCAAGAAGTTACTGAAAGATGAAGAAGAAAAATAAAACAGGAACTGAAACAGACACTTAATATAAAAAAGGAAAAAAGAAGATTTTATTAAATTTAAAAGTAAAATATTTTAACTGTAATAAATCAGTGATCGTATATAAAAGGCATTTCCGTGTTCCGTGTATCTTCCACCCTCAAATACCAGTTAAATCATAGACGTTCCCAGTAATACTTTAAGGGATCTATTAAAAAATAAGCACCGTTAGTTCTCACTTTCTATCTCGTTCTACATTCTTGTTTGCTTGCGTTTGTGTCTCTATTTGTGAAGGTACACAGTTTTGAAAGTAAGCAATTGAATAATTTTGATAAACATCAATATTTCATATAAAGTCCTTTATATCTCGATATACACAATTTAAAAAAATAATGAGATTAGATTAGGTGTATTTAGAGTATTTTATAATACTACAATATAGGTATTGATAGAGCTACGTTCTTATATAAAGACTTGATGTATAAATTAATAAAGATTTATTTGAAAATATTTATTATTATATAATATCATGAATGTGTTGCTTGTGTGAGTCCATTTCAAAAGGTAAAAGAAATAATAAATTAGACTTATTCACAATCAATTTAATTTAACTATCCAGACGACCGGTTTCGCTTTCTACAATATGCAAAGCATCTTCAGGTCTCGATACAAAGTTAAATGAATGCTGAAATAATAATAATAATAATAAAAATAATAAATTTATTATTTCAGCATTTATTTAACTTTGTATCGAGACCTGAAGATGCTTTGCATATTGTAGAATGCGAAACCGGTCGTCTGGATAGTTAAATTAAATTGATTGTGAGTAAGTCTAATTTATTATTTCTTTTACCTTTTTATTATATAATAGTTATTTATGTACTAAGTTGGTAAAGTAATTTTAAGTCTGATATGAAGGCGGGTACACATTTGCGAGCAGAACTGTCCGCGAACCGTTTGTGAACGCTATATTCGTTAATGTGTACGGCAGAAAAAACCGCTTGCGTACTGTTTCATCGTGACTCGTCGCGAACCAAATTGTTGCGGTTTATTTCACGACTTCAAAGGAAGCTCGGCTTTCAGTTTGGACGGCGCTTACTAGACGCAGCGAACATTTTTATTGTGTCATCAAATCGACATTGTGTGAATGACGTGTTCCTTCCTAGAGAGACGTGAGAAAACAGTAAACTGATTATTGTCATGGACGTATAAATAAAGATAAAATCTTTATTTATACGTCGATGATTACTGTACATAATTTTATTTTTGTTAAACAAGCAAAAACAGGAACATAAATCAGTACCCAAATTATAAATAAAATGAATCATTTCGCACATGTGTGTTCGTTGTTGGTTTGTCGCTTTCCATGGATCGAGATAAGTATGCGATTATTACGATGTAGAATATTTTTCAAGGATCTGTACGCGTACTGTACGTATACCGTTCGGCTCGCATATGTGTACCCACGAGCGAAGCGAACAAGGCGAGTAACAGACGAGTTCAATAAAGAGTATTTACTGACATGGTGCTTACAAAATTGTATCGCCAATCATAAAAAAACATTAAGAGATTGTCATATTTTGTGTAATATTTTTATTGCAAGAACATACAAAAAATATATAAATATAATAGTCCTAAATACAACAGTTTTATGCATGTTGAGTTTTATTAAATACTAATGAATAATTTGAAGTGTTAATAAAATTCATTTCTGAAGGGGAATAAGATTAATAAATAATATTTATCAAATCATTAATATGACATTCAATTTCAGTCAACTTGATTAATAATTGCGACAGATAAAGTTTTTCTTTTTTCAGTACAATAAACTGTTACTTTACTGCCGCAAATAAGTACAATAATAAATGACTTTAATGACGGTTGGCGATAAAAATTTTTATATAACGCAAACTCTGAATGAAGTTCTACTTCAGTACAAGAAACTTTTATAAAATCAACCGTATGAGATTAATAATTAGCTACTAACTATATTGCTGTTACTATAATTTTCATTGCACTTCATCACAAAAAATAAATCTTCCTTTTTATCCTTGATTAAAGAAGGAGGGGGAGGAGTAGCAATCTTTTTTTTTTTCTGAGAATGAAAATTTCTAAAAACCAAGGTTATACCAGGTTAACCCATCTCTAGGGATGGCTGGCGTGTGTTGGATTCAGGGTGGAGGAGTACATCCGAGCCCATTTCCCCTTAGAACAAGGAGGTCCTGCAAACAGATGCCTTCCTGTTATCGTACCTACCAACTAAAACCTTCCTCTCCTACTTGTGCGCAGGTGACTGTCGCACTTGCCGTACTTTGAAAGTGGGATGGCCGCTATAAGGCTGACGATACTTTCGGAGCACTACCTCCTCTTTTTTATATCTTACATCTGTCTTTGGTCCGGCTGGTGTTTCTCTTCTTTTTCTTTCTTTTTAAGGGGGTTATACCTTCTTCACATTCGCGGTTTATGACCGCATATGCCAGGTTCCATAGCGTCGCACCCAAGACCGATACCTGTGGGACGCCAGCCGTTACGTCAACGAGAGTGCCCTTCCCATCCATGATCTTGCTCTCAGAAAGATATTCCGCCGTTACATTCATTAGATAGTTAGGACACTTTCTCTCTTTTAATGCCCGCATCACCTCTTTCCACTGCAAAAGTATTGAATGCATTTCTAACATCGAAGACCAGCAGAGTCGCCCAGCGCTGTTTGTCCCCAATGTAGTGCAATGCCTCGATTACACTCAAAATTGGGTCAACTGTGCTCTTCCCTTTGCAGAATCCGAACTGTCTCAGGGATAGGCCCCCTGATCTTTCAATCGTGTCGTCGATCCGTCCTCACAGCATCCTCTCGTACAACTTTCTGATGCATGGAAGGAGGCATATGAGGCGATATTTCTTCCCAGTTTTGGAAAGCAGCACCAACCTTGATGTCCTTGATGTCCTTCAAGCTTTAGAAAATGTCTGTGCTTTAAGCAATGCATTCATTTACTCCAAAAACCACCCAGGTTCCGCGCGTCCTAGACCCTTTACCACTTCGTGCGGTATCTGGTCTAGTCCGTGGGACCTACGTGTCTTGAGTGCATCCAATGCCTCGACTAATTCATCTATGGTAAAGGGTACGGCTCGCTCAGTTCCCTCGTTCCTCCATACTCCATGCCATCTACCGGACGGAAAATGCTCTCGTGTTACCTTAAGCTTTTTGTCTAGTGGCATTTCGTATGAGGGGTACGCATGGAACTTTTTCATTGCGATCCTATATCCCTGATTAAAGATATCCTTATCCAGCTTGTCACACAGTTCTCTCCAATGCCTTCTTTTTTCTGTACGAATTGTTCTGTAGACTTCTCTCCTTCGTGTGCGGTATTCTATTTCGATTAGCTGGATTTGCTCGACGACAACAAAGTTTAACTCTGCTCTGCCATTTCCCTCGTTATCCTTCTCCTCATGGCTATGCAATCATCTCTGAGCTCTTCGATATCCACACTTCACCAGTATAGCATCCTGCTAACCTCTCAACGACCTATTCTACTGCCTTCTACAGCTTCTTTCATGACTCGTCCCAGGTTTTCAACTGTTTGCGTTTGACCCTGTATCATACCTACTCTCAATTTAATCAGTTCCTCATATGTCTTTCGGTCGTACCCATCGCCGCATCTGACTCTGGACATCCCGGACGTACGAACCTTGTTAGTAGTTTCTGCTCCGGTTATCAAGAATCAGATGTATCAATGTTCCGTTCCGGTATAGTATAACACTGACCAATCTTTTGTTTTTGCTGCTACTTCCTGTGTAGCCATGGTAACATCGATATACGTACCTGTATCTCTTCTCACGAATGTGGGTTCCATACAAGTGTTCAGTACCACCAAATCAAAAGTACCCACCCAATCAGATGGGGGACATGGGTGATGGGGGGGGGGGTAATATTGAAATCTCCTAGCACCACGCATTCTCCTCTCATACTTATCACCTCCTCCATGATCTTATCCATCTTCCTCTCATAATCACCCACCGTTATATTAGGAGAAAGATAGCAGCACACCAGCTGCAATTCCTCTATCCAGACAATCATATACCCTTCCTTTGCTTTTATTTAATAAACTTGCAGCTTCCTGTTACAGATTCGTACCATTATGTCTATGTTCTTTTCCGTTGTTCCACATTTGTTTGGAGTATCCTGAACTCCCGACTTGTGTTTCCTGTGTTTGCCTTCTCTTTACCTCGGACTTTGGACTCGACTGTTTTTCGGTCTTTATATACTAGACTCTAGTGTACCTATCCTCGACCAGTCGTATAAACCTAGGACACCTCCTCGAGTTTCCTACGTGGTCAGGTACATTACAATTAAGACATATTGGTTATTTCCTGCATTCAGCAGCCAAATGACCTTCGTTGCCACATCGAAAGCAGCACCCTCTTCTATTTTGTCCCTTGCAGTTCCATTATCTGTGTCCGAAACCAAGGTATCTCCTGCACCTGGGTATCTCTGCCCTTGCTTCCACCACCCGACAAGATGTAAAGTTCACTCGTATCCTTTTCATATTAAGAACTTTTTCAACAGCGTCTTCGTCGACGTCTATTACAGCGCTCTCCATACCATTCGCGTGCCTCGTCCTTCTGTCCAGACTTTGACTACGTCACAGGCCTGCTCTTTGCCTGCAGCTTTTTCTACTACTTTCTTAATCACTTCTGCCGTAGTGCCAGGCGGGATTTCTTGCATTAAGATTAGTCTACTAAAGAAAACTAAAACTAAACTAAAACTAAAACTAAAGAAAAGTCTACGAACGACTTTTCTTTAGTTTTATTTATTATGACTACGCGCTTTTATTCCCTTGGTTTTATGGTGGCTTAATGCCTTGTCCGTCAGGATTAACAACCTGCAAATTACCTACTCCTACAGCTTAAACTTAGCATCCCAGAAACCCTTATAAACTACAAATCTGTTAAAAACTTCATACAGAAGCCTCAGATCAAGATTAACAACAAGTAATAATCAATTAACAACATCAAAAACAACAGACCAACAGATGCAAAGAATAAAAAATAACAACAGAACTTTAACATTAAAGGCTTAACTGAAAAATCAGTACAGTTTTTGTATAAAATTATATTATTAGCAAAACTGCAACAAATCAACAAAGAGGAAATGTATACAAAAGAACTGAACCAACGCCTTAAGAACCATATTCACCAAGTTACTATAGAAACTGTAGGATACGGAGAAAAACACAGATGATATGTAGAATAGTGGAATGACAACATCAAAGGATCATAAAGAATATAGAAGCTGTAATAGAAAAGTAAAGAAATGCAAAATTAAAAAGACAATAAATATACTCAAATTAAAAAATACATAGGAGGAACACGTGTTTTAGAAGCCTGGTAAGTAATCAAGAATCTCAGGAAGAATACAAAAGAGATTAGAAATATATCTTGTACATTTCCACTTTTATTAGAGTACTGGAAAGAAGAACAGCAAGAAATCTCAATACTGACCTCATATTTGTCGACTTAAAACGTTTGGTAAACAATTCAAATAAGTTTTGGTTATATTTTTTTGCACATTTTTAAAATAATCGTTTTTAAGTAATATACCTACTTTGTTGATTTAGTTAGAACTTAGAAAATTAGTACAAAAAATTGCAGAACCTGCCCAATATCATATTATTTATAGACCTAATGTATATATAAAATTCAAGTTTTTCATATTGCTTTTAATGTTGTACTTGTAGATATAAAACAAACAAAATAAACTTAAAAACTTATGTGATAATGATGTAATCTTAAATACGATGTACCGATGTCATTGGTTTTCGGTGAAATGTTACCTGTTTGTTAATGACTGTCGGACAATGTTGCTATGATATTATTCTAATTCATTATTCATTCGTTAAACTCAAATGATATTCTTTCATTCCAATGTCAGCTACCAAAAAAGAACAGTCATCTTCAATATTATGGAACAAAAAAATAAGGAAATTGGAGAAAAAAAAAATGAAAAAACGGCAATGAGGGGGAATAAAAAAGAATAAAAAGAAAAATAATAACAACAATAAGAATAAAATGTTAAAGGAAATAAGAAAACCAAAAGCAAAGAAAAAAAATGGCAAAAAAAGGACACCCTTTCAACAAGTACAGTGAAATATATATAGGTACATATTTATTATTATGCTAATTATACATAATTATGATTATGCTAATCAGCTCTTTACTGTATCTAGCTAAATTTTGGAAAAAAAATCCAAACCTTTCATTTTCCCCACTGATACGCTTTTGCAGATCCACAACTTTACATGATGGTTGTGGTCATCGATCGGCCACATGCCAAAAAGTGACAGGTGTGTTCGTTAACGATGCATCTCGCATTCGACAGTAGTTTGTTACACGCAAAGGTCACTATGATCACGCGATTGATCAAAATCGGCAATCGACAACTACAGCTGAACTACTTGTACTCATGACAAACTCAATGGCATCCTTCTACAGGTACATACGTTGCCAAATGTCAAAGAATTTAATTTATTTGTTTGGTTAATGTGTATTTTCCGTAATAAATGTTTACAGAATTTTTTATGAGATATGATTAATAGTCTGCAATACAGGAAAGCTTTTTGAACGGTTTTTTATACAAGATTATATATTAAATAAATTTTGTTGATGTTTTGTAATTAAAAATGCCATCCTAAATGAATAATATGAAAGATTTGCATATCTGCACTTATCAAATGAAGTAAGAGGACTGTTTCTGGTTCGATTATTTGAAGGAATTGGAAAGGGTGTGAAGAGCTGGGGACATGTGTTTTGTATAGTGTCCATTTAAATTTTCTTTGTTTTCTCGGATCCACTCTGCAATACTTTTGAAATTATACAATATTTAAAAAACAAATTTAATTAAAACTTTTATAGGAAAACAAACATAATTATTCAAAGATCCTTAAATTGTTATGCATAATAATTGAAATTGTCATCTCCATATTAAAAATCTAATAAATTATATATTTATTAAAAATTGACTTGGTAAAAATGCTTTACGTTCCTGATGGACTTCTACATTTACCTATACTATAACAAAATATGTATTTCCTTGACTTTAAAATGGAAATGTCAATGCCTTGACAATAAAACAGATAAGTCATTATTATTACAGTTTGTTACTTCGATATAATGGGTGCTGAATTAAACAAAAAAAATTATTGTAAACTTTGTAAAACAAACTGGGACGCATAACAAGACTACCTAAAATATTGTTAAGGTATGGTTAAACGGACTATAAGCAGTGGACAGACATGTTGGCCAAACAATTTAAATAAGTTGCTATATCGGCGATCTAAAACAACTATCTGAAGATAGTAAATCATAGAAAAATTACTATAAGAATATTACAATAAAAAATTCAGAAGGACAAAAAGAGAATCGTGGTACTCTCATTTTAAAAAAGTCAGGTTAATACATTCTGAATCTTGGAGAGACCGTGAAAGATCTTTTCAGGGTGTATGAACTTTTCTAGAGTCCGAAACAAATCTAATACCACTAGACACATATCAGCACACTGAACTGCACATCATAACTTATTGCTTGAGGAAAAATTAAGAAGTGATTGCTCAGGATAAAGAGCGTAAAAGCTCATAAGGGTTTAAGGCTTATTTTATTTCTCAATCTGAACACGATATGTATCGAGCAATACTCATGCAAGGGATGGAGTATGTCCTAGAAAACAAATAATTTGGACCTTGGAAACCTCCTACAAAGCAATCATATGAGCGATTCGTCTAAAAGAAATAGACGAAACAAGCTGCAGATAAATATGACGTTACTAAGAGATACATTGTTAGCACAGGTAACCAAAGACTGTACGGGGAAGTCTCTTATGTCATTTTTTTTAGAATCTGGTCCTGGATAGACCGATAGCTAGATTCAGCAACGGCAAGTATCATATTCTAGGGTATGCGGATGTCCTGGTTACCTTAGCTTACCATAAATTTATTAGCACAGACAGAGATATCATTCAAAAGGCTCTAACTGTACTTATAGAATACGCTTCAAATGTAGGACTTAACCGTAAGTCCTCAGTAGTCCAGAACCATAAAATTTACCAGAAGGAGTAATTGAATTAAATGAATTAAAGTATCTTGAAGTAATATTAGAGTCGAGGTTTAATTGGAATCGGCAAATAGAACGAATAACCAAGAAAGCGGTAACTACGTTAATGGTAGCCAGGCACACTCATAAGAAAATGTGAGGTTTAAAACCAGAGATGTTATATTAGATTTTTTAAATAGCGGTAAAACCAATAATTACATGCACCAGACGGCTCTAAAACTGCTGAAGCAGTGGGTGCCGAAATATTTTGCAGCAGTGTTGTGAATGTTGTGTCTGTCATTCTACTGATGTGATTGTTCTTTTTTTCTATTTAAGTCCCACTCATTTATACCCTGTACATTACATTTTGTTCTGTTCTTATCACTCCATATTCGGTCCCTCAGTGTTTCCTATAATTCTTCTGAATATTCTCATTTCTGCTATTTTCAACATTATTATAGCAACCATATTTCAACAATTCAACTTGCTTGCTTATGTAAACTTTTTCGTTTATGGTAATTTCTGATGTTTGTGGTTCCAACGTCATTTGTTGTTCTTTTCACCTTTTCATCCTTTTCGACGTATTTGGGGTCTACTAATTCATTCATCTCTTATAATTATAAAGCGCCATATTTCTTTTTGTAAACATAAATATCATGCTTAAGTTCTTTTGAGAAGCGTTTTCAGACTCGTTTTTAATTCTTCTTATAATTATTATATGTGTTTTATTTCTTTTTTTTTAGTATTATTTATTTATAGACCTTACAATTACAACACTTGCAAGACCCTAACTATACCTATACAAATATTTTTCAAAAAGTTACCCAATTATCGGCAAACTATCATCTGTCTTGAATTTATACACTAAACAACGTATACTTCACCCGTACGAATATTTCTTCCCCCATTCGATAAAAAAAAATCGCGACTAACCTCATGTCTACATCGGTCAGGAAAAGGTTTCCTGAACTATTGACTATCGGTAAGCTGATGCACGCGATTCTCCTCGTCGATTTTCTTTTTTTTTTAGAGATTTTGCTTTTTACATATTTAATAGATTTTCCAAATTTGCAGAACATATCCTGATTTTAGCCGGACTTATTACAGTATATAATATGTGAGATTCTTGATTTTTTTATTTTATTATAGTAATTAACAGTTTTGATATACTAACCGAATACATAGCAGGGCTCAATAAATAATCTAAATCTCTACTTAAAAGGTATAAGCAGCTGTATGAAGACGACCCTTTTTGAAAGCGACAATACTGGCTTGGGGGAAGTGCTACATGTGATATCCGCCAACAGAACGCCCTGGTACCCAACGTGACAGAAGTCACACCCGATCAGATAGCTCATTATCTCCTGACGAACGGTAAGATACCATCAACAAAGAACAAGATGAGCGTACAACAAAATATCTACATATAGGTATAGGTACCTCCTTTTGTCTGGAGTAGATGAGAGGCGCGATCCACCAAATGAAAGATAATAAAGCGAATGGCCTGAACGATATACGAACAGAACATATAAAGAACTTTGGACCAAAATACATAGAGTGGCTCGTGAAAATGTTGAATTGCTGCATCCGTATATTACAAATCCCCAAAATCTGGACGAAAACTAAAGCGGTGGCTTTTTTAAAACCAGGAAACGATCTGGAGGATACAAAAAGTTTTAGACCTGCCCCTCTTTTGTGTCACCTTTTCAAGGCATTCGAAAGAAGAATACTGAACGGGATCACTGAATCTGTGGAGGCCAAAATTATTCCAGAACAAGTAGGGTTCAGACCCGGAAAGTACTGATGTAATCAAATCCTTAATCTCACTTAACATCGAAGGTGATTTTAAATGAAAAGAAATAACAGGACTAGCGCTCGTAGACCTAATTGCCGCCTATGACACAGTTAACCATCAATGACTGCTGGCAAAACTGTTACGAAACTGCAAAGGATTTCCGATTTACAAGTTTAGTGAGATGTCTCCTCCAGAATAAACGCTTTTACGTAACGCTCCCGTAAAAAAACAGTCGGTGGAGGGGCAAAAAAATGAACTCCCACAGGGAAGTGTCCTCGGACCGATTCTATACAACATATACACCAACGACCAACCCATAAACTAACAAATAGGACAATTTGTTTACGCTGATGATACAGCTGTGGTAGCTTAGGGAAGAACCTTCAATAAAGTCGAAATAAAACTGACAAATGCCCTAGGAGACTTAACACTATACTATGATGGAAACCATTTGAAACCCAATCCAACAAAACCTCACGTGTATGCTTTCCGCCTTAGAAACAAACACGTCCAAAGGACGCTGGAGCACGTCCAAAGGACCCTGGAGGTGAAATGGCATTGTTAGATTTTAGAACACAACGAGGTGCCAAAATATGTCGACGTACGTCTGGATAGAACTCTGTCTTATCGATACCACTGTCAAGATGTCAAGGAAAAGGTAACGGCCAGAAATAAAATCATGCTCAAACTAACTAATATAAAATGGTGAGCACAATCACACATTATCCGCACTTCTGCCTTAGCATTATGTTTTTCGGCCGTGGAGTTTGGGGTACCAGTGTGGACAAACTTTGCTCAAGCTAAAAATGTCGACGTGGTTCTAAATGAAATGGTTCATTTACTATTGGGTTGCATAAAACCGACACATATCAAAGAGGTCTACCCCATAGTTAGAATCGCCCCACTACCTATCAGAAGACAGGTCATGTGAGAGGTAGAACGAAAAAAGCAGGAGATGGATCGAAGATACCCCTTGTATGACCACCAGACTCAGCCAAATAGACTAAGATCTCGGAAAAGCTTTTTGAAAAATCAAGATCCACCGTACAGACTCGCCTAATACACTTATGACAAGCATCAGCTGTCACAACACATTTTGCCCCCTCAGAGGAAATGGCTACCGAGCACAATTTGCCGTTTCCGACATGGAAAGTGCTAAATAGACTAAGAACCATCGTTTCGCGTTATGCTAGTAACCAGAAAAATAAGTATACCAGGATTACGATACCTACAACTGTGGCGCGGTTCAGAATAGTCACCATCTACTATCATACAATAGAGATGAGAGCGGAACAACAACTGTTGTTGTTACGCTTACTTGCAGAGATATTTTCCAATCACACTTTACTAGTAAAAAATAATGTTTTTCGTTAGTAAAGTTATATATATATATATATATATATATATATATATATATATATATATATATATATATATATATATATGTATATATATATTATATATATATATATATATATATATATATATATATATATATATATATATATATATATATATATATATATATATGCATAATATAGACTTAATATGATTATATATAAACTAGGGTTTTTTGCTCATTGTTATAACTTATTTATTATCCCTTTAAAACTTTAAATTTTAAACAATTACATTAACCCTTGAATAGTCAGGTAGGGCCTGTGAGACCAGCGACAATTTATTTCTAATGCCTCACTGCTTATTTTATGTCGGAGTACTCTGCGTTCGTCAGTACCTTTCCGTCCACATGTCGAACAACAGTGAACAACGGGGTTTGCATTAGTGTATAATAGTTCGCTAGTTATTTGCACTTTTGGTCTGTTAGACTCCACCCGACTATTCGAGTAACTTTTGTGAGTTCGACAAGTAAATTTATTTTTCTATTTTTTGTGAAGTATAACCTACATAGAGTATTTTAATTTCTATGGTTATATATAAATATAGGTATGTTCCAACCTTTAATTTTTTTTGTCTTGAATTTCAGATTTCAGTGATAGATCCTTATCTGAAAGAAATTTAAAGATTACAACAGCTCTATCATGAAGTAGAAGAATAAAATATTGATTTGGAAAGCATGCCAGAATCAGACAGGTGTGAAGAAAGTGAACACAACACACACAGAAGAAGAATGGGAGGAAGAATTGAAAACAGAATTGGAGGAAGAATTGTGGAAGGAACCTGCAACTTTAAAATATTTTGAAACAAATACGAAAAACCAGCGGCTCTTTTATTATGCAAAAGATGGGGTATCCTGGAGAAAACATATGCCTCCAAAAAATGTTCGGTCCAGAAGTCCTAATTTAATTTCATATTTATCAGGTTCAAAAGGAAATGCTCGTCAAACAGTTGATCCTTTAGAGTGTTGGAAATGTTTTATTGATGATAATATTCTCAAAACCATTGTACTGAACACAAAAATATTTATTTCTAAACTAAGAAACAATTATGTAGATCCGAATGAAGCCAGACCTAAAGATACTGTGAAAATAAGGGCGTTAATTGGTCTATTATACTTAGCTGGGGTTTTTAAAGCAAGCCGCCGAAATTGCAAAGAATTTTGGGCTACTGATGGAACAGGCGAAGAGGCGTTCCGAGCTACTATGGCTCATGGGCGATTTGTATTCTTGCTACGTTCCTTGCGTTTTGATGACGTAAATACTAGAGAAGAAAGGAGAATGCTAGACAAAGTTGCACCAATAAGAAACGTTTTTGACCAATTTAATCAGAAATGCAAATTTAATTACGTTTCTGGATCTTACTTAACATTAGACGAGATGCTATTTGCATTCCGTGGACGTTGCGGATTCCGCATGTACATCCCAAATAAGCCAACCAAATATGGCATAAAAGTATTTTCCTTAGTGGACGCCAAATGTTTTTACATGGTAAATATGGAAGTATACGTTGGAGCTCAGCTTTCAGGGCCATATCGCGTTAGTATTAAAATCAACGATTTAGTGAAAAGAATATGTGAGCCTGTGTTTGGATCGTCTAGAAATATAACCATGGATAATCGGTTTACAAGTTACGAAATTGTAAAACGCATGCTGGAGCAGCACAAAATTACAATTGTTGGAACAATTCGAAAAAATAAAAAGGAGATTCCAAAGGAACTTCTTGATCCCAGCAGACCACAGTACTCGTCTATGTTTGCATTTTTTAAATCCATTACGTATCGTATATCCCAAAGAAAAAAAATGACGCTATTAGCATCTTTTCACTATGATGACTCAATTGATGAATATGAATATTATTACTCTTTACATTACAAAATCGGGCGTTAACTCAGTCGATCAGAAATGTGCGACTTATAACATAGGCAAAAACACTCGAAGATGGCCAATGGTCATTTGTTATAATGTACTCAACATTGCAGGGATAAACTCTCACGTCATACGTAATGTAATGCAAATGATAACGACCTAATTTCGTTACGAAGATTGTTTCTCAAATCAATTGGCTTAGCCTTGACAAGAGAGAACATGCTAACCAGAGCTTCTTCTTCTTCTTCTGGTTCCTATCCGTTTCGGATGTTGGAAATCATATTGGCAATCATGACCTTGCTCGCTGCGGCTCGAAACAGCTCCGTTGAGGTCTTCTTAAACCATGTTCTTAAATTCCGCAGCCATGATATTCTCCTTCTACCGGGTCCTCGCTTACCTTTGACTTTACCTTGCAATATAGACTGTAGCAGGGAGTAACGGTGCTGATTTCTCATAACGTGTCCCAGATATTGCAATTTTATGCATTTGATCGTAACGCTAACCAGAGCAAGAGACCATAATTTACAAAAGGATATCAGAAATATCGCCAAAAAATTAAGCGGAGTACATGCAGATCCAGCGCCTCCGAGTCCAAATACACGAGGTCGTTGCGTCTATTGTCCAAATCGTAAAACACGATATTTTTGTGTCAAATGCCAAAAATGGCTATGCTTAGAGCATGTTACATCGATTTGCGAAGACTGCAATGAAAATTGAAATTAGGATTAGAAATTTGTTAATTAAATGTAAGAGAAGTACATTTTTGATAACTTTTTTTGCATTTTCTCAAAGATGTTGTTTATTTTATCATTGGGTTTAAAATAGTTAAAATGTATTAAAAATTAAATAAAAAATTGTACATATATTAAATAGTTTTATTTTAATCGTGTTCTAATGTATTGTGTAAAATAAAAACTGGACCTCACAGATCCCACCCGACTGTTCATGTAATTGGTATGTACCGATTACTCAAGGGTTAACTGTATTTACCATATGTTTATAAAAACTGCATTTACTTTCACTTCATAGAATTTTTATTTATCAATAACAAAATATATAAATAAAAATATTTAACTAGTATTCAAAATAAAAGATATTGCTTTCTTCGTGGATTTATCTTTCTATTCTATAACGGCAACACTGCATTTCTATTTCCGTGACAGTGGATTATTTTAATTGGTCTATGTGAAACAGATGAGTATATATTTGGGTATAATTTTGTTGGTTTTTTTAATTATTCAATTATGTTTTCGGCCGGGCTAATGGTTTTATTACGGATAATTTCATTTGTTTTGTGTTAGATACAACCAGATAACGTTAGGGACTGTCACGACAGATTTTTGTCAGTAGATAGTTATTTAACTAATGGATGAGATAACGTTTACAAACTTGGCATAAAAAGTGGCGTTTATGGCATAATTTTATCACTATAATACATTAATATGTGGTATTGCATAACGATATTTGAATGGACTAGTTAAATGGGAAACAAGCCATACTTTAATAGTATGAATTATGCGTGCATAGTTTTATATGTGTACAAAAATTATAGTTCATTCAAAAAACAAATCAAACTCATGAACTAATAAACATTTAATATTCAAATAAAGAAATTCTGAAAGTATGGCTTCTATTTAAAAGAACAGAACTGACTTTGTGGATAGATATACTTCAATACATGGGAAAGAAAGAATACCACGCGAAGTTGTGAATACTATAACCAACTATCCAATAAACTCATTATTACTAATTGCAATTAAGATAACTTTTATGTCATTACTTATTATACAGTGTATATTAATAATTTTATTGTTCGTTCTTCTTCTAATGATGCTACCCTTCGTGTTAACAACATTCTACCATTTTACCCTGTAGGATACTTTCCTTCGCCACTGCCTGATGTTCATGGTTTTAAGATCTTCCTCTACATCCACCTTTTATGGGGCCTTCCCCTTGTCTATCTCTGGATTATTTTTACAGCTCCATTATCTGGCATTCTTTCCAAGTGGCAAAGCCTGTTTGTTTTTTCTCTCAGAATATAGCAAAGATATCCAATTTTTCGTACCTTGATTAAGTTGAGTAATTCTCTCTCAGTATTTGCCCTTCTTAAGACTTCCTCGTTTTTCACCCTATATGTTCATAGTATGCGGAACATTCTTCGAAAGGTCCACATCTCGACGGCCTTCGACTTGTTAATCCATGTCTGCATGCCGTATTACAATATGGACCATACATAGCATTTCACCATCCTGTAGCAGAGATTGAAGCAAAGGTTGCGGTTTAAATTTAATACAAGCTTATCTTACTTGTTCGGTACCGCATTTTATGTTGAGGATCCCATTGGTCATTCACTATCATTTCCAAGTATTTGAATGCTTTCACTTGCTTGATTGGAACGTGATCTACTTGCAGTTGTACTCTTAAAAGTGCATTTTTTTCTTATTGCCATGCGTTTAGTTTTTCCAGCATTTTTGTTGAAGCCATATATTTTTCCTACGGTATTTATTTTATTAAGCACCAACTGCATAATCATGTTCGTTGTCTGTGATTATAGCGGTGTCGTCGGCGTAACAAATGTTATTTATCGGGTACCCGTTGACTCTATGAGTTTTTCTGCAAATACATTCTCCACCTAGAGGTTGAACAGCATAGAAGACAAAATACATCCCTGTCGCATCCCTCATAAAGTTTCAAATTCCTCTGTGTTCATTGAATTGTTCAATCTCACTCGTGCTTTTTGATTCCAATTCCAGTTTTGTACAAGAGTATTCAAGCAGAAAGCTGCTTCACATGTACCCAGTCCGCTCTTGGACCCAAATTGTGTCTCGCTGCTTAGCTCTTCCAGGTTTCTAAACATTCTTGTGTGAAAGATGCGAAGATATATTTTGAGCAAATAGATCATCAAACTGATCATTCTGCAGTCTTTTCATTTTACCACTTTTTGTGATTGAGTGTTCATTATACAGATTAAATAAAACCAATCCGTTGGAATGTGGCCGGTGTTATATATGGTATTGAAAATTGTTACTAGCATGTCAATGTTGCCATCTTCCAATAGTTTTATGGCTTCCGTAGTAATGCCATCCGGTCCAAGGGCCTTGCCCAATTTTGCTACTTTAATAGCTTACTCCACCTTGGCACAAATAAGGGGAGGGCCGGATAAATTTTCCGTGGGTAAGTTAGTAGTTGACAGGTTCGGTCTATTATTCATAAATAGTGATGAAGCGTGGTCTGTCCAGATTTTAGATAGTTCTTCCTGGATATGTACGTAGTCTTTTTGATAATTCTTCAGGCGATTCTCATGGTGCTTGTTATATACACTCAAAATTTATTTAACATTATTATGTAGTCCAAAGCTGTCCCCCTTTTCTTGTAGTGATTCCAATTCTTCACACCGTTCTCTCATTCAGCTTTACTTCGTGATTTTATCACTGTTGAATATGAGAATGAAAATAGCATACTTTTTCATCAATTTTTATCAATCATATTAGATTGGTATCAAAAAGATACTGCATCTGGCAGATTTATACATTATTATTCTAATGATCGTAGAAATCAACAATTAAATACAGTTATTATATCTATGAAAAATCGAGCAACAACAATCTGGGATCGGAGTTTCCTAGATGTTAATCTAAAGAAACTGTGAAATGTTTTTCAACACTGGCTAACCAAAACACATATTAAAAAAACTCATTTCACTATGATAAAGCTTTAATCAATAATCCACAATTAGTTACATACAAAAAATACCTTGTATACAAGATTTTAAAGATGAAATGAAATAAAAAAAAACTAAAATAAAATAAATATTATTTACAATCTGTGCAGCATAACGTAAAGAATATCAACATCTACCCTGCGATCTGTTCTTGATCTTGTCTTCCAGACAGCGGAAAACTGCTACGTTGTCTGGCTTAATACAAAAAGATAATTGACAACGGTAATCTACCAATCCATAAAGACACCAATGCTGCCAACCATAGTGCACTTCTCACCAAAGGCCCTGCAGCAAGATCAGAAAAGACGGCCATGTAAGAACAATTTAACCTCACGACTACATGGATATGGATCCAAAAATGGACTGAACTACAAAATAACAGCATGCCTTATATCGCCCAAAAACCACCAGGGTTTGATCCAGAAATGAGGTAAACGACTTTATTGATAAACTCAGTGACTAAGAAGGTAGAATAACGCTAGATGAAGAAAAAATAATCCAAATAAGGATTTCTCCAGCACGTTCTACAGACAATATGCCACTAATATTGAATGTTCAGAAGATATATTAGCAATTATATTATCAAAAATTGAAAAGGCGTTAAAAGAAATGAACAACAACCGAGATTCAGGGGAAGATGGTATTGTAAAAATATTAATTTACGCTCTCAACGTCTTATTTAATAGATAAGGTAAAACCGGGTGAGATGCCGTGGCGGGTGAGATGCCGCACCCCCTCTCTAGACGAACGTTGAAGTGTCATGTGTCATCAACGAAATGTGCCTACAGTACATTAGTCACTAGCAAAGCTGTATGTTGTGCGGATGTGTGGTTAGAGTTACTGAATCAGTGTATTCGAAAATTTCATTTTACTATATTGTAAGTATCTAAACATTTTATTGATTTTTACTTAAAGATCTAAAACTAAAGAAATCTAAATAATAGATAGCTGCAAGATTATTATGTATCTAGTACTTGTCCTGTAGAATAACTTCGTTAAGTTACGACAATAATAAGCAATTTTGAAACACAAAAATAGCGTGCGGCATCTCTCCCATTGTTGTGGGGAAAGATGCCGCTAGTAAGCCTGGGTGAAATGCTGCATATCTTTTTTGAATGTTTTTGGTTAATACCAAACTATAATTATTTTAAAAAGTAGCAGCAGCTAAAAATAATTAAATTAATTTATTACACAGTTTTAAATACCATTAATATATATATATATTTGTTTTGTTGCAGAAAATGCCAACTAATTATAAAAGAGTATCAAATAGAGGTTCGTGGACCCAAACTAATTTGGATGCTGCCATAAATCTTATACAGAACCAAAATGTCAGTATCCGATCAGCTGCAAAGTCGACCGGTGTTCCCGAAAAAACCTTAAGAAAAAGAATAGCAAGAAACAATTTTTTAAAGCAAGCAATGGGTCCTGCACCATTGCTTGGTTATGACGCTGAGCGAAAATTGGTCCAACACATTAATGCATTACAAATTCGTGGATTTGCGCCTACAAGAAGAGCTGTAAGGAAAGTAGCCTTTAACCTTGCTGAGGCGATGGGTATAAAGCACAACTTTAATAAAGCAAAAAGAATTGCTGGTGCAGATTGGTTTAAGTCGTTTATGAGAAGGAATGGTACTCTTTCGGTTCGCAAAGCTCAAGGATTATCCAATGCTCGAGCAGAAGGCATGAACAAGAAGGAATGCAAGGATTACTTCGAGCTCTTACATAAAACGTTAACTGAACACCACCTCATCAACAAACCTGGTAGCATCTGGAACGTAGACGAATCAGGACTACAACTAAATAATGAACCTGGCATTGTTGTGGCTAAAAAAGGCAGCGATGTACATGTCAGACAATCAACGGAAAGAGGAGAGACGGTAACAGTGGTAGCTTGCGCGAATGCTGAAGGTGCCTTCTTACCTCCTTTCTGTATTTTTAAAGGTGTCAAAAAACAACAAATTTGGCAAGAATTAATGCCCGCAGGAGCTGCTACCGAAATGAGAAAGGAATCAGCCTACATTGATGAAAATATATTCATGAAGTGGTTTCGAGATCACTTTTTACCACGAAAACCACCAAGCAAGTGTTTGTTACTTTTAGATGGTCATGGCTCACATACGAACTCTCCCGATATTTTGACATGTGGTTCCAATAATGATGTTGTACTTCTCTGTCTACCAAGCCACACCACCCAATATTTACAACCACTCGACAGGTCCTTTTTTAAGCCCTTAAAGGCCCACTACAGACACGCAGCAAGCGAGTGGGGAAACGCTAATCCTGGAAAGAAATTGGAGAGGCGTCATTTCGGAGAACTGCTTGCTCAAGCTTGGTCAAAATCTGCAACTGTGCAGACAGGTATTTCAGGATTCAGGGCATGTGGAGTCTACCCTTTTAAACCTTCAGCTATTCCCGAAGACGCATTTCTCGCAAGGACAGACTATGATTCCGCACCATCTGACCAAGAATCAAATGATGAAGACGAAATTCCTGTCCCATCAACCAGTTCTGATCCTTCTCCTGTCACTAATCCTTCCACTGTCACTGATCCTTCCGCTGTCACTGATGCAACACTTGAAGAAGCATTTGCAAACCAAGACGTCGCCACTGAGAATTTTTTAATGGGTAAAGAAGATTTGACCACACCATCGACCTCTAAAGAAGTCACTACAATTCTTCATCTGAGTCTGACTTTGTTTTAAGTTCAAGTGAGGACGAGTCGGTGCACGACAGTAATGTTTGTGTAGAGTGTTATGAAAATTATAACACAACAACATCTAACGCAGATTGGCTTGAGTGCATCAAGTATGCTAGATTGATGCATGAAACCTGCACATTGTATGAAGTAAGGTGTAATATGTGTGGCCGTGCAGAATTGAAAAAACAAATTAAAACTAACAAATAAATTGTAAGTGTTTTATTTTTATAAAAAATTACGTGTAGACTGTTTTTTTATGTTAATTTCCATAAGCCATCTCTCCCTACCCTTGTGCGGCATCTTACCCACCCAGATGGGTAAGATGGCCAAAGTCAGTTTCTTTAGTTTTCCGATAATACACAAAAAACCCTTTTACACAACATTTATTAATATGAAATATACGTTGAAGTAATGATCAACGAATAACCTGGAGATTAGAATTTTTTTTTAGGTTAAACCTATGTTAATTTTTTTAACGTGAGAAGAAAGGTGCGGCATCTCACCCGCTTTTACCTTATAGAGAAACTGGAAAAATCCCATCGTAATGGAAAAATAACATCATAGTCACTAACTCATCTAAAAAACTATCGTCCAATTAGTCTTCTCTGCCAGGTGTAAAAATTATTCATAAAGATTCTAACAAAACGATAAACTTCCAAACTATATTTCGATCAACCCAACGGGAAGACAGGTTTCAAATTGGGTTATGTTATAAACTACCACTTACTAGATATGAAAACTCTCATAGAAATAACAGTGAAATATAACAAACCACCGGTCTTAAAATTTATGAAGTACGA
Source organism: Diabrotica undecimpunctata (assembly GCF_040954645.1). Classification (NCBI taxonomy): domain Eukaryota; kingdom Metazoa; phylum Arthropoda; class Insecta; order Coleoptera; family Chrysomelidae; genus Diabrotica; species Diabrotica undecimpunctata. The sequence goes on along the minus strand of NC_092804.1, from coordinate 53,717,204 downwards.
GAAAGCGTTTGACTTGGTGGACCAAGAAAAATAATTGACACACTAGCTAATTGTAGAGTAGAACAAAGATATGCAACAATAAATAAAAATATACGTAAACGCGCGACAGCAAGTGTAAAATTTTACTCCAATACAACAAGATTTAAAATGGAACCAGGAATACGACAAGGAAATAATATCTCAGCAAAAATTATTTACAATGCTGCTAGAATATATAAGTAGATAGACTACCTGTGTCTGGGGCCATCCCCTAAATCGCATCCCCTAAAATCGCAACCCCCGGTTGCAAATGCCGAACGGCTTAACGTAGGATGACGTACGAGGGCTCGTTGGAAAGGGGATGAAAAATGGGGTTGAACGCAGTATGTGCCGTGCGCATCGGAGCATGCCAAAAGGTCATTACGTCATATCTTTGGTTCTATTGGTTCAATCGTGACGTACGAGGGCTCGTTGGAACGGGGAGGAGACGGGGACACAAAAAACAAAGATGGCAGCATTGCCAAATGGGCGCTAGAATGTATCTTTGTTGCTATTGGCATGATTTTGACGTATGAGGTGTCAAATGAAAGCGTAGGTGACACACAGAAGCCATGTCAACGATCAGTATGAACATTCTTCTTCTTCTTGTCCATACAGTGCCTAATAGAACGTGACATCCGACGTAGAACGCGACATTCGACGTAGAACGTGACATCCGACGTAGAACGTGACATTCGACGCAGGACGTGACATTCGACGTAGAACGTGACATTTGACGTAGAACGTGAAATGCCACGTGACATTCAACGCAGGACGTGACATTCGACGCAGAACGTGAAATGTCACGTGACATTCGACGCAGGACGTGACATTCGACGCAGAACGTGAAATGTCACGTGACATTAGACGTAGAACGTGACAGCTATGTGACATTCAACGCAGAACGTGACATCCGACGTAGAACGTGACATTCGACGCAGGACGTGACATTCGACGCAGAACGTGAAATGTCACGCGACATTCGATGTAGAACGTGACAGTTATGTGACATTCAACGCAGGACGTGACATTCGATGCAGAACGTGAAATGTCACGTGACATTCGACGTAGAACGTGACAGTTATGTGACATTCAACGCAGGACGTGACATTCGACGCAGAACGTGGCAGTTATGTGTTAGTCAAGATGTTGCTAGACATAAAATGTGACATTCTACATAGGACATAGTTAGTAGTAGTATGAATCCCATCGAGTACATACATAGAGTAATAGAATTTCAAAGAAAACTTGATCAGTTAAAGATCGACATTAAATCATATGAGGATTTTAAACATATTACAAGACAATTAGATAACCTGCATTTTGACAACAAAACGTGGAAACCCGAAGAGTTGAATCTACAGCAGCAGCAGCAGCAAGACACCTGGGCCTGTAGAAAACTGCCACCAGCTACATATCCATTAAGACGTATTCAACCAATACCATGTTTGTCAGCAACAACAACAACAACACCACGGGTGTCAGCAGCAACAACAACAACAACACAACCAGCGAGTATATGAAAAGTGAAATAGATAATGTCTTTACAATGTCCTGTGTAATATTAGCATCTGTATTTATCTTAATTTTAAAAATTATTTTTGAAATTGTAAGAAGAAAATTTGAATCTTCATGTAATATAAAACTCAATCAATAAAGATGTTTTAAATAAAAAAGCGTTTAATTTCTAATATATTTATTTATACATATACAAAAATTACAATGGTATTATGTTATTGGCAAACCAGTGACGTAGACGATCCACATTTCTTTCGGTGCATGAAAATAATCCAGCGGCATGACATGGGTTTGCAGTAGGGCCAACGTTTCCAGTAGCACGAGGCGTACCATCAAACTTGCAAACATCAATAATAATGGGAAAAACTCCAAAAACGTGACGTTTCTTATCCAAATATTCTGCTTTTTGTTCTCCTCGAACGTAGATGTAATCTGCTGCATACAACAACTTGGTTTCTAGTATTTCATTGATTTTGGACAATTCTACTTGCCCATCAGAGTATCGAATTCCAAGCAGTTTTTTCTCCACGTATGAGGCAGTCTTCTTATCCCCATTACTTAGCGCATTAAATGGTCTCTGAGGCAAAAAGATGTAATGACTTCGTTTAAAACCTATTTCAATGGTAAGTTCTTTGGGAACAAACCATCCGTCCACATCGAATCCCTGAATGTCTACGAATGCTACTCTCATGATGACTGCTCGTTCACTACTGGCAATTTATGCATCTAATTTAGACTTTTTACAATTTCGGTGAGAGGGAAGTACTCCATTACACAATCATGAATTATAATGCAATAAGCCTTGGTATTTTCGGGAAAACCATTATTCGCTTCAATATCGAGTTTTACGTCAACAGTGGATGCTTTCATGCTTTCTTCTTGTTTCGAACAATCGATGACAAACAATGCGTGATTCTTGAAAGCTGAGAAATCGAGTAGAGGTCGCTTTTGTTGGGAATGTATGTAGCTAGGATAAAATTCGGTATAGTTGAAATAGGCCTCATTGTAGTCAGTTTTGCTAAAATCCAACTGCATTCGCTCGTTTGGCCAATATTCACCATTTAAAGATAATCTGATACTTTGAATATCGACATTGTCAAATAAGGTGGGATCAGCTGAATTCTTGTCACGTTTGTTGGTTTGAAAGAAAACAATGACATAACGGGGTCTTTCCACTGCATTGCTAGTTTTTACAGCCCAAACTTCACGTCTAGCGCCTTTGGTAAGTGCTGGTAATTCATGCAATTCCCACTTTCTAAACGGAATAACTATAGGTTGATCTTGTTGAATGGATTTCATAAGTTCCAATTTAATATCATCATTGGGAAATATGTGCTTGACTCTGAGCTCAATATTGGTAATGTTAATCTTAACAGTAGTAACTTGACCTTGAGTTTTTTCTTTGACAATTATGCAATCGTTGTCGTTTCGAGCTCGAACTAGTCTTATTGTTTGACGGCCACACGTAATCAAAGGATAATCATTGAAAATGTTGAACACATGCTTAAGAGGCATCTGTATGTTGAATGAATGATCAGCAGCGTGTAGAATTGGATCCCTAGGGTAATTCCAGCCTGCCATTGCCATATGACCGGAATCTTCTTGAGTATAACATGTCATAGCACGTACAGCGCTTACGATACCAGGATCCCGCACTGTTTCCATCTCCCTTGCGCTTTCGCTGTACGTACACGAATCGAAAAGAAAAGCACCAACATTATTTGCTAGTTTAACGTCACCAGTTCCGTTAATTGCGAGCGATCCTTTAATGCATAACAAGGTTTCGCTCATTGCAAAGAACGAGTCGACTTGATTGATGCTAAATTCCACAATGTCATTGCAATTGAATGATTTGATGAATGGTGCATATGTTCGGTATTCGGCTTTTCGAATCGATTCGTCAAACATCGGCTTACGATAAATATCAAATATTGGAGGCATTATGCTGTTTGAACGTGATCGTTTTCCATACATAGTTGTCATCTTGTCAGTTTAAAACCAAGTGATTGCAAAAATAATTTGTTTGCAAACGTAAGATGTGGCCGCTTAGATGAGGACGTAAGATGTTGCCGCTTAGACGGTTGCTCAACTAATGGTGTACTATGGGCAGTAGATTGCCTTATTAATAATCCCATTTCCCTCTTGATCTAAGTTCCAGCACCAATGTGCTCTGTTCTCCTCTAAAGTTTACAGGTCGTCCTTCTTGATCGACAGCCAACACTGTAATATTGGTGATTTCTCGTTGCGGTACAACAGGTAAATACAACAAATTGTGTGGAGTTTCGTCAATTGCGTACCCAGGATTTGATTGTATGACAAATTCGTAGATCGTGTGAGCAGGTCTGTTACCATCGAAGGCTCCGGTACTAATGTTGCATTCAAAGCGTATGCTAGATACTTTAATAATCCTAACAGGTCGATCTGAAGAATGCGTCTGTCCTGGATTTAGTAGTGCAGGAGAAAATCCCAATACTGTACCAAGACTGTCAGGTTGCTTAAACGAAATCTTATATTTGCTGAAAATTTGACACTGCAACGTGTTATGGTTAGGTTTTAGACTAAATATCGTTTCGGGTTTAGGCACATTATCAGCACCCAATTTCTGTTGTATGTATTCTTCAATATCGGCAATTTCATAACATCCATCGGGGATATCAAATTGTTGCAATTTGTTTTTGTCATTGTAGTAATAAAACTTGGTATTTTCAATGTTTGGTATACTGTTGTAGGAATGGAAAAATCGAAGAGCTATCTCATAATCTTTGTTCGGATCCAACACGATCGGTGTGGGAGGTTGAAATGAGAATATGTAATTGGTGCTGTCTACTCTCAACAACTGCGACATAATGACTGACTCACGTCAATGTATTAATAGGTTATTATATTAGAAAAAAAAACAACAATATTTACTTTAATAGTTTTATTTGTTCCAAAGCAAGTTTACAAAAATAACATGAAGCTTGAGAATTAGGTGGGCCATCCCAGTGAGTCCTCCAATCCGGTCTGTTATAATGTACGAAGCAGGGAAGTAGTATCTGTAGGTTAAATTCTCCTCGATATTCTTTAGGCAATTTATGCCATATTTGTAACAATTCGTAAGGTCGTACAGTTCGTGTAATATAATCTAGCGGTATGTATTTTAGTTCTTCTTCACTGAATTCTGTAAAACATTTTTTGTAAAACATATGGTCCATAAGCAGGTCTGTACTTTTAGTAGGCTCCATTATATAAAAACTTTAAGCATAAATGTCCACAAATAATTTGATTGTATGTTTGATACTGATGGTTATTATAGGAAATGTTGGCACGTGCACCACCCAGATACTTAACAAGTTCTTTGGTCGGCTTCAAATTACCAAATGAATCGAAATACTCTACGTTGTTGTTTATCTTTCTGTATGCTACCCAATGTGTTCCGTTATGTGTGGACACATCCAAGTTTACTATTGCACATTCTCGTTGTCGAGGACCGTCTCTAGGCAGAGCGTCATTCATGAAAACACCTCGAAAATGTGGTATTTTAAGGATCTTCGCATAATGTGCAATCTCCACATCATATAGCGGACGATTGGGTAGCTTTATTGGAAGTTTTTTTTCAAATATAAGCCGAATCCACCGCTCGGTTTCTTACGTAGGTACAGACCCGAACCGATGTGTTCCATTGCCCTGTTATGGCGAATATCCTCCTCCAATTTCTTTTGAGCATTCTTAGCGTCGACTACTGTCTTCGCCACCCCAGCTGCACCCCCCGCTAAAGCCCCCAAAGCGGAAAGGCCCGCAAATAGAGGTATGAGGGGTAGAAAACCTCCGGATTTTAGTGGTAGCACTCGTGGAACATCAACTTCTTTACGACCGCCAAGTCTTTTGATTATGGATTTTGCTATTCGTACAGCCGTCAAAGCAGTATCTGTTAACGATGCTCCTCTTTTCATGGACTTTGCAATTTTTGAGACAACATCTCGATTGAAAGAGTAACGTCCCCGTCTTCCACGACGACGAGAGCATCCCATCCCCAACTTTCTTTTCGTTTTCATTCCGCCAGTTACAATTAAAGCAGCACTTTTTTCACCAATGCTAGCGTCTTTCGACTTGAAGCGCTCCCAAGCTCTATCTTCCAATTCTTTATCGGCCTTGTGGCGTTCTTCGAGAGATGAATGCTGCGAATAAGCGATATCGTGTCGTTTGCAAGCTGCGTCTAATGGATTAATTCCTGGATCTCCACGTGCAAGACGTTTTTTTAGTTTTGTTCCGGGTCCACAATACTGATAACCAGGAATATGTAGTTCAACTGGAAGTTTATTAATTAGAGAGTTCACGAGACCTCCTCCTTCAACAACCAACATTGGACTGATGCCATGCAAGTGGTGACATCTATAATATATATTACCGTACTTATGTACTACACTTGCCACATGATGAAGGTCGTTCAGCAAGAGCAGACGCTACCAATTGATAATTTGGACATTGTCCAAAAAACAACCAACAGTAAACATGGTAAATTGCTACCGAATTCATTCAGAGCGATTATTTGCGGTCCAAGTGGGTGCGGCAAAACGAATGTTATGCTATCTCTTCTATTCAATCCGAATGGCGTCAAGTTTAAAAATGTCTATGTTTATTCTAAATCCCTCTTTCAACCCAAATACCAACTACTGCAAGATGTAATAGCGCAAGTTAAAGGTGTAGGATATTACCCATTTAAAGACAACGAAGAAATTATTAGTCCCAGCGAAGCTAAACCTCACTCTGTGTTTTTATTTGACGATGTTGCATGCGATGGTCAGCAAAAGATTCGCGAGTATTATTCCATGTGCAGACATAAAGATATCGATGCCGCTTATTTATGCCAAACATATTCAAAAATACCGAAGCAGTTAATTAGAGACAACTGTAACATGATTGTACTATTCAAGCAAGATGAGATAAATTTAAAGCATGTATTTGATGAGCATGTATCACCCGACATGTCATTTGATGAATTTAAAAAAATTTGTTCTGAATGTTGGTGTGATAGGTATGGTACTCTGGTAATTATAAAAGATTTTGCTCTCAATAATGGCCGATATCGCAAAGGATTTGATAAATATATAAAATTGTAAGATAATTGTTTAGTTGTCATCACAATGTCAGATGATACGGTTGCCATTGCGCTTCGCAAGAAGAAAGTCGCCGAATTGGCTAGATCAATTCGCAAAAAATATTTGGCATTAAAATTAGGCCGAACAGAACAAGATGAGTCCCTAAATAAACTGTTTAAACCACTCTCGAAACCTCTCAAAGATATTGCACAATCATCAAAAACGTTACATCATACTATCACTAACAAGTTTGAACAAGTTAAAAAAGAAGAAGAAATGAAAAAGGAAGAGGAGGAGGAGGAGAATGGTGATGATGATGATGTATTTCTTGATGCGCCCGATCTAGCGGTACCTAATGAAAACATTATTCAAGAACCAATCGAGATTCCGATGGATGCCACAGACGAATATATCGATCAATATCCTTCAATAAGTCACAAGTACATAAAAGAATATTTAATAAAAGACGATAAAATTGATAAAAACTATGGACCATTTTACGATTCTATTAGTGGCTGGATAATGGGAAAACGTCGAATAAACTTTGACAAACGCAATGGAGACATAATAATAATTCGAGAACGTGATTTAGAAGAACGTAGGTTAGGTGGTACGCCAGGTCTATATCAACTTTTATTTTATGCCAACCCTGAACAGTATAATGATGAGGATTTACAAAAGTATAAAACACTGTTGAAAAACACAGAGATTCATCTGGATACTTTAGGACGTCTTAAAGGTTCTAGTGGAGAAAAATACCATTCTATTATTAAACCTCTATTCAAACCATCTGATGCAGCAATGAAAAAGCATGCAACTCGATCCAAAAAAGAACTCGAACACAGAACGAAAACAACAACAACAACACGATCATCTTCATCTACGGCCAAAGGAACGGGATTGGATGACTCTCGTTTAACATACAACACTGCCCCCATGGAGTATATTTATTGGGATGATCCAAATGAGTTAGTTGAACGTCTTAAACTATTGGTGGCTTCGAAAGACGCAGGCAACACATCTCTCGACAACGAAATCGTAGCAATCATCAATGAACTAAAAGAAGCTAATATAATAGAGTAACTGGGAATGTCAGTATCATTTCCACTATGAGTGTCGACAAATTCGGTCATCACTCTCGTAACAGTAGTAGTAATGCCCAAAAGGTGGCACGAGTTACATTTCCACATACGTCTGACGGAAATATTAATGCCGAAAATGTGAAAATTTGCAATGTCAAGGATCCATCAGACAATGACGATGCTGCAACGAAAAAATACGTTGATGAACAAATCAATGAGATACGTAAAACCACACTTCCACTTCTCGAGTGTGAGACCAGAATCAAAGATGACCTGAATACATTTAAAAGGGAAATGGAGGAAACTCTAGACACTGCTACAAAATTATTTGCAGATGATATACGTGATTTAGGAAAAGAACTGGATGATATACATAACACCGCACTTCCCCTTCTCGAACAAAAGTGGCAGGAAATAATGAAAAATGATTTGAATACTCTAAAAAAGGATACTGAGAACAATATAAATATGTTGAACAAACTAATCCAAGATGATTTGAATACACTAAAGAAGGATATGGAGAACAATCTAAAATCTGCTCTCGAGCAAAAGGTACAAAAAATAATCAAAGATGGTCTGAATACACTAAAAAATGATACGGACAACAGTATAAATATGTTGAAAAAAAAAATAATCCAAGATGATTTGAATACGAAAAAGGATATAGAGGATGCTCTTGAGCAAAAGTTACAAAAAATAATCAAAGATGGCCAGAATACACTAAAAAATGATGCGAAGAACAGTATAAATATGTTGAAAAAAATAATCCAAGATGATTTGAATACACTGAAAAAGGATATGGAGAACAATCTAAAATCTGCTGCAGAAACAGTTGCAAAGCATACGATGTACGATATAAAGCTGGAACAGAGGATAAAACAAGTGGAACAATCATTAAAAAGCATAGTAGATAGCGTTCATTCATGGGATATAGACAAACGTCTTAAGGTAGTGGAAGGTGTGATGAAAAAATAATGTCTAAAGAAAAGAAAGAGGTGGTGAACGAATTGCATAAACCAGCACGAAAAAACTATCCTCGTCGTCGAACAATAATCAAAGGAATCGATGACTTGTGGCAAATGGATTTGGCTGAAATGCGTCCTTATGCACATCAAAATAAAAATTATAAACTAATACTAGTTGTAATTGATTGTTTTTCAAAATTTGTGTGGACACGTCCTCTAAAAACGAAGACTGGTGAGGAAATTACTCGGGCATTTTCGGATATTCTCGCTCATACTCGACGAGTCCCAAAAAACTTACAATCTGATCAGGGAACCGAATTTTACAACAGAAAATTTCAAAATTTAATGAAAAAACATGAAATTAATCATTACAGCACCTACACGATCAAAAAAGCTGCTATTTGCGAAAGAGTTATTAGAACGTTGAAAGCAAAGTTGTACAAGTATTTCAGTTTACATGGATCGTACAAATGGTTAGATGCTCTACCCATAATCACCGAGGAATACAACAACACAAAACACAGTAAAACAGGATACAAACCGTCTCAGGTTAACAAATCCAACGAAAAAGCCATTTTAAACAAAAGTTATACTCATTTAAAGATTGCCGGTCCACGAAAGTTTAAAGTTGGCGACATTGTACGTGTATCAAAGGCAAAACATTTCTTCGAAAAGGCATACACGCCCAATTGGACTACTGAATTATTTAAAATTGTACAAGTTAAGATAACAAATCCTATAACGTATTTGCTCGAAGACATGCAAGGTGCGCCGATTAGTGGCGGTTTTTACGAAGAAGAATTGCAGAAAACATCAAGCCCTGACATATACCTGGCCGAAAAAGTACTCAGACGAAAAGGCAATAAGATGTATGTGAAATGGTTAGGAATGGATAGCAAACACAACAGCTGGATAAATAAATCGAATATAGTTTGAGGATCTATATTTCGATTCGCCGCGTAGACATACACTTTTCTAAAAAAGGCTTACAATTAACCACAAGGAGTGGGGAATGACAAAAGTATAAATTTAAGACAAACTACGATGTTCAGTTTACACCCATTTCGTCAACGGTATTCGAAACAAGAAGATGATGATGAGCTCTCAAGATAGTGGTTATGACAGTCAGCCTGTTAATTTCGATGATGATAGCAGTGAATTTAGTATAGAATTTGGCTACGATGAAGATGGTCAACCACCTAGTCCTGGCGCCGAATTAGATCGAGTATTGGCAAAATTTGAAGCAGCAGCCACAAATGAAGTATATTGTTTATTGGAAACTACATATCCAATGAGCTCTCTCCATATAAAAATTGGTCTATCTCCAGCTCGAGATTTTTCACCATCCATCATTCTGTGTAAACATGGTAATTTTAACAGAATCAGTTTAAGCACATTCGAGTGGAAAGCCATAATTGAGTGGTTTAAAGAAAAAATGAGTGATTTTTTCCAAGCAGATCTACCGACTTATGCAGATGAGTATGATCCCATCGAATTTATGTGTGGTGATTTTTGCAAACTAAGACAATTGGTGATGGAAAATGTAAAGTTGCTGACAATCGAGAAATTTGGAGCCGCATTTTATTTGTGGGAAGATGACGTCAACCAAATTATAGAAGCAGACCAGAGCATGATGTCGCATAGAGTGGTGCTGTTAAAGAGTTTACAATTTCACGAATACTATATAAACATTTCAACTTTCATCAAGAACAATTTTGGTGCTATAGACTCTTTACATGGACCAGTTGAAGCCTTCGCAGCATATTGCAATATTTGTCCAAACACTTTGTTAAGTTTAGCTTTAAAGGAATTTGTATATTATTATAAAATTAAAGTTGTAAATGATTTAACTGAATAAATAATATTAATATAAATATGTTGTCTTTTATTTGTAATCTAACATAAATAAAACCAAAAAATGTAAGATTACACAAATTTATTATTAAAACTTACATTATAAAATTAATACTATTTTTTATATTTACAAAAACTACAATTTACAAAAACTTTGCGATAAGTGATCTTTTCTTTTTTTTGTGATCTTATGAGTAGCCATATACTAAAAGAAGATAATTATTTATGCAAAGAGCATGTACATTGAACGGTCCAGGTAGTATCAAACAAGACATGATCAAATGAATTTTGACACCAATTATCTGCTACATCATACAAATATTTTATGGCATATTCATGATGTTCATCCCAACTAACAACCTGTTCATAGCCATAGCATTTATTTTTTAATTTCAGTACGTTTCGGAAACGTTCATAACAACCAAAACAAAAGTTTAAAGCAATATCATCTGCTACAAATGCAGAATAACGGACACAATACATATTAAATTCTCTTTCTTTATAATGTGATCCACAAAGATGAATTCTTTCTGCTTCACTTTCATGTTTTCTTTGTTCAAAATTCATTTGATCGCATATTTGTATTAGATGCAAATAATCAGATTCATATAATTTTCGAAAGCGATAAATACTATAATTATTACAAATTTCTAAAGTAAGACTCCACGGTAGAGGAGATATTTCAACAAAGTCAGTTATGTCCAAAATATTTTCACAAATAGTTTTTATAGATTGTGTGCGTAGTGTTGGTACCATCCTGCTGTTTTTTTTTCTGCAACAACAAATACATGTTATTCAACAAGATAATGTCCCCACGGAAGCGTATTAAATGATTTTGGTATTAAGTACCTCTTATCGTCATAAGGACTTAGAGCCGTTTTGGATTGCTCGATGCTGAATACTGAGTGTTGGTACGACCGAATACATCTTTGGCTCGCGGTTTGAAGTTTGAATTCTTTAAGACATTTTTCATAGTCTTCGTACGTAATTTTATTTCGAACGATGTTATATTTCACTCCTTTTGCTTTTTTCGTTATTCCCAAATTTCCTATGTCACATTCAATTCTCTCTTTGTTTAGTTGTTTTCTTTCTAGACGCTGTCTCTCTTTTTCCCTCTCCTCGTCAGTTATTTGCAGTTTAAATGTGTACATTTTTGATCGTAATCCAATAAAATGTGTAATTATTTTCCCATTTGCCTCGTCCTTCATTAATCCGGGGATTTTTTTATTTAACCTTTCTATTTCGTATGGGTTGTTTTCGGCATAGTCTGAGGTATCGAATTTACTTGGATGCGCCTTTAAAACCTCTCTATATGCATCTGAACATTGCAATTCATAAATAAAGCTATCTGTATCCATGTACAGCAATGAACAGTTTTTCTCTCCCATCGTTGGAAGCATAAAGTTGTAGTGAAAATCATACATACATAATTTGGATATATCGAGGATTGCTGCGCCTATATACAGGGGTTTATTAAAACATACTTCTGATTTCTTAAGTTCGATAGCTACCAAATTTTCGCTAAAGATCGTACGACTGTGAAATCGACTACTCGCAATCAAATTTTTGGCTCCGTACCTTCCATGCCACTTTTTACATAATTTTACAATACGATGACGTCTTATGTTCTCCATGGTCTTGCCGAACACAGCATTATTCATTAATTTGAACAAATTTTTCTCAAAACTGTTGGTGGCTGCCGCCCGTAAATTTGTATTTAACTCGATATACGGTCGCAGCCACGCAGATTGATTAAATTTCAAAACTTTATGTATTTTTGTTAAAATTAACCCGTTGGCTAATGCCTGTTTAAGATTTCTATAATGCATAATATATTTGGTTTTGTGATATAAGGTTGGTATTAACTTTGCTAATTTTGAACCGGGCGGAATGCGGTGTTCGGCAGCAAATGGAAAATCTTTATGTTTGTCGTGTAATTCACGTGGATACTCCAAGTCAACTTGGAAAAAATAGCCCTCCTTTGCATCATCCTGTATTGACATAATATCTATATGGCCTTCGGGAAGATTACCAACACCAAATTTGGTTACGTCTTCGATCCACTTGAATCCTCCTATTGGTAAAGCTTCACTCATGGCCCAGCCATACAGATTATTTACATCTAAATAGAGGATGTACTTAGAGGGCCGTGTGGGATCATACGACGAAATGTATTTGTTGTTGGCCTCCGAATATCTGTTGCTACAAACAGATATCCCACCTCTTATGGCTTTTTCCATAAACAAGATCATATCTACATCTTTTAGCAATTCTAATTTACATTGTGTGTATCTCAACATACAATCCCAAGTGTATCCTGGCATAGTATAATACCATGCTGGATCTAATTTATATGTGTCTCGACATTTTTGTCGAAACTGCTCAAACACATCAGCCAACAGCAGAATATCTGTTTTTAAATACAAATCGCTGTATTCCCCCAAATTTTTACAATTAAATTTCTGCCAAACATTTTGGGCATGAGCATACTTCTCTTCACTAATGTATTCATTATTTAACTTATTATAAAAATGGTTAATTGTGGGTAAAGAAGTTTCATTCAATTTTTCCAAACTATCAATATAATCGTAACAAAATACTCCTTTACAAGTTAACAAATTAAATGTATCATTATCTACTTGACTAAATTCTCGTTTTAAAATCTTCTTTTCTGATATATCTAAAAGAGATGCCAATTCATCGAGTGAAGCTCCCATAAATCTAAGTGAATCAATAAATCGTAATTTAATTTGATGTTCGTCAGATTGTAATGTAAATGAAATATATTTTTCTTTATTAATGGGAAGTAAGCTCAAGTGCCCATGCTTGCAAAGATCTATAATCATAAAATGCGAGTCGTAGCCACTAAAATTATGAAATACGATTGGGACGACAAACAATTTTTTAAAGTTTAAATTACATGCTTGGTGCGCAAATCCCCGTACTTGTCCCGTAAAATGATCGTGATCTACAACAATTGTATCTGTAGCCATAAAGCGTTTGCCACAAATATGGCACAAAGTTGCCATATTTGTGTTGGGCTTTTCGACCATAGGTACAATTGTCTTTATTTTGGAATTTACAAATGTGGAAATTTCGGCCATTTCTTTTGCGAACCACTCCATGCAATTTTCACCTCTATAGCTATTAAAATAAGATAAACTATCATCGTAAGCACATTTCAAATAATAACCTGCACTAAAAGGTACATGTTTCTGATATTTTGCTGTTTTACTCACTGTGACATTGGAATCTGTAAAATTATGTAATTGGCATTCAAAATCGGCATAAACTATAAACGGAGTTGTTTGTTTGTATGTAAAATTGCGAAAAGCCACATGATCGTATTTAGGAACAGTCATTCTGCATTTATTCACATCTGAACATATTTCTTCGTGCTCTGCTAGTTTGCTTTCACTGCTAAAATAGTTCAAACATCTATCACATATATATTTTTTATATGTGTCTTTGTTTAATTGCGATTTTACTAATTTTCCCAAATCTTTAATCCAACAATAATGAAGGCGTATTTCAGTCTGATCGTCATCTTCTGGAAGAACATCGTAATCGTTTAATTTTGGAAAATATTTATCTTGTACTAGCAGCAAATTAACATGCTTTTCCATCTTTTGCGGTGTCAGTCTGGCAGGTATTACTTCGTAAAATTGTTTGTCCTTAACTACATTTAATTCTAAGACAAAAACATTAACTGATATGGCGTTTAATTTTTCGAATTTTGAAATTTGGTTTAATGGCATTGGGCTTTCTAATTTATCCGTTTGCAAAACAGTAGAATAATGTGGATATTTCGAAACTCTTCCAGCATGTTCATGTTTGTTAACAGGATACAGAGCGCTAACTATTGACCAATAAAAGCAGGCCTGATCGAAATTATGCACATTAATGCACGCTCGTTTTTTCTGAATCTCTATTGGCAAGTCAATGAACGATGAACCGTTTCCTATTTCTACTTTATTAATATTAACTTCTAATGAGATTACTTTAGACAGAGCAGCACCCGAATCTTTTTCTGCAAATTCAGACAGCTTTGTAAAAATTTTATCCTTAACATTTTCACTAAACCAAAGATGTAAATCGGTCGATGTGTCTATAATAGCATTTTTAGTGTTAAAATATTTTAAATCTAAACTTTCGGTATCACTCGATTTTTTAATGAATTCGCCGCAAAATGTAGTATTGACTTTAAGAATTCTATTTGTTTTTAAAATAATTTTAATTTTTCTACTAACAATAATATAACAATCATTTAGGAACTGTGTTAAGTCCTTATGCACTAAATTAACTATAACTCCAGTTTTAATTCGACTAGCAAAACACGAAATAACATTTTCCCATTTAACTCTATTGCGTAATTTTGAATTCAGCCCCAACCCAACGTACTTATTATTGAAATTTAAAATAATTTGTCTAAAATGCTTAAAATGTCCTATGTAAGTTTGCAATTTTCTAACTGTTCCTACGGATAGTCTATTGTTTTTAATTACTTTACTACATCTAAAAATTTGACTATTTAACCGTCTTGTCCAAACTTTACGATCTCTTTCAGTGAATTTATCGAAAATTATTTTACTAAGCTTTTTAATAATGTGCATCAAATCATCAGACTGTTTAATCACTTGTTTTATATGCATGATGGCTACTCACACACAAAATAAGAAGAAAAAATCACTCACCTCTCTAATCTAATTTTCTACTATTCTAAATGATTGGGCTGGATGTTTTCCTGCTGCAACCGTTCCCTCGTATATTATTGAGTATTTCTGATTGGAAAAGTACTCCAAATATGGGCTGTAGACTTCTGTCACTCGCTCTGGTAGAAACGTGACGCTCTCTGCTAGCTCCAGAAAAACAGCTTGTCCAAATTTACTTTTCACTATCTTTGCCGATAGTATTTTCTGTGGCGTATTAAGTGGCAACTCGTTTAGTTTTATTGCCGGTTTTCTCTCTGCAATACACGAGGATGCATTTAATTTGGTTAGATCCATCTAAAATACAAGCAACCATTTTAAGAAAAATACTATGTGAAATCGAAATACACAAGAAACAAGAAAACAATTCTTATACAAATAGCAGTCGTGAACTGTTTTAAAGCATACACAATGATAAAAAGGACATAATAAATATATAAAAAGACAAACACCGCTTACCTTTATCAGATATCTGTAAGTCACTGCACACCGTCTTGACTACTGCGAACTTGTTGTTGTTGTTGTATGTTTGTGATGCGAACTGTGACACCGTATGCGCTCCTCGGTCTTTTAAAGAACAGAGCAGCATATCGCCCCACGCGAGCCCAAGTTGCGTCAACCTAATGCGCCTACGGTACCATCAACTGATTCGTTTCATTGATAAGCAACACCTTGTGTTCTAGAAATGCTCATATTTATATATTTATTTTTATTTCTTTAACTAATTTTTATGGTATACAATAAATAGATATTGCGGTAAGCGAATCGTTGTTATCAATTTAGAATTTTGTTAATGTGGTTGCTGTTATCATCATACATTTTACAAAATGTAGCAACTGCGGTTTTCTTTCCGGTGTACTTGTTTTTCCAATGATTAAAATAAAATTTGTTATCACACTTGTTTACGTGTTTTGAATTATGCGGTACCGCGTTATCACGAGGCTTCATCCTGTTTGCTAACAAATGCACTATTTTAACATATTATTATATTTTAAATATTTCAGTATATAATTCTGTTTTTGTGAATTTTGTATAAATAACTATAGTACCAATTTTTGGAAATTAGTATAAATCAAGATGCTGGTCTGTTTACATGTCTTATTGTTGCTCTCTGTATCTGTGTGCGCACAGAATAGCACTCTGGAGTATGCTAGTTCTTTTCTTAAACGTTTCGGATATCTAAATACATCCAATAATGCTCTTTCTAGTATAGATATGGTTCTAGTTGCCTTTCAGGAAAAATACAATCTCCCTGTGACTGGAACATTAAATAATGATACTATAAATATGATGATGAATAAGCCTCGATGTTCTGTTGGCGACAATAACTATGCCATTCGTTCGAAGTGGAATAAAACGACTTTACGCTGGTATTTCCCTCAGGCTATTAGTAATCCCGATTATATAAATCTTGCTGCAGAAGCTTTCGCTAGATGGGAGACAATATCTAATTTAAAGTTTAAACAAGTAATAATACCTTCTCCGAGGCCTGATATTACTATAACTGTGGTACCAGATACTCATAATTTTCGAGCAAGTTGTCAAGGAACCTCTAAATGTTCATTTAATTTCGATGGTCCTGGAAAAGTATTGGCTCACGCATACTTTCCAAGCGCACACGGAGAGTGTACCGAAATTCATCTTGATGCTAATGAACGGTGGTATGTAGGAAATGGCAGCGCTCCCAATGGTGAAGTCAATTTTTTGGCTGTCCTAATGCATGAAATTGGTCATTCTCTCGGACTAGCACACAGTACTATTGATTCGTCTATTATGTATCCTTGGTATCAACAAGATGTACCACCTTTTGGTGATGATGATAAAAAGGCAATGAGTAATCTATATGGACCAAAAACAACACCCTCTTACATACCAACAACAACACCAGTTACGCTAGCACAAACACCACTTTCGCACAACAAGAACCATATGTCGAAAACATCTACCATCAAACACAGGACCTCTTTGCCAACAACAACAACGACCACACCTGCAATACAAAACATATTATGTCTAATTCCGTATCCAGATTTCATGTTTCTAGCTACTTCTCCTCAGTTTCCAAATTATAGAATGTACGTTGGATATGGTCCGTATATATGGAAGTTTGATTTAAATGAAATGCGCCTTCCAAAACATCCCGAATTAATTACCGATTATCTCCCTAAAGAGTTGAGGTCTACGCACGTTTCACATGTTTTTCAGAATTCCGAGGGACACTTAGTAACTATACGCAATAATCAGTATTACGCTGCATCTTTCCCCAATTTAAAACTTCAAAAACGTTTTATGTTTCCTTCTATACCTGCGAGAACCAAAATAAATGCATTATTTCAAACAAACAGCGGTCAAACGTATTTATTATACAATGATGATTCTTATATTGAATTTAATGAAGCTGGAGATGTCTTAAACCGTGGACCCATGAATTATCTCTTACCCGGACTACCAGATACAATAACATCAGCATTCCGCTATACTGATGGGTTTATTTACTTTTTTCAGAACAACACCTATTATAAGTACAGCGAATACACACGTAAAGTTGTAGCAGCAGGAACGTTTAGCTGGGAACTTTTTGGGATACCCTGCCCCAACGACGGGCTATTAAAACAATTAAGAACTTTGTTAAACAAAATTGTAACTATATACGAATAAAAATGCTCCGTTTATGATGATGTTGTTTTTATTTAAATTCCATTACTCTGTATGTATGTTAAGCAACGTCCTGCGTTGAATGTCACATAACTGTCACGTTCTACGTCGAATGTCACGTCCTGCGTCGAATGTCACGTTCTACGTCGGATGTCACGTTCTACTTCGAATGTCGCGTTCTACGTCGGATGTCACGTTCTATTAGGCACTGTATGGACAAGAAGAAGAAGAATGTTCATACTGATCGTTGACATGGCTTCTGTGTGTCACCTACGCTTTCATTTGACACCTCATACGTCAAAATCATGCCAATAGCAACAAAGATACATTCTAGCGCCCATTTGGCAATGCTGCCATCTTTGTTTTTTGTGTCCCCGTCTCCTCCCCGTTCCAACGAGCCCTCGTACGCCCCGATCGGACCAATAGAACCAAAGATATGACGTAATGACCTTTTGGCATGCTCCGATGCGCACGGCACATACTGCGTTCAACCCCATTTTTCATCCCCTTTCCAACGAGCCCTCGTACGTCATCCTACGTTAAGCCGTTCGGCATTTGCAACCGGGGGTTGCGATTTTAGGGGATGCGATTTAGGGGATGGCCCCAGACACAGGTAGTCTATCTACTTATATATTTAAGAATCTAGTGTGGAAGACCACGGGAATCAACACCGATGGTAGAGGATTAAAGCACTTACGCTTCGGTGACGATATCGTCTTGATTTCAGACAGTCTTAAAAAAGCCCAAGAATTGTTAAATGTACTTAACTCTGCATAAACCGAAGAAGGTTTAAAAATTAATCTTGAAAGGTTCCAGTATATGACAAACTTAGTCCTTAGCTGCAACATATCTAACGTTAATGCAGAAATCAAATACGTAATATCTACGCATTATGCAGATGTCTTCTAGGATCATAATCTATTAGTTGCAAATATTAACATGCGACTCAAAATAATTCATAAGCAAATGAGTCCCAAAATAGATATAAAGCTATAATAGATGTTCAAAAGAACATGCATCCTCGAAGAATGATCTTGTGTTGTTAAAGTTTAAGACTGCAAATCTCCATTGAACGAAAAGACAAGAAAAGAAAGAGAAAGCACAAACAGAACAAAAACAAATATTAAAATAAATACGAGTGTGTAGAAATATTTTGAACGTAAAAAGGATCAAGACATTAGAAAAAATGATCGTCTTCGTATATAATATATCGTTTTCTATATAGTGATTTCAATTTTCAATAAAATGTGAAATTGTTAATACAGAATTGATAGAAAACGTTTGTTTAGTTTAGATTTATTTTACAAAATTAATTAGTTTATCTTCTAATATATATTCCAAGGTAAAACTGCAAAACACCAACAGATATGATCTTTAAATCGTTTTCGTTAAATAAAATATACATTCAGCCCTTTTTATTTTATTTTTTTTTTAATTCTGATTTCCTCGTTTTATAAATCGACATTCGTTGAAATTGACCTTTACGGTCACTAGTCGCACAGCCAGCAATAGACTAGAAGTTGGCAAATGCTAAAACACCATAATCCATCTACGAGATGCGAGATGAGAAGAATGACCGTTTTTACCGACCGTAGCATGTTATTACTACGTTCTAGAAGCTCGCTCACTAATTATAGACCATCTTCAGGTTGTTCAGCATATCCAGCAGGCCGAGAAGAGACGTGGCTGCTGACGACGTGACCGACGCCGCCGAGTGTAGGAGGTTATCCCATTCTTCTTTTTTAACAGGACCGAAATGGGTTTTTTATCAATATCGTCTTGATATTGATGAATAAAATAAAATGAATAAAATTACCTACATTTAAATAAAAATTGTTAACCATAAAGACACGAGAATATTTTAGATTTTAGCAATATGAATTTTCTTTCTCCTTCTTTCTCTGTCTTATTTTCTTCTTCCTACTGGACTAATTTTCTACAATACTTTTTTTTCATTTATTTACGGTTATAGTCTGGTCATATTTATGACCAATAAGAAATTTTAATCAATCCTAAATTACTAAAGTTACTTAAAATCTAAAGTTTAGCATATAGTAATTTCTCTAATCACCCAAACGTTTAAATAACGCACTAATGTTAACATGCACCACACGCAGAAGCATTATGCTCTGCTTTTTCACTGTCACCTAAACTAAAATTCGAAGTGCTTTGTCCTCTACAGTCTTCTAGTTAGCCCTAAGTTGTCAAGTAGCTGGATTACTTCAACATTCACATGTATATGTAGTCGTTTTTGATGACTTTCTGCCGTCTTCTTATTAATAATTATCGGAGGGAACAGAATAAAAGTGAAACAAGTCCACTTTTTGTCATTTACGAGTTAACAACGCTATAAAATGCACCAAGTAGGTAACTTTTCAGTGTTATAATGAACCAAGTCCTAGTTTTGATAAAATCAGCTAGACAGTATCGAGTTCTGGTGTTTACTGACAGATTGTTATTTTCTATCAGAATACTACTGAACCTTTACTCACAGATTGTTATTTTCTATCAGAATACTACTGAACCAAGTCCAGGTAGTGTTTGTTTGTAAATAGGTGGATGACGAATAACGACCTGGAACTTGCAGGCAACAAGACCGAAGCGGTTACTCTGAAAGCCCCGAGAGCCGGGCCAGATTTGATATTCCAACTAGGTAGTAATAAGCTAAAATCAACGAACTATGCTAAATATCTAGGAATTGATTTAAACAGAGGCCTATGCTTCACGAAACATTTTTCGAGAGTGGTTAAGAAGGCTTACGAACAGACAGCAGCCATCCAGAGAATAATACCCAATATAGGTGGGCCTATAGGTAGCCTATTTGTGAAAATGAAGACAATGCTTACCAACAGAGACCTTCAGTTGCATCTCAGATTGAGGGCTCTAAGATATTACATATTTTCTATCTTACTATATGGAATGGAAGCTTGGACATTGAAGAAACAACACATAAGAAAAGTAGAAGCGTTCGAAATGTGGTGTTACAGAAGAATATTAAAAATTCAGTGGGTTCAAAGGATTACCTATGCTGAGGTACTACGACGTCTAAATAAGGAGTTAGAAATTATGAACAGCATAAAAAGAAGAAAACTAGAGTATTTGGGTCACATAACCAGAGGAGAAAAATATAAGCTGCTGAGAATTATTATGCAAGGAAGGATCCAAGGAAGAAGAAGCATAGGAAGAAGACGCATCTCCTGGCTGAGGAACCTTAGAGAATGGTTTAACTGTAGTTCACTACAACTTTTCAGAGCAGCAGCCAACAAAGTGACCATAGCCGTTATGATATCCAACCTCCGATAGGAGATGGAACTTTAAGAAGAAGAAGAAGAAGGTGGGCCTAGCAGCAACAAGAGAAGAGTATACCTACACGTTGTACAATCGACCCTCCTATATGGAACCCCCATCTGGATAGATGTACTGAGATATCAAAAGTACAAAGACATGATCAATAGAGCACAGAGGAAATCCCTTCTCAAAGTTACGAGTGCGTATCGAACCACTTCTACCGTGGCACTACAGACAATCGCTGGTACGCTCCCCATTCACCTCTTAGCCAAAGAACGGCATATGTTATATGATAATCGAAACGGTCACTTACCCCAGGTAAGAGCGGCCTTACGAGAGCAACTACTAGCAGAATGGAAGAGGAAATGAGAGGCACAGACTACAAAAGCTCAATGGACCAAAACGCTAATCCCTGATGTAGTGGCTTGGTACAACTGTAAGTTTAAACGAGTGAATTATTATTTTACACAATTTCTGACCGGACATGGATCTTTTAGATCTTACAGATACGCTATCAAGAAAACCAACGATGACATATGCTCTACATGCGGCGAAAGAAACGACGCTGAGCATTGCATCTTCTGGTGTAATGTTTTCGCCCCCGAACAAAATAGGCTTCGTAACAGGATAGGGTCGACAACGCCCAACAACATTCTACAGGTAGCTATGATCAACAAGGAGAACTTCGAAATCATAATAGACCACATAACGGACATCATGAAAAGAAAGACCATACTTGACAGGGCCGAACAAGTTTAGGTGAGAGAGGTTTTTACTCGGATTACACAAGGGGATACCTATAAATAAATTTATCATTACCTCACTTTTTTCTACCTTGAATATACCTATAGCAGTTTCTCCTAATTCTCTTCGACTTAATATACAGAGAGCAGCTACACCGCCGCCGTCAGACATATTAGAATAATAATTAAATACACAACAATAGTAAAAAATTACTTACGCATGTCGACTCCATACAACTTTTAATGTACTTTCCCCCCATTTTTGGTACTCAACGACAACAACTCCTTTAGTGCGAAAACTACAGTGGAAAACTAATCTGTCCTAATCTTGCGCCGGTAGAAACCAGCTTTCATATCGACAGGTAACCATAGATACTAAAGGTGCAGACTTTTCTATTTGTTTCATCTTCCTTTTCTTCTTCATTCTATACCCTTTCCCCCTTTTCCTTTCGAAAAGGAATCAGACCCTCCCTTAGGTGTGTGCGGTTTTTAGGTATATATCGTAGGACAAGCCGTAAGACCTTCTGCAAGAACACTCTTCCAGACTGCGCGGGATGTCCCCATGTTTCGTTCTCTAATGATCTCATCCGGGGATATTCAGCGTCGAAGAGGATGTGGTTTTAGTTGGTAAGCGACCTGACAGGGGCGTCCTGCCTTTCTGGTTGAATCCAACAGTACTAGGGACACCTTCCTTCGGTTTCGAACCTTTCCACCTCATTCCAAAAAAAAAGGTAGTGTTTGTTTACTGTGTAGAGTTCTGTGTTGACGTGCTTTTAAACTTTAGTTATAGCTTTTGACAGTTTATTACATATTATGTTTGTTGGCTAGTTGTATTAAGTGATGGATATTTCATCTGGATCAGGTGAAGAGTGGTCGCTAGGCGATGTTGACACAGGTAAATACAATGTTGTTATAGTTTAGTTTAGGATGGCTACTCAAAGTGTTTGATATTGGTTGAAACGTATCTCAGAGCCTAACTCATTGCAGTAAACATCTAATTTCATATATTTTTTTAGAGAATGATACTTCATCTGACTATAACAAGACTGTTCTGTCGGCCAACTTGAAATGGAGGCGTCCGCCCAAGAGCCTTCTTACCGAAAACATATCTCATGATTTGACCCAACCCAGTACATCAAGAGAGAAAGGTATTTAAATCCCAGAACTATTGTTTCAATAAGTTTTTAACTATGACTAAAGCCTAAAATAGAATATTTTAGTACTTGATGACAGCGGACGATGAAATCAAATGTTTAAAACAAATTGGTTCTAGTGCAAGATATTTACTAACTGAAAGTTTTGTCTATTTATTTCTCTTGACTGTCTTATAGATATGTTTTGTATAGGAAAATACTTTTTACAATTAAGTTTGTATTAAGATGATGGAGATCCAGGTGACATCGTATCTGTCTCTGATACTGCTAATAGCAACATGATTCATCCCCCTGTCCATTCAGATTGAGAAAAAGAGATATTTCCCTTTGGGTATGACTGCAAATGCTCCAAAAAGTGCCGTTAGAAGTTAGTCTGAAGATACATTGAAATCATTTTTTAATTCATTTTGGAATTTGGCAGAATACTCAAAACAAAACTGTTTTTTCAGGCCTTAGTTCACGCATTAACTGTCAGTTGGCCTCGGACAAGGGACAAATCAGGAGAAGAAAATCAAAGATGTATCTTCTTTCTATCAAGGGGAAAAGTAGCGTTGCTTAAAATTGGCGACTCAGATGTTGTTGACCATATAAAGTCATTTCCCTGCTACCAAAGCCACTATACAAGAAAGGACAATGAGAATAGAAGATACTTAAGTCGAGATTTGAATATTAAAAAAATGTGTGAGTAATAGAAAGAGAAATGTGAATATAAGAACAGAAATGCTGTGAAAGAAAAATATTACTACCAAATGTTTAGCCAAAAATTTAACTTCCACTTTAAACCTCCTTCAAAGGACACTCGCAGCAACTGTGACAAGTTATTTCAAAAAATCTGAAACTGATGAGAAAAAGACAGCCGACTTAAAGGCAGAAAGAGAACTGAAAAAAGATGCCGCGGAAGACTCGCAGGATAAATATGTTGCCTTTTCCCAAACTCACAACTTCACAATAGCCTTTTATAAAAGAAATCTTTATATCTACAACTTTGGCATTCATTGTTTTAATAACCACACTGCCTATACGCACATCTGGGATGAGACTAATGGTGGAAGGGGTTCTAAAGATCTAGTTTCATGCCTTGGGAAATATGTGCCAGGACATTCAAACAAGTTTTTATGTTTTCTGACTCATGCACGGGGTAAAATAGGAATATAAAAACTAGCCTTACTCTACTGAAACTTGTTTAAGACCCTCTATTGGATGTGGAAACAACTTATTTAAAATTTATGATATCAGGCCACTCATTCCTTCCCAATGATACTGAATTCGGAATAATAGAGAGAGCAGCCAAGAAACATAAGATCATCAATATACCTGATGACTGGTACAATATCATTAAAACTGCAAAAGTGAAAAAGCCTCAGATGGAAGTTATAAAACTACAACGAGAAGAGTTTTTGAGCACAAAATTCCTCGAAGATTTAATTACAAACAGAAAAATGGACACTGAAGGTAGACAGATGTCTTGGTTTAAGATACAGTGGTTGAGGTTTAAAAAAGGAGCACCTTTCCAAATAAAAATAAATAAATCTTTTAGTGAAATTTCCAGTGAGTTTCCGAATCTTGGACATCTCCAAAAAGACAAGTAAAACATGGCCTGGAAGACCCGTGGAAATTGGCAAACCTTGTTGAGTGTACAGCAAGATTAGGTTTACCCAACCAAAAGACAAATGAATTTCAAAAAAAGGAGGACATGTTGTCTCTGCTATCTTACATACCCCATATTCATCATGGATGCTTCAAAAACCTTCCAGAGAATCAGCCAACTCGTCAAAACCAGAACAACGAAGCGACTGAAGGAAATGATACCGACGACGACAATTCGTTTTTTATGTCAATTAACTTTTTTGTCGATCGGATAGCCAAGCGGGCTGGGCGGCTGGCTTCTCCTTCGCTTCACTGCGAGAGCTGTCAGTTCAATCCCCAGCTCGGTGTACAGAAAACAAAAAGGCTAACGCAGCAGTTTAAAATTCTAAATGAATCTGCGGCTGTGTCTAGAATATGCTGGTATCTGATCGGCCTATGGTGGAGCAGTACGGCAAGAGATAAGTGCTTGCGGCTTGGTGATACTCCTCCATAGATCCCTACCGGAAGGGCGTGTGCCGCCTAAATACCGGGTATATATATATATATATATATATATATATATATATATATACATATATATATATATATATAACTTTTTTTCACCTAAGAAGTGATATTTTGTTTTAATATTTCTAATATGATCTGTAACTAGATGTAAAAATAAAGTGTATTAACAACACTTGGAGTTGGTTCATTATCTTCCTAAAATAAGGGCGATAGAGCGTGCTGTGTTGGGCGTTTCACTGCTAGACAAGATCCCAAACCGCCAGCTACGACGAAGATTAATAGTGGCTGATACTGTAGAGAGAACAGCAACCCTGAATTGGAACTGGGCAAGTCACGTGGCCCGAATGATAGATAACAGATGGACAAAGCAGATACTGGAATGGAGACAAAGAGATGATGCGTACCGAAGCAGAGGTCGTCAACAAACACGTTGGACTGACGATCTAAAACGTTGCCATATGAATTGGATTCAAGAGGCACAAAATCGACACAGATGGAAAATTACGAGGAAAATATATGTCCAGCAGTGGACAAGCCATAATTAAATGATCATTAAAAAAAAATAGTCAAAAATTGGTCAAGCATACAAAAACGTCTATACCGAACAAATTATTTCACGAACCCCATATATTCTATCTTTAAGTCCTTTCGAGAATATTGCTCAACCTTATAGAATGCCATAGGAAGTCACTATACACGCGCATTGCATGACGTTCCCGAATCACCAACGGAAAATTTACAAATATAAACATTCGGTGTCGTTTTGTGTATGTATGAAATTAAAAATAGAGTTTAATGCAGCCTACTGTTAAATTAAAATCATCAGATAATAACTAATTAACATCAGTGCTGTTCTCTGGCTATAGCGTATAAAAGAACAAAGTGGCTTTAGACCAGATCATGATCATCACAAATAATAAATTCTATCGAATACCTCGAAGACGGCTACAAAAGACTATATCTAAGGTATCTATATAAGATACCGTAAATAGTAGATGGAGAACACGGAAGAACACTGTATAACATTTACACAAAGAATCAACCCAAACCAGTAGATACCAAAAATTTCATATATGCAGACGATACAGATATTGTTGCACAAACAAAAGCTTTGGCGAAGTGGAAACAACACTAACTAACGCCTTAAACATAATGACAACATACTAAGAATCAAACTATCTTAAGCCAAGACCCAGACAAACTCAGATGTACTCCTTTTACATTCGTAACAGACCCGCTTCCAGAAAACTGAACATTCAATGTTATAATGAAACCCTTAAAACCTGTAGTTCTCCTAAATATCTGGAAGTTACGTTGGATCTCAAGTAGTCATTCAAAGAACATTGTTTGAAACTAAAAGGCAAATTGACGGCCAGAAACAATATTCGCAAGCTTCTAAACCAAAAATGGGACGCACATCCTTCCACCCTTAGAATATCGATGCTTGCAGTCTGTATTTCTGCTGCCGAAGATACCTCACTAGTATAGGGATGATGAACACACGGTAGACACGTAGATAAAGCGATCAATGAGTCAGCAAGAATCATCAGTGGATATTTGAGACCTACGCCCATATACAAGTCTACCCTATCGTAGGTATCACTCTACCTGATATCCGAAGAGAAGAAGCTAGAGATGTGAAAAAGCTTTGTGGCCAAATCAACAAATCTGTCAGATACACCAGAAAACAATCGTCTTGCCAAATGAAAAGAAGTTGTTCCTCGTCATCTAAATCCTCGAGAGAAACTTTCGTCCAGTAGCCATTTTCTTTACAATGTGTGGAAGACTATCAATCGTTTGCGAGTCGGAGTGTCCAAGTGTAAGATCAACCATGAAGAAATACGGTTAATGTTGTCTGCTGACTCCGACAGTAAATATTTTTGTCAAAATATAATGGAAAGCTTTTGATGAGTTACACACTGATGGAATATACCTAGACAAAGATAAACTCTGTGTTACAATATTGTCTACGTTATTTTGCCGGAAAACAAATTCTGGAACTTCATTTGTTTGCTACCGGACCCTTGCATTATTTTTACCTAGCTATAGCACTGTACACTTTAATGTATTCAGACAAAGAAACCACATGTGTCATCAGCAAGAAAAAAAATATCTTTATCAACGTCTGGCTATGCCTTGCAATTTATAGAAGGCTCAGATTAAGGCAGTTATCTGAATTGTGTTTCGAAACTATTTTACGGATTTAATATCAGATGTCGATATTGCGTCCGTTTCGAAGCCATTTTATTGTTGCTTCTTAAGACAGGAAAGATCTATTTTTCACGTTGAGAACGCCTATGAATAACTGTTCTGATGCGCTTTATTAAAGCGAAATACGTATAAACAGATACATAGACGATTTGTACGTAAAATGGAATCTTTACTGTCTTTTTCAAAAAAAATATTGTTTATGATATTAACATTAATCCGTTATTTAATCAATTTATATACACTAAAACAGAATTCAACTTAAAATTTATCGCTGAGGTACAGCACTCAACACTTGTTGCACAGCACATTGAGACCATTTGAGCAATTTTAAAAGTAAAATTGAGCTGATGCCATCTTATTCATGTTATGAGAGTATTTTTAAGGGCTATGGGAATGACCTAGTCACCTAAGTCTGCACATTCGGAGATAGAATATAACAAGCTCTCACTGTAGCTACAAAATAGACTGAAAACTTAATTAAATATAACATAAGGCCACAGATGGTCACAGATGGTCACCGCACTACAAAGAGTAGGATTGGATGAGAAGGACATTCGGATCATCATGAATTTATACTGGAACCAGCGTGCTCAAGTCAAGGTCGAAGACCAGCTGACCGACCAAGTGAAGATCATGCGAGGAGTAAGGCAAGGATGTGTGCTATCGCCGACTCTTTTCAATATATACTCTGAGGAGATTTTTAATGAAGCCCTCACAAACCTAGACATGGGAATCCGAGTGAACGGTGAATACATCAATAATATCCGCTACGCCGATGACACTGTGTTACTAGCAACCAGCCCAAACGATCTGCAGGCCTTACTAGACCGAGTGCGAACTGTGAGAGTAACATACGGACTGAACCTTAATATTAAGAAAACTAAATTCATGGTTGTCAGCCGTACAAATTTAGATCCCGGGGCACTAATGGCAGGTAGCGAAGAGATCCAGAGAGTCGACAGATTCACTTACCTCGGAACTACCCTCAACGTACAATGGGACTACGCTCAAGAGATTAGATCCAGAATTGAAATGGCACGGTCTACTTTTATTAAGTTGAGATCCTTGCTGTGCTGCAGTGATCTCAGTTTGGGAACCAAGATGCGGATAGTGAGGTGCTACGTTCTTCCAGTGTTACTATATGGAGTTGAAGCCTGGACACTGACGCAAGCCACTGAAAAACGAATCGAAGCCTTCGAGATGTGGATATACAGAAGGATACTAAAAATATCTTATGTGGACCATGTCACCAACGTTGAGGTCCTACAGCGCTGACAAAAGAAAAAGAAGTGCTTAATTTAATTAAACAACGTAAGCTTGAGTACCTCGGCCACGTGATGCGGAACGAAGAAAAATATCGAATTCTTCAACTTGTTATGCAGGGTAAAGTATTTGGCAGAAGAGGACCGGGACGCCGTCGTATCTCGTGGTTGAAAAATCTCCGAGAATGGTTTGGGATGACCTCAGCGGAGCTGTTTCGCAGAGCAGTCAACAAAACCATGATAGCCTTGATGATCACCAACATCCGGACCGGATAAGGCACTGAAGAAGAAGAAGGCCACAGAAGTCCAAAATCATGAAATTTGCCAGAAGGAATTTGGAGGGGTTAGTTCCTCTAAAACTGAATTGTGAAAATCTAAATCTGATGAATGGAGTAAAGTACCTCGAGGTACTATTATACTTAAGGCTTGCTTTGAATCAGTAGATAGAACGAAATACCGTTAACGGTAGCATACTCATAGAAAAATGTGTGGTTTAAAATCAGGCATGTTATATTGGATTTATAACACAGTGGCGAAAGGTGCAGCAAAAAAGTTCCTTTCTCAAATTAAGCATGGTATAAAGACTTGCTTGCCTTGCAATTACAAGGGATCTGAAGGGCACACCAACGGCAGGTATAAAGGATCCACTGGATCTCCCTCCTCTGCACATTATAAGGGGTGAGGCGAACGTGGGATATTATAGACTGCACAAAAACCTGAGTTACATAATGATTAGATCAAAATACAGTAAAAATATAAATGAAATAAAATATACTCACTGGGAAAGTATACTAAGCAAATGGCAAAATGTATATTTGATGGACATACTCTTATAGGGCTGACGTATTAAGGAAAACAAACAAAAATCAGCTTAGATCAGAATCGTAACAGGCTTTCTTACTAAACATGTACTAGTAAAGAGATATCTACATACAATGGGGCTGTTTCATAGAGAACTTGATACACTGAACTATATCTTGTATGCCTGCGTGATACTAGATCGCAGGCGTAAAATCTTTTTGGATAATACCAGTGTTTCCAAACATATGGCACCAATCTACTGGACCTGTACAAGCTGGTATAAGGTTCCTGAAATGAGTATCATGAAAATGTACAATTAATAAGACATTTGACTGTAGTACAACTAGTTTATTGTACAACATTGTATTACTGGTACAACAGAGAGCTTCCGAAAAAAGATCTTCTCTGGTTTAAAAGATATTTTATGCAAATCGACAAGATTTCAAGGCAAAGCAATGTATAATTTGGCCAGTATAACATACTCCGTTATAAAAAATTCTTGAAATTTGTTTGCAAAAATTTTTGCAATTTCAGAATTATTTGTTGGTGAAACACCTGTTGCTTTGTTTCGTAGTAGCATCGTTGATGCACAAGAATTTTACTTGAATTTGAGGGTAACTACTTTTTAAAATTCCATCTTACTTTGGCGATAGTGCATCTCAAATTACTAAAATATATTTAAGGGTCGGGTATAATCAATATTTTACTCTCAGTTTGTTATGATTCCCTCCACAATTATTTACTGGAATTAATCGGTGTATTATCTCGAAATGTATTTTTAAGTCGACTTTTCTAGAACTTTTTTTTTTTAATTATCCTTATAAATGTTTAAATTAATATATAGAATAAATTATTTATAAAAGAATCCAACAAAAGAAGCTATAGATAGCAAAAAGGAAATGCGAAGAAAAAACACCCAAGTACGCTCTGTCCAGGCGCAGGATTATAAATTGTGTAATGTTGTAGCTGAAGTCAAGCGTAAGAGAGATAAGCAAACATTATTGTGAATGTGTATTATAAGGTTACTGCAATGAAAGTGATATTTTGAATTATGTGGTTAGATAATAACTGTTAGAACAAACAAAACTAAATTTATGCGCACCACTTCTCTCTGAAGGGCGAAGGAAAGCGAAGGAAATGTGACTAATAATAATTATTAGCACTTTGGAAATAGATATATGTAAATATATATATATATATATATATATATATATATATATATATATATATATTGTTATGATATGTAAAATCGAGAAAAATATTGGTTTGTTTAAAATATTTCAAAGTTCAAAAAACATTAAAATAATTCAGATAAGTAGGATAATATCCAACAAACATTTCGAAGAAGGAGAGTTATTAATTTCTTGAATTACCTGTACCAAACAAAAAGTAAGCTTTGCATAAATTATTTCTTTGTTATACTTGAGTGACCCGCATAATTTTAAGTGAAAACAAAAAGACAATTGAACGGGGTTTTCCAAAATACATTAATGCAGTGATTAGGGACAAATAGAAGAGATTTTAGATAGAGGTTTTTGTTAGTTTTTAAGAATTATAGAAAATATTATTTGTAAATAAGTTTTAGGAAATTTTATAATTATAGGTAAAAATTTGTTTGTTATCGAAATGAAAAAATGGGGGAATTGTGACGAGTTTTGATTGGCGGAGATTGAAAAAGGTGGGATAAGTATGTAGGAAAAAGTTTAGCGGGATTGAGGAGAGAGAAGAGAGGATCAGTTGGTTTCCAAGTCTGTAAGAGGAACAGTGATTGTTCTCTGGCGGTTCCTGAAATGTAGCAAGCAGTAGTGTTGAATGTTAGTGAGTTTTTGTGGAGTTAGTGTATCTGACAGAAGCTGAAGCAGTGTTGTACAATATTGTAAGTCATATTTCTCTACTTATATTCCAAGAGTCACTGTTCAGGCCAACGAGAGATTCAGTTTATCGTAAAGAGAAGATATTCCAAGAGTCATTTTTCACTCGGGCCAACGAGAGATTCAGTTTATCGAGAGGAGAAAGGCTATCATAATTTGAATGATTTGTGCTTTTGAAGGAGATCATTAAGGACGATATACTTGCAACAATCTGTGTAAGATTGCTGATTACATAGGGAGCGGTTGAGAGGAGATAATACAGTCTACAAGGAACAAGGATTTGGACCACTCATCATCAGAGAGAGATATTTTTGTTTTCTGCAGTTTTTTTTCTTTTATTGATAACAAAATTTTTACACGTAATTGAGAAAGGATATAAATATTTTGATTAGGAGAGTTAGAATAGTTTGGGATTTTGAGATTTCAATTAATATTGTTTGTACCATAAATTTTGATTGTTCACGTACGGAGAACAAAATTTTGAGAATCCTTATATGAGGTTTGTTTATTGAAAACGGTTGAGTGTGAATTATTTCATTATTTTTATTTCAATATATAGTGTTAGATCATATGTGTTTTTTATTATTCCGGTATTCTCTGGACCTTACCTTTCACATGTAATAGCATAGATATTGAAGCACGAATTTAACCCTGAGATAAAAGAATTAAAAATTGTGATAAAGTCATAATCATATCATTTAAATAATTTTAATTAATCAAAAAAAAATTAATTAGCTAATTATTGCTTGGCGCACCAAGACTTTAAATATCACAATAACTGGCTTCCAAAACGTGGGGCTTGAAAATATCGCAGCTTTACATTTGAAGGAAGGGAAAGAGATCTGGAATAAGTACAGGTAATCCAGAGATAAAAACATATAACATTGAGGGAATTTGAATTTGAAAGTATTTTGACAATTTTTCCAGGGAATATAAATTTGATTTATTGATTGATCGTAGTTAGTGGATATTTACTGCTATTGAATTATTTGATTTTATTTTCTTTACCAATCATACATTTGATATTTATTTTGAATTATTTGAATTTTACTGATTGCATATTTGATATTTGTCGTGAAAATTTAATACATTTGGGGAGAAATATTGTAGTGTTCTGAAACATATAGAGTGTTGTAAAATTTCACATTTGGCGGGGACAAAAACAGTAACGAAAAGAAACAACATGTCGACCACAAGGAGTCAAAGTAAAACGCAAGAAAGGAAAGAGGATAAGATAGAAGAGGAAACAATTATTGATGAAGGATCGGATAATGAAGGAAATACCACAATAATGGAGGAAAGAAAAGAAACAGGAATGCTGGAAAAATTATTAGCAATGATGCAAATACAGACACAAAAAATGGATGAAACAAAACAAACAATAGAACTAAATAACAGAAATATAGAGCAGCGTTTGGAAAACTATGAACAGGAAATTAAAGGATGTGTTGAGGGGATAAAGAAAGAACTGATACAACAAGTAGAAGAGATTAATGAAATTAAAAATAATATGAAAGAACAAGAAATGAGAATTAAAGATAATTTGGAGGGATTAGAAATAAAATTTGAAAATGCGCTACAAGAAGACAGGAAGGAAGTAGAAAGAAGATTAAAGCAAAATGAAAAACAAATGGCAGAAATTGAACTAAGAGGGGTAGAGAGAAAAGAAGTTATCATCCATGGAACAAGCGAGGCGAAAATACAATTTGGCGGGGATATTCGGAAAACACACCCAGTACCGTTTGTTAAAAATTTGAAAACCAAATTACAACATATTAGATATTTTGACGATTGCAAAGAAACAATTAGAAACCATTTGAAAGAAGGAGCAGCGTTATGGTATGAAAGCAAGGAAGATGAGTTTGAAAATTGGACAGATTTTGAAAATAAATTTCTCAACTATTTCTGGGGGAAAAATAAACAGAGAGAAATCAACCAAGAGCTACAGAATGGAAAATATCACGAAAAAATGGGAATATCTGAAGAAAGATATGCTTTGCAGATATATAACAATTCAAAATATCTAGAATACAAATATTCTACCGAACAGCTGGTAGAAATGATCAGCAGACATTTTGAGGAAACGTTGGAAGATCACGTGATTTTGAGAAACTATCAAGATATTGATAGTTTGTGCCAATTCCTTCAATTAAAAGAAGCGAAAAGAAAAGAAATGAGAAATAGAAGACAACATGACCAATATAATGGACCGGAAAGAAGGTATTCATCAAATTATGACCAGAGAAACCGACATCCCAGATCAACAAACGAATATAGGCCGAGAAATTACAATAATTACAATAGACAACAAAATTACGATAACAGGAATGACACACAACAGAGAACATATGAAAATCACAACAGAAATAGAGATGCACAAAATCCTCCGAATAGGAATACTAACGAACAAAGGGACGATAGAAATAACCAGAGCTTCCAACAACAAAATAGAAGGGAGATGAATCATGTAGCAATAGGAAACGACAGACAAATTTCTAATTCTAATCTAATATTTTTAGATGCATTTATAAAACATAAAGCGATTAAAATTGTGATTGATTCTGGATCGGAGATATCGCTAATCAATAAAAAACTAGTAAAAGAATTAAATTTGGACAGATTTGTGTATAAGATTCCTAGGGTTGATTTAGTGGGTGCAAACAATAAAAATTTGACGACAGTAAACGAAGGCTTGGGAGTACAGATAAGAGTGGGAAACAAATTCCATATTATGAAATGTGTGGTGATTGAAGATTTAAATCATGATATGATAGCGGGAATTGATGAATTGAGGAAAAAAGATATCACCATAAATTTTTCGGAAAATAAACTGGAAATCAGAGCAGAACCAGACAACACAGGAGAAGAAAAGCAAACAGATAGGAAAACAAATTCTGGAAGGATCAATGCACAGGAAAAACGCAAAGAAATCGATATGACTGTAGAGGATAAACCGAAAGTACAAGAACAAGATCTAACAGAAAAGAAAAAGAGAAGGAAGAAAAAGAAGAAGAGTTCGAAAAGAAAGCAGGAAAATAAGATGGAGACCAGAGAAAAACAGGAAATAGAAGGTACAGAAGAATTGTTGGCAACCGACGATAAAACAGAATGGAAGCAGGAAGAAAAAGAAGGTATCATCAGAGAAATGAAAGGAATAGAAACATGGTGCTCGGAATACCAAAGGGAATTAGAGGATAAAAAGAAAACAGAAGAAAAAATGGCATTGATGGACGAGAATCCAGAATTTTGTGAAGAAGTATTATGGACAGTGAACACATGTGAACAAAAGGTGGATGAAAGAAAAATAAATTGTGGAAAAAACATGGAGAAGGAAATAGAGAAGATTTTAGGAAACCATGGAGATTTTGTAAATAAAGTAAATCAAGTGGTTAAAAATTATGAACTTTCTTTTAAGGGAAAATACTTGGAAAAATTTAAAACGAAAATATATCCAATCCCGTATAAAGACAGGCAATATACGGGGTATTTTAACATTCACGACATTTGTCAGTATCATAAGTAGATTTTAATAACATAGTGAAATAATTTGATCCTAGAAAACTTTTGTCAATTTTAAAATTTAACAAAGAGTTTTCGGCAGATCAAATGGCGGGGATTTGTTATGATATGTAAAATCGAGAAAAATATTGGTTTGTTTAAAATATTTCAAAGTTCAAAAAACATTAAAATAATTCAGATAAGTAGGATAATATCCAACAAACATTTCGAAGAAGGAGAGTTATTAATTTCTTGAATTACCTGTACCAAACAAAAAGTAAGCTTTGCATAAATTATTTCTTTGTTATACTTGAGTGACCCGCATAATTTTAAGTGAAAACAAAAAGACAATTGAACGGGGTTTTCCAAAATACATTAATGCAGTGATTAGGGACAAATAGAAGAGATTTTAGATAGAGGTTTTTGTTAGTTTTTAAGAATTATAGAAAATATTATTTGTAAATAAGTTTTAGGAAATTTTATAATTATAGGTAAAAATTTGTTTGTTATCGAAATGAAAAAATGGGGGAATTGTGACGAGTTTTGATTGGCGGAGATTGAAAAAGGTGGGATAAGTATGTAGGAAAAAGTTTAGCGGGATTGAGGAGAGAGAAGAGAGGATCAGTTGGTTTCCAAGTCTGTAAGAGGAACAGTGATTGTTCTCTGGCGGTTCCTGAAATGTAGCAAGCAGTAGTGTTGAATGTTAGTGAGTTTTTGTGGAGTTAGTGTATCTGACAGAAGCTGAAGCAGCAAAATATTGTAAGTCATATTTCTCTACTTATATTCCAAGAGTCACTGTTCAGGCCAACGAGAGATTCAGTTTATCGTAAAGAGAAGATATTCCAAGAGTCATTTTTCACTCGGGCCAACGAGAGATTCAGTTTATCGAGAGGAGAAAGGCTATCATAATTTGAATGATTTGTGCTTTTGAAGGAGATCATTAAGGACGATATACTTGCAACAATCTGTGTAAGATTGCTGATTACATAGGGAGCGGTTGAGAGGAGATAATACAGTCTACAAGGAACAAGGATTTGGACCACTCATCATCAGAGAGAGATATTTTTGTTTTCTGCAGTTTTTTTTCTTTTATTGATAACAAACTTTTAACACGTAATTGAGAAAGGATATAAATATTTTGATTAGGAGAGTTAGAATAGTTTGGGATTTTGAGATTTCAATTAATATTGTTTGTACCATAAATTTTGATTGTTCACGTACGGAGAACAAAATTTTGAGAATCCTTGTATGAGGTTTGTTTATTGAAAACGGTTGAGTGTGAATTATTTCATTATTTTTATTTCAATATATAGTGTTAGATCATATGTGTTTTTTATTATTCCGGTATTCTCTGGACCTTACCTTTCACATGTAATAGCATAGATATTGAAGCACGAATTTAACCCTGAGATAAAAGAATTAAAAATTGTGATAAAGTCATAATCATATCATTTAAATAATTTTAATTTATCAAAAAAAAATTAATTAGCTAATTATTGCTTGGCGCACCAAGACTTTAAATATCACAATAATATATATAAGTAAACGTTAAATATTGGCATTGCAGCAATAAAAAATGAAACGTGTACTCTTATAAATTTTTAATCCAAGCTTTCGGACATTGGTTATGTCCTTCATCAGGGAGCTACAAATGTGATGAATAGTTTATTAACGTTGGTATAATTAATTAAAAAATTCCCTACATACAAACTTAATGAGGTTGTATCATCAATGATGTTATATAATGTTGCTCGGTATGAAGTCCTACATTATATTTAATGCATCGATATTTGGTACACTTGCCACATAAGCTTATCAACTCAAGTCAAGTCTACACCCATTTATTCAGTCAAGTCTAGATCCATTCCCTTTTTATTCATTTGCACAACGTTTGGGGTTGAGGGACCGCTATAATTTTTCTGTGTTTTCTGGACCATCTGTTATAGTTTCCCATAGTAAATATTTCTGGAATTAAAATATTAGTTGCCATAGTAACTTTATTATTGTCATTAAAGCGAACAAGAGTGGTCTGATGTTCTTTGCTATGTAGAGTGTGGGAAGTTCTACGAATTTATTTTTTTTATTTCTTTGAGTGGGGCTCTTTCAATCCGGTATTTTCTAATTGTGCCGATACACTGTATCATTTGATCTCTCAACCTTTTCAGTAAAGGTAAAGATAAAAAAAACATATCAATATAGATAATAGATTCTTGTGGTAAAAACTCTGTACACAGCTTTTCGGTTACGGAACTTCCTAACGAGTTACCCTGTAATTTAACTCCACTTTTAGTATAAAAATGAAATTTTGCAAGGTAACCTTTGTTGGTCGCAACGCACCAGAATTTATACCCGTAACGGATGGGTTTTCCTCGAATAAACTGCTTCATTGAATGATGTTCACAATACGGCTCATTAACTTCCGTCGGCTAAGAAACTTTTGTTCACTGGCTGGAGGTAATGATGAAAACGTTCATTCAGATGGTCAATTACGGGTTCAACTTTGAAAGCTTTATTTTTAGGTTTGTTGTTACAACGTATTATCGTTAGTGTAAAAATCTATGAATCTGTTCAAATCTGTTTCTACTCTTAGTATTACTAACTGGATGTGAGTGAGAGTCCCCTCGACATTCCCAATACATTCTCCTAGAGAGCAATGAATATTATCCAGAGGGAATAAGGATGGCAAAGTATTTATATAAATCATCAACGAACAAAGTAAAAGGGCAGAATTTTTGTGAAGCGTACTTTACTGTTTCTTTACAAAGATGTAACGATAAGACTACCAAAGAGAATTGAAATTCTATTATAAAAATAATACTTCAATCAACCATGGGAGCTTATCATCTATGCTTCGCCTAACTCAGCCTAGGAATAAAACCTGAACCTTTAGCTGATAGCAAATATAACAATTTTTAACTAATTGTGTTTATTAAAAACAGGAAACAATCAACCCTGCCAATGCTTAACAATGAATATAGTGAGGGTGATACTAAAGGCAGCGATGGCATCAATGGGCTGCTTGTGTGTCCTTCCAATTAGACGGTTAGGTCCTCCTGAGAGCTGCAGTTATTCCATGTGTATATGGCCTCCCAATTAAGTGGTTAGATCTTCCAATAGATTTGATACATTTTCATAATACGGCCAGTAAAATGATACGGCCAATTAATACAGCCAATAAACCGTGAATATGGTCGATAAATACAGCCAAAAAACCAAGAGAATGTTGCAGACCATAAAATGAAGCTTATTATAATTCCTACCTTCTTTCTAGGAAGGGACTGCATGAAGTTTGCACAAATGTCATAGGATGTTCCTATATGATGGAATTGGCTTTTCTGTCAACATAGAACAGAATATTTAGTCTACCTGACAGAAAGAGAGAGGGCGAATATTTATTCTACGGGACAGAAAGAGCGAGAAAAGAAAAGAAAGACAGAGGGCGCCATTTACTTTTTGAATAAAGGTCTGGTCTTCAGGAAGAAGACCATTAATGATTTCATCCACCTTTTCAAATTCAGGAATAGATTTTGAAGACCGAAGCATCAAAGACTCCATAAGAAATGTATGCAGAGACTGGTTGTTTAAAAGACTGTTTTGTAGAACGTATTTGTTCCCACAAATTTATTTCATAATTATAAGGTAAATAAGTTTCCTTTAAGTAAGCAACTAATTCAGACCATGAATTAAAATATTTTTTTGTGAAATGATTATGCCACCAAGTAAAAGCAGCACCTTCAAATTAATCTCCTGCAGAGATGAATAAATCTTCATCAGTGCAGTTTCTAGAAAACTTTAAAGTTTCAATCTGTTCCAGAAATGGAATTAGAGGTTCTTTACCAGAAAATTTTTTAATACCCCATTTATAAATAGGAACAGACTTAACAGGTGGGGCTGAAGATTGAGAATAATTAAGGTTTACTCTATCAGGAGTAGAAGCAATAGGCTGGTCTACAATATCAGGTTGATCAACAATATCAGACAAAGTAGCCTCTAATTTTAACAAATCATAGCGGATAGCTTTCTTTAATTTTTTTTCATCTACAGAAGTTGGCTGTAGACGAGAGATTCTACCTGACAAATGAGTTAAACGAGAATTAAAAGCTTTAAATCAGCTATCAGATTTTGTAACTGAATAATCAGATGCAAGACCCAACAGATCAGAATAGGTAGCTAAAGCTTGCTGGTAATCAACATCAAAAGATAAATTAACCGACATCAGAAAAACTACGGTTACTGGCTTCCTGAGAAAGAAGTCCAGTAAGAATTTTTCGTTTTTCCTCTACTGTACTTGGGACATATACATCCCTAATAAGAATTTAATATGATAATTCATAGATATGATAATAGACAGAGGGCGCCAACTACTTTTTAAATAAAAAATAGTAAAAACGAATCTACAAGCAAAGGAATTAATAAATTAATAAAGAAATTAAAATAAAATAAATATTTAAGTATAAATTAATAAAGATGTGACGTTTATAACGTTACAAAGATAGTCCATTAATTTTTCATAAAAAAAATAATTTAAACACATCGATTGGCTTCAAATTTTGTTGTTTCCATTTATTTAGGATATGGGTTCCATATTGTTTTTGAAAATATCATTTATGGCTTTTTTTTCCAGTTTTTTCCCACTTACGATCAATTCTTTTCATAGATTTTTTTATGTTTTCAGAACTTTGTGAAATTTCTGCAACCTCCCTTTTTCTTTTGTTACCTGATTTGTGAGTTTCAGTCACAGTTGTATCTGACAGAACTGTTTTCTGAATTGCTATATTTTTTCGGGAAACGGCTGTAATATCCATGCTTTGAGATAGTGTACCTTGGCTAATACTTTAAAAAGTGTAATTGAACTGGTCTGTCTCATTACTTCCGTCATCATCTTTGTCAGAATCATTTTCGTTATTTGGATAATGCAACGTGAGTTGAACTTCGTTGCACTGGTCAATTTCCTAAGCAAAAGTATCGTTATATTCTAAACTCTCATATATTTTTAACAATTCCTCTGCATCTTTGGGATTATTAGTATCATATTTTTTCGTAATTTTTTCTAAAACAGAAACAATATTAATTAATTACCACGACTGTCTAGCGTATTATATATCATTGGCAAGAATCAAAGGCCTTCAGAATACTCACCAGTATTAATTTCAATACTATTTATATCACCATTTGATATATAGAAGCCTTAGTAGTTGAACACTACAAAAGATTTTTCAAACTAAGTCGAAAAAGTCAGACAAACTCTCCTAAAATGCAACCGGTGAACTATAATGTAACCTAAGAAAACTTTACCACCGGTTATAAATTTCTAATATTATGATAAACAGTTACCTTCTAACATCTACTCTGTAATCTATATTGGGATAACAACTAATGTTTACTTTTTTCTGACTAGTAGATGGCGAAATATGTAGCAGTGTCTCGCATATTACATAAAATACGGTGGGAATTAATGGGTTAATGATCTCTAAGTCTTTGTATAAATCCAAAAGTAATACCTACGTTTCTTTGTTGTATGTTGTGAATTAATTACCCACCTTCAGGAATCTTAAACTAATATCTGTTGACTTTTAAATGGCGTGAAAAAGCAGATGTGGACTCTATCTTGAAATTTTTGGAGGATCTGGTGCATAAAGATCTGTAGGTTCTAACAAGGTAGGTTCTACCAAGAACCTAAAGAAAAAGAAGATATGAGTTGGCAGTTAAAAATTGTAACAAATGTTAAACAGATCTTCCTACTAAATGTCTCTTCCAAAACAGTAAAGTAGGTCTATACTAAATATTTAAAAATCTAATGAAGTATTGAACTACATTTGAACGAAAAATACGGTAACAAAATAACTTATTTTTATTAAATATTTCTCTCAGAGGTGACACTGGCCATCTTCTTCTTGTAGTGCCTATCTTTTCGGATGTTGGCGACTATCATGGCAATCTGTACTTTGCATACTGCTGCTGTGAAAAGATTTGTAGTTGTTGTGTCGAACCACGTAC
This sequence comes from Diabrotica undecimpunctata, assembly GCF_040954645.1. Taxonomy (NCBI): domain Eukaryota; kingdom Metazoa; phylum Arthropoda; class Insecta; order Coleoptera; family Chrysomelidae; genus Diabrotica; species Diabrotica undecimpunctata. The sequence continues at coordinate 53,676,406 of NC_092804.1, read as the reverse complement.
GTAGATTTGAGCAGCCAGGAAATCCTTCGCCTACACTGGCCATAATTGAAGCAAAAGCATAGAAAGCAGCCGGTGAAGACACAACGGTGGCTGAACTCATCAAAAATTTAAGTCCTGCTGCAACCAAATATCTGGCACAAATATCTTATTTTCATATAGTTCGTTTTGTTAATGTTTATTATTAAACTCGGATGCCAGCAACAAGACTCCCCAAAAAAGTAGTAGAATGGCAACCGATACGGAAAAGAGGAAGACCCAGATTAGAATGGCAACACGGCGTAAACAAGTCCATGAGAAATTTAAAAACAAACGACTGCAAAGATAGGAAGAGGTGGTGTTTAGGTATCGGACAACGTCGAAAAACGTTCTAAACCGATGTATATATATATTATTAAACTCATTTCTGTAGCTGATTATTTTAGTGCTACTTTTTCACCAACAATATTGATATCATCAGTATAAGCAAGGATTTCCACTGATTTATTATATATTGAACTGGTGGTTGTGATTTGTGACATACGTATTACTTTTTCTAGAGCCAGAATAAAAAGTATACAGAAGAAAGTTAGTCTCCCCGGGGCAGCTCGTTATTTGTTTTAAAAGGTTCAGACAGTTCCCCCTAAATTCGTACTCTACATTTAACTTTTTCAAGAGTTAATTTTGGTAAATTTACCAACTGATTTGATATTCCTAGCTTTTTTATTACTTTAAACATTTCTCTTGTATTTACAGAGTCATAGGCTGCTTTGTAGTCAATAAAGAGTATTTTTTCTAAAAATTCTCTCAGGGTTACAACTTGATGAATTGTCGATTTACTACCTCTGACCTCTGACACCAGCCTTGTATTTTCCTACTATTCGTTCTACATAAATGGTGCCATACGATGGCAGAGTACTAGGTAAAATATTTTATACGCTGCATTTAGAAGCATAATTCCTCTGTGCTTGGAGCATTCAAAGATATCTCCTTTTTTGTGTATGGTGTAAAGTATTCCAATATTCCAACCACTGGGGAAAGATATTTGTGATTTTGTTGTGATGTGTTTCTGGCTACTTTTTTAACTGCATCTTTAACTTCAAGAATCGTTGGTGGTTCCTCTTTGCTCTCGTCTGTTCCGCTTAGCTCATATCTTTTGCCTTTTAGGTTGTCTTCTTTTTTCTATATATTAAGTGCCTAGTTAAATTATTCCATCCTTCTATTGAATACATCTTTTCTTCCCCGTTCTGTATTGACTTGTGGTTGCCTTGAATTTATTTCTGTTGATGTTAACTTTCTTATAGAATCCTTTAAATTCTTTTTCTCTGATGAGGTTTCCTATATATTTAAGTTCCTGATTTAAGTGGTTTTGTTTTTTTATTTTGTGTATCATTTTTTCTTCTCTTATCTTTGTCTGCTAATTCTCTACAGTTATTGCATTCTTGCATTCATCGTCAAACCAATAAATGATTTGTATTTCATCTTTTGCTGCTGCTTCAATATCTTTCTTTATTCTGGTCCAGCAGGAGTCTACATCTGTCTGGCCTTCTTCATTTACATTCTTCCTTAGCCTGTTGGTGATGTTTTTCGAGTACCCTTCTGCAATTGTCGCATCTCTCGGCTTTTGCACATTCAGTTTTTTTCGATCCATTTTATTTTCTTTACTGAAGTTTGAAATTCTAACCCTCAATGTTGAGATCACTAGGCAACTCCTGCAGTTTATTACGTCTGACTCATACCTTGAATCTATTAATCTATTGGCCATCTATCCCATTGCCAGCTTTAATTGGGTCAGTTAGTTCTTCTTCTACTTTTACTTTTATGTTGTAGATTATTCCATCGTTTAGATTTTAGAAATAATTCGTTTAGAAATAGATCATAAATTTTATTAACCGTTCAAAGAAATACCTATCTTAAGTAGGTGATATCAGAGCTAACACCTCCGCAAATGTCAGTAACCGAATATTCCACCGTTGATTCATTTCCTGTTCCGACTTATCGGTTTGAATAATACTCACTCTAATGTTCTGAATCTTCTGAATAATTTGTTAAGTAATAACGCTTTATAACATTATTAAAAATTAACCAAATAAAACAGCATTTTCTTTTGTAAAAAAATTATTTAAAAGTTATGCTATAATACTGGCCTGCATTTTCTGTTTCAACTTTTTTTTAATCACTCTAAATTGCCGCTCAATTGTTTTCATCGTAATGGCCGGTAATAACAATGGCGTAGAGAATGCAAACTCAAATGTCGTTTGTTAAAGCTGTACTTGCTAAAACAATATTAAATAATATATACACATTCGATATCGAGATTGTTTTACTTTTATTAGATTATATATATATATATATATATATATATATATATATATATATATATATATATATATATATAAAGGGTGATTCATTCAGGCTGAAGAAAAAACAATGAAAAAAATTAATTTTATTTGAAAATATTTATTATCATACAAAAGAACCAATCTTTACAATTACTTCTTAAAGATAATTTCTTTTATATGTTGGCCATGACTACGATTAAGTTGGTTCATTCTGAAGTTCCAATGCCTCAATCGTATCTGGTTTATTCATGTAGACTTTGGACTTTAGGTAGCCCCAAAAGAAAGAGTCCAGAGGTGAGATGTCACAGGATCTAGGCGGCCAATTCACTGGCCCAAAGCGTGAAATAATTTGTTCACTGAATTGTTCTCGCAGTAAAGCCATGCTTTCAAGGGCTGTATGGCAAGTGGCGCCATCTTATTGGAATCAAATGTCGCCGAGACCACGAGTTTCAATTTCAGGTACCAAATAGTCCGTTATCATGGCACGATAACGGTCTCCATTCACAGGAACATTCTGGCCGGCCTCTGTTTTAAAGAAATATGGACCAACGATTCCACCAGCCCATGAACCACACCAAACAGTTGTTTTTTTAAGGGTATAATGGCAACTCTTTGGGTTGTTCATCATCCCAAATACGGGCATTTTGGGCCTCATCTGAAAACAAAATTTTTCTCGAAAACACTGGATCTTCTGAAAGCTTACCAAGAGCCCATCAACTAAAATGGTGACGACTCGGAAGGTGGGTCGGCTTCAATTCTTGTACTTATTGAATTTTGTATGCTTTTAAACCAAGATCCTTACGTAAAATACGCCAAGTTGTTGCTTATGACAAGCCAAGCTGTTGAGAAGCTAAGTGTTGCCGGGCTAAGGCTTTCGATCATGAAATGTCAAACAATACTGAACAAAAGTGAAATGCCAGTTTGACAGTATTCATGCACGATCTCCAATGACATCCCCACCAAAAATACTACCTCTAAATGAATCACCATTTACATATGTAAATCTTTTCATAAAAGATTTACATATGTCCTCAAGAGCTTTGCTACGGCTTTCATAAATTGAGCCGTCGAATATAAATAGACGGCGAAAGGAACCCAATTTGTTAAAATTTTCATGTATGAATTGATATCAGTAATCTGTTATACCGTTATTTCTGTATGCCCTACGTCTTCAGACAGTCGGGTAGATTCAATCTAAAATATGGAAAGTCAGCGAATGTGTCCTGGTATTTCCACTATTCTAGTGTAAGCAAAAAAAATAAAATATATTAGACTTAACTACATTAAACTATTGCTGACAAATGATCAGCCTGGATGATTGGATATGGTAAATGGCCCAAAACTGTGGGGCCATACTCATAATCACTATCTGTTTTATCAATATTTTCAATTTTATCAGTATTTTTGTCAATAATAAATATTTTCATTTCTTTTGGCTAACTGTAGTAATTCCGGCTTAAAAGAATCATGAGGAAATAAAATATTTTCATTCGTTAACCTTTCTTTTATTTTATGTACTATCCAGGAGATTGTTGGTTGCTTATTTAAAATTTCCTTCATCCAAAATTATACAGATACTTCATATAAACTTGCAAGCAGTTTTTCTTTCAACCATTTCACAAATATATCCGTATTCATGTTATCGTGATAATCAGTCGATTCTAATTTTGAAAAAAACACAAGATCCGCTTCATCAATAAGACCATATTTTCCACCCGCATACAATATAATATGCCTTGTTCCTTCAATATCAGTGTGTTTTATGGATTTTATGCTCATGTCCTGCCAAATCTGTTTTATTCCACAATTAGCAAAAATCCACGTTACAAATGAAGCGTGTTATTTTTTTAAAATATTATAGTTTCTTAAAAACCCTTTCTTCTTCTTTCGTGAACGACACTAAGTCTATCACACAGGCTTCAGGCTTTTTTATTGTCTTCCATTTTGAACCTGAACCTAAAACTACTTGAAAATTCACCACAGACTTGCCCTGAAAATTTCGAATGTAGTTATGTCTTTTATTTTTTTAACACCATCTCTACAGAACATGTTCTTTCTTTCCACTCATTTTATATTTAATGTCTCGAATTTCACTTTATTGTGTGTTATACAATGTTTAGTATTAGTGTGTGCTCTAGGTTTATATTGCGCGTCCACTACTTCACTATTTATACATTCTCTGTTTTTGAAAACTGACTTGAGTTTTGCCTCACACATTGCATCACATACACACACAAATTTACAGTTAACACCATCGTTCTTTACCCGTGCGTCATCATTTACAGCATACCTGCGAAATAAGTCGGAAATTTACTACACGCAACAGCAAGTGACAGAAAGTGGCTAGTGTTTATATACTGCAAACATTTACTTTGTACTTCTTCTGCTGTACAGTAGAGTAGACCATTGGCTGCCGAGTGTCTATAGATTGTCTCAAAGTCACTAGTCTGTACAGGGTAAATGCACAACATCGATGCCATACTTCTTTGCAAACTTGTATTAAAATAAACGTCACTTCTTACTACTTAGCCTAATCCATCTTTTGTGTTGAGGGTAACTTAAGTACTAATGCCCACTAACGACCCTACCTGGCCTTCTGTCAGTGGTTCTCAAAAATAAATAATATTTGCTACAACATACTTGGGTTAAATTAAAATAAAATAGAAATTAAGAAATGCCTGTTATTTATGTCACACAAGCAGTTTGTTTTTAATTCTAAAGTATGTGCTAGTTATACAAACCATTTGTTTATAGATTTAAATAAAATCGAATAAAATAAAACTAAAATATAAAGAAACATTTTATTTATGTATTGTTCCCTTCAAAAGTTAAGGGTTGAAGGACTTTTAAAAACCACACTGTATATGTTGGCAGTAACAAAACGTAGAAATATCCGAAAATAAAACTAATAAATAAGTTGAAAATAAAAGAAGTCATTGTATTTAATTTCGTGTGTAAGTAATCGTAATTGTACACCATTATATTTCCTTTTTCTGTCAATCGCTGTCACATTTAGTTTCTGCTTCACTATCATCATTATCATTATTATCGTCACTGTCATCACTATCTCCATTATTTATATTTATAATAATTGGTTCGATATCATGCAAGAAATTGTCAATTTCCCACTTTTTTTTTCTGTTGCTATTACGTGGTTTACGTAGTTTTTCCATTTCTTTAGCGTAATGACCTGATACGCTGCTGTAATTAAATTTCGCATTTCAGCTTCTTTAAAATTCGCGTTGCGTCCAGCTATATACCGTTTCACTTCACTCCACATTGTGCTTTTTGGCAATATGTTCTATTATGTACCTGTCGTATTTTGCTTTGAAGGCCTTGACTACATCAAGTAACTCGCATTTTAGGTAGTCTTCTTCAAAAAATAGGTCCTTTGACAGAAGCCATTCTTGAGTATCTTTTTTTAGTGTTGAACTGTTGGGAATTTGTTCTGACTTTTTGCTGTGATAGGAGGCATTGTCCATTACCACAACAGTTTTTTCTGTCAAATTTCTGCACGGTATTTACGACTTGCGCGTAAATAAAGATGACGCCACGAGATGATTTCTGGTTTTTCTCTCCATAATCACATATCCAAATCCATATCACTCAGCAAGCAATGTAGCGTGGACCGTGAGAAGTTGGGCAAAATTCCTTCGACATTTACAACAGCTAATATGGTGTTTATTGTTGGTGTTATGTTGTCACGAAAAAATTAATAAACTATTCTACGAATGTGGCCCCTGACACCTTCACCGTACTTGTTGTCACGAGAACTACCAACCTTTCGCTTCTTGGGCCTGCTCTTTGGAGATTGTAATCCAGCAGGTGATGAATATTCCTGTCGTATGCGAAACAGAGTCTTTTCGCACCTCTCCCACTCCACTCATTACTGACACTTTCCTAATTACACTTGATACAGAATCGTTGTTATCCTGATTAAGATGATAATTAATAATATTCATTAGTATCTGCTTCTCTGAAAGTTTCAGAGCTTCTCTTTTTCAATAATTGCCAACAGCAAATCACAACAACGGCCACCAACAAATAATAACAATAACAAAACAGTAACAGTACATCCAAGATGGCACAAATAATCGTAACTCGAATATATTTACGCGCTCCGAAGAACAAAATACAGACTAATTAAGGCCCTGGATGTATCAAGCTTTTAAACATAAAATATTCTGTACCAGAATTACTTTAATTGCTTCTTAATTACTGAATAACGTAAAAGAAAGTATTTGCAGTTGATATCAACCAAAATTACAAATTCCTTACACATTATGGCAGTAATTGGCACCGCAGGGACATAAATAACATTTTAAATTTGGCAGTTAGTAGAAATTACCGAAATTATTTTAAACTTTGAAACAAATGTTTATTTAATGCACATTTTATTATACTACTGCTAATAATAAAAGATTAAAGTGGATAAATTACTATTAGAAACAAATAATGTATAGTATTATGTAAAATTATTAGCAAACGATATTTGTAAATTACATAAAATTGTACTTGAGGACTTGTTGAGAACTCCTAGTTTATTCCGTTTATTTTGAAAGATAGACAATAGAGAACGCCAATGCTCACTGCATAAAACTGGCAACGTCTTGGCCAAATTCCCATAAGGTTAGCATTGCATATCTTACCCTGTACAGACTAGTCACTTTGAGACAAAGTATAGTAAAAATCCAAATCACTCCATAGAGGGCGACTTAGATTTTGGAAGACGTCTAATGTTTAACTCGGTATAATAGTATGTATTATTAGTCTGTATTTACTTCAATTAGCTAAAGAAATAACAATAATTTAAAAAATTCAGAATATAGATTTCAGTTAGGCCGTATAGGCTACGTAACATCGCTACCCATTGAACTAACAATATCTATTGTGAATAAAAAAAGTGTTAAAGAATCTTATACTCACTGACTCATTATTTTGGGAGATTTATTCTAAGAATAAAGTATTCGTAGACTGTCTACAATTCTACAAAGTGGACCACTTATATCAATCTGACCCTAATTGCCTTTGATTGGCCTACATATTTTTTTTACTCCAAAGGATATTCTATTCTGAAATCGTGGTCATCAAGTCAAACTATCGGCAATCATTTTTTTCCTTGTTTTCAAGACCCGTTCCGTAATTTCAGTATATATTTCTATGGGTTTGGTATAATACGCGTTAATAACAGCCCTCGGAATCAATATATCTCTAACTTGTCAAAGATAATTATAGGCAAGTCCGTCAAGAGCGGTCAGCTTCCGATTATTCCCGAGGCAGCCACAAAGAGAAGAGTCGCTTAAGCGTTTAGTGCCTTAATAAAATTATTTCCATGTTAATTATAACGTCCTCGTTTTTGTTTATAAAATGGCATTTAAGGCTTGTGGATGTTTTATTGGGATGTAAATAGAAAACTAATTATAGCATATTTTTTACGATAAAGATAAATGCCACTTCGGAAGTGATGACCATATATTTTATAAAATTTTTCACAACTTAAAAGAGCTTTACGCTAACAATAAATACACGAAAAAATGCGTGTACTTATTCATCAATGTAAATGAAGAATGCCAGACAGATATAGACTCCTACTGGGCCAGAATAAAGGAAGACATTGAAGCAGCAAGGAATGATAAAATAGGAACCGAAATGTATATCCGTAAAAATCATTGGTTTGACGATAAATGCAAGAATGCAACAAAAGAAAAAAATGAAGCCTATAGAAAGATGCTTACCCGACGGACTAGAACATCTGTAGATAATTACCAAACAAACAGAGGAGAAGAAAATAAGACATAAAAGAAAAAAGAAACCACTTAAATAAGGAACTTAAATTTATAGTAAACCTGAACAGAGAGAAAAAATTAAGAGCATTCTAAGAATGTTAACATCAACAGAAAAGAATTCAAGGCAACCACAAGACAATGCAGAAGTCAGAATGGCGACCTACTAACAACTAGATGGGTTTAATACTTTAACCAGGCACTTAATATGGAGAAAGAAGGGAAAAACCTGGAAGACGAAAGAGATGAGGTAAGGGAAACAAACGAGAGGATAGAGGAACCACCAACGATTCTTGAAGTTCAAGATGCAGTTAAAAAACTAGCCAGTAATAAATCACCCGGAATAGATAATCTCCCAGCTGAATTGTATAAAGAAGGTGGACACGATACCATAATGGCATTACAGCAGCTTATAAAAGAAATATGGACACAGAAATCCCTTTCCAATGATTGGAATATTGGAATACTTTGCACCAATCACAAAAAAGGAGATATCTTTAAATGCTCTAACCACAGAGGAGTTACGCTTCTAAATGCAACGTATAAAATATTTTCCACAGTCCTATATCACCGTATGGTACCATATGCAGAACGGATAGTAGGAAAATACTAGGCTGGTTTCAGAGGTAGTAAATTGACAATTTATTAGATTTCAACCATGAAACAAATTAAAAAAAACACTGGAATGTGGCATTGATACTCATCACATATCTATAGACTACAAAGCAGCTTAGGACTCTGTGAATAGAAGAGAAATGTTCAAAGCAATGAAAAAGCTAGGACTACCAAATCAGTTGGTAAATTTAACAAACCTAACTCTTAAAAACGTTGAATGTAGAGTACGAATTCAGAGAGAACTATCTGAACCTTTTAAAACAAAATCTGGCTCTGGAAAATTAATAGGTATGTCACAAATCACCATTGGTTCAATATATAATAAATCAGTGCAAATGCTAGTCTATGCTGATGACATCAATATTGTTGGTAGAACGGAAAACGCTGTACGAGAGACATGCTATGATTTTTTCTGACGGATATTCTAAAGTTAAAGTTGATTTCATGTAATCGAATGAACTATCTTTCAAGTAAAGTCGTCCCAGGATAGCAACTCAACAATATTGGCAATATCATTTTACAGTCGTCTACTTTAAAATGTATAATGTATGTCTGAATTGTCAATATAAATGAGTCAGTTAAATTAAATTATTAAAAAAATTTTTCACCAAGTAACAAAAAAAAACAAAATTTGTTTAATTTACTGTTTGTATTTTGAGAACGATTTCCGAAGTGAAAATTGAAACGTCAATAAACTTACTTTAATCTTTAATTATGGCTAATTCCCATTTAAATGGTAATTATTTTTCATATTTTCTAGATGATCAAAAATATGTCTAAGTTCCCTTTTTTAAATTTTTTTTATTTTTCGAGGAATATTGCAGTGGGATAATAGTTTTTATGATGCTCCAAGAACAAATCTAGGCAACCTCTAGCAGCCTTCTTTGATTGCAGAAAAAGATGATTCATTCCATTTGTTCCAGCCAGATTAAATTCTACCCGTTTGAAAAAATTGATTTCAATTTAAACAATGTAATCTACTGCCACGAAAATTTCGTCTTCCAAGCTTTATGGGCATTGTATCGTCTGGACTTAACTCAATCTGCAAAAAAAATGAAATAAATATGTCAATTAACAGTAACGAGTGATTAAACATATAATCATCATAGTTCTATTATGCTTTGCTTTAGCATAAAAATATGATAGCTATGAAGCTATCTTTCTATCCTTCCTTCTTCTTCTCATGGCGCCGTCTCCTTTCGAAGGTTGGCAATCCAAATGGTAATTGTAGTTTTGGAAACTGCTGCGCGAAAGATTTCTGCGGATGAGCGGTCGAACCATCTCCTTAGGTCTTTCAGCCACGAGTTCTGGCGTCTTCCTACTGATCTTTTGCCCTGTACTTTTCCTTCCAGTATAACTTGAAGTAATTCATATCTTTCGCCTCTCAACACATGACCCAAGTATTGCATTGTCCTCTCTTTGAATGTTTGAATGTTTTGAATGTTTTCCTTGCTTGTTCGAATCTTGATAGAATTTCTTTTTTTGGATTTCACTGACTACTGATATTTGCTCCCAAATATTTTATGGAATTTACCTGTTCTATTATTTGACCCTTGGCATACCTATGTACGTTTATTGGTGTCTTTGAAAATACTAAAGTTTTAGTTTTGGAAACGTTTAGATGTAAACCGAAAATTTCGCTGTGGTGAACGTGGTTGCTTGCTATTAAGACGGTATTATCAGCATATCTGAGGTTGTCTATGCTGATCTCGTTAATCTTAATTCCGCCTTGGACCTCGTCTAATGCTTCTTTGAATATAGACTCCGAATACAAATTAAACAGTAATTAATCCTTTCATTCTTTCTAAATCTTGCTTATACTTGTACATGTTCGTTTCACCCCGTATATAATAAAACACCGAAAAATATTCTTCATCCTTTTGCATCTCCGAGATTGATAATATAAACATTTTCAAGCCTGTTTATAATAATTATAAATGCTCTTTCCATTGATCTTTGTTCCGCCTAGATATTTGCGTACGACAGAACATACAACATATTCTTTCCACTTAGGTTGGTGGAAAAATGTAAGCTGACAAGAGAATAATTTTGGGAGGATGAGATTACTACTCGGTGGACCGGCTGCCAAAGCAGTCGATTTCATTGTTTTAGTCCGAATTTTGTCATCGAAAATTCATTAGTGTAGCAGTTAATAAGAACAGCTTGAGGCCTGAACGAGGGAACATGCTTTTCGGTTAGAGTTTCAAAAACCCGGCAAATTTTCGCTTAATTCGATGAGTTTTGGTTAGAAGGAAGAGATTTGATCTCGAAATGTTATGTGACAGTCTTTGTTTGGTGAGTTAGTTAGTCACGGATTTTTTGGATGCTCTATTCCGTGTCAAGGGATCTGATAACAGCGTTTCTGAGGGCTAAGTGGGCCTATATGGTCTTGAGTGAAAAATAAGCAGCCTAGTTTAAAGAATACATATTGTTATCATCCAGGATAACCTGAAGCCTAGTTTGATGTTTGACTTCTCCCAAGATTTGTCCAGCTTCCATTTTGTGTCTCCTATGGGTAGGTTTGAAGTTTGTGTGGGGCAATGTTTTTTATTTAAATCTAAGGTAACAAACTTTCTTAATATCTTAAAAGGAAATAATCAGCCATGAAGCAAAGTAGTTTTGGTAATTTTTTTCAAATAAACATTTATCTTTAATATACTAACGTTTGCTCTCATTTCAGTTTAAATGTTTATGAATAAATATAAATTTTATGGATTAGCTCATTGTCATATTTTAGTTTTCTTTTAAATAAAATTAATTTTGATAATTAATTAATAATTCAGAAGAGTTTGGTATTTCATTTCGACATATGACAGTTAGTATATCCTTTTCTGTCATTTGAACCATAACCATATTTTTAATATCTGTTTTGTTAAAAATTTCAATGTTGATAAACATAGTTTTAATTTTGTTTTTTTAGAGGGTCTAATTCAATGTAAGGTTTGTTGATAAATTAATATATTAATATTTGTAATAATTGTTTATGTGAAATAAAAATAAACATGTAATGTTTTTCTTTAAACCAGAAGTTTAAAATTATTTCCTTTAATAAAGATACTCACCTTTAAATTTTTTTAGGACAGAAAAGCCTTTGTTTCCAAACAACACGAGGATTTTTTTAAATGGCGTCTTATTTTAAATAGTTTAGGAATCTTCTTGTTTAATGTCGCCTAGGATATCTCTTTAAGTATTTTTTTTTATTTCTTTTTTGTAGTTAGTACTCCCAATCGCCCCAAATAAAGGAATCCTTATCCACGACTCAGTTCTCCAACCAAAACACGAGTAGCCGTTCGCAAACGTTTTAATTTATTTGAGCACCCTATTTTCAAGCTCAGTAATTGTTTAGTCCGCACTTTCAACCCCCAATAAGCAAATTTATAAATTGTTACATACTATATGGCAATATTTTGTTTATAACATTATATTATTGCGATTGTTCTACATCTTATGTTTTAATAAGAAAAAATAAAAAATAATAAAAGAACATATTTGGTTGGAGCCAAGGCAAATATAAGTTAATGTAAGAAGACTATTTTCTAGAAGCGTCTAATTTTTTATTCATTTAAAATAGTAGCTACGATCGTAATAACATATATCTACTACAGTCGTGACTAAGCTCCCAAAAATAATGGTGGCAAATCAACCACAACATTAATAAAACTATCTCCAATTACCGGTTCTGTTATGGTTTTAAAAACAATTTAAACTGACCAACACAAAATTTTAAGCTCGCATAGAACACATGTGAGTTATTAGTTGGATCTTGCGTTACACTAAAAAAAGTTTTGACTCGCTATAAGTTAGAAAATATAAAATTCAATAATAAACAATTTTACTAAATTATATTAAAACTGTAACTCTACAGTTACAAATTGTATCGACAAACATTCTCATATATAAAAATAATGCATAGATGAATTAAAAAGAAAATAAGAAAGACCAAAAATAGATAGATAATTAAAAACTACAAGGAAGCAGGACTGTTTCTTTTTAAGACCTGACCCTGTCAACGTACATAAAAAGCAAACAACTTCATCCCAACGTTTAGGTAGGATTTTTTCCGCTCAGAACTTTCGTAAATTCTGAAATGTGTGCTTGATTTCTGGGTGGCACTTTCCCTCTGAAACGTGAACTATAATTTCAGTGGTTTTTTATATAGGCTTGTCTGTATTTTCAATAAGGCATTTCCTTTGATTACAATTAAGTCAAAACATCACAAACCCTGGACTATCAAAGGTATCCGCATATTAACCAAGAATATGCGTTCACTACTGCTCATTACGAAATTTACTACCAACGTCATTGTCACTAAATATATCTCCAAGTACAGAGAAACCTATCTAAAACTTACCAAAACAGATAAAAAACTATTTTGCTACAAAAAGATCCTATTTTTTATCTCTCCAATTCAAAAAAGGTCTCGAATTCATTGTGACTATCCATAAAAATTTTCTTAAATCTCCCAAAAAATGTGTTGGAAGTCCTGGTCTCACTAATTAATGATTCTGCCTAAAGACAGCCATTACTATTCCTCTTCTTAAAGGTGGTGAAAAAACGAATGTCTGCAACTATAGACCTATTGCCTTAACACAGGTCCTATTCAAAATTATTGAGAGACTTATAAAAGTCCGACTTATGTCCTTTCTCGTCGAAAACAACATTTTATCACAAAATCAGTTATGCATTTTATCTAATAAATGTACAAGTGATGCTATGTTTTCTGTACTACATGAGGTCTATCAAGCACTAAACAATAATCTGTACACCGTCACTGTTTTTTGTGGCTATGAAAAAGCTTTTGATTGTGTAAATCACATTTTGATAAGAAATCTAAATTTCTATGGAATTCGAGGTATTTGTGTGAATTGGTTCCAATCTTCATTTACAATGCTTCTAGTCACAAAAGCATTATATGTGGAGTACCACAAGGTTCAGTATTGGGTTCTCTACTTTTCCTTATCTTCATAAATGACATCATTAACTTAAAAATCGAAAGAAAAATTTCTTTTTGCTGATGATACTAGTATAATCTGGAGAAACTCTAATATTGCAACTATTCTTGTAACTATAACTTCTGAGCAAGAGTAATCGGTTTGCAGGATAAGGTAAAATATATTGGATAGGTAAGACAACCAGTAAGTAAGGATATAGTAGTACTGTCTTTATTTTATATAATAAACCAGTATACTAGGCTTGATCAAAATCGTGTGTCATATCGATAAAGACTACAGAGCAGTAGCGTTTTTCATTGAAATCATCATAGATGAAACCCAAACTGATGGTCCGAAATTAGATGCTTAGCTTCTATTACTTCTTTCAGCCTACGGGTAACACACTAATTGGGAGGTAGGAAGTTACTCTAACTTGTTGCCTGCTGTGTGGAATCATTATTATTTGTACATCTATCAAAATCTTCGGGAAATATCCTAATCTCACGGAGGCGTTGAAGATGTTTGTCAGTAGTTTGAGACATTTAGGGACGATTCCTGAAGAACTTTGCCTGTGATAAGATCATAATCAGGGGATTTTTTAACATTTAGTTGTTTCATGATTACGTTTATAGTCTCACTTAGCAGAAATTTCGTTATTGGTAGTTCCATTTGGTTAGGGGCTTAGTACACTTGGGTATGATATACCCCAGATAAGGTTAATGACATATATCTTTCAATTATAAATTGTAGATGCCGTTAGGGCGCAATAAATATTACAAAGCCTTTATTTTAGCCGTGACTGTGCAGCAAAACTATTGTGGAGTGTGTCATACCCCAGTGTACCAACGACGTGACTAAAATCAGTAATACTGTTTATTATACTTTTGTGTATCTATATATTGATTAGGTAAGTGTTACTTCCAAAAATTATTGCTATTTATTATAATTACTGTGGTAATAATATTAATGGTGATGATATTGTAATGTCCTATGACTATGTAAGCTTATTTCATGCTTGCTTATTTTTAGGATGTCGTATAAGAAGAAACAAAAAAATTTGGCGAAATTATATTTTAATGTAGCCCTTCTAAGGGTTTTTTAAATATACCTACTTACAAAGAAGTAGAAATGCTTATAAAGAGGAAGCAGAAGAAGAAGATAATGGGTTTGTAAGCTATACTGTCTTAATACGGCGTCTGAAAGTACAATCTGACTGCAGTAAATACTGTGAAAAAAAAAATAAACGAGAGATGCCCCAAATAATATGCTAGCACTCCGAGAGGGGCCAGAAAGAAGTTCAAAGTTTGCATTTCTCTTGTCTCTTATATTCCCAAGAGTACCACTGACGTAACTTTTCCTCACCGTAACAGCGCCGTGTTAAATGTTCCATCTATTTTTTTGCTGTTCTTGGCTACTCTATTTTAAGTGTTCTGTGAAAGCTTCATAAACTTTGTTTCAAAAAAGAAAAATCAACATTTTGTCTTTAATATTTTAACAAATTTCCCTAAAAACACTATGCAACTGGCAAATTGAAAACTTGTATATAGACGTGTCTACAAGTTTCCAATTTGTCTATAAAAGAAAGAGTTAACACTATTTCTACAAGAGAACGAGGTTTTAAACACAATTAAACTTGGAAAACTGCAATATCTGGGACATGTCACGAAGGACGAGCTTAATAACTTGCTGCAATTGAGAAAGAATACAGGGTAGAAGGAGTCGTGAAAATACGCCCCTCCTGATTAAACAATCTGAATGCTTTGTTTAACTGCACTTCTTCGTTTATTTTCAAGAAATATAAAATATTTAAACTCATATAGATTTTGTAATGGTAATTGTGAAAAGATATCAAGTAGCAGCTTTGAGGTACATTACCAACTATTTAATAGACTGTTAGTATTATATTTACCTTACGATTTAAGATCTTAAAAACTGCTGTGGTATTTCATTTTTCGTATTTAGGTTCCTAATGGCTAAACATTAGGGGCCGACAAGCCTGACACCCAGATAACAAAGTATATTTTTCTGAAGGATTCTGGTGCGCTGAATACGACTGAGCTCCAAATTGCCGAATTGACTCTAATTTATGAGGTATTCTAACCTAAAAGTGCAAAAATATCGGTTGTTTTTTCATAGACGTATAATACATACACTGAGAGCTTATATACAGCCGCGTTCCATTAGTGCGACAGAGAAAACTGACGCAAAGCAGTTCCTGCATCTCTTTCTAATTTGCGGGGTGTATCGACTACGTGACCTAAATGACAATGAGAAGGTCACGTGGTCGATAAACCTGGCCCATTAGAAAGAAATGCAGGGAATGCTTTGCGTCAGTTTTCTCCGTCGCACTGGGGGAACGCATCTGTATTGCAGAGCTTAGTCTATTTGTATTTTATGTCTATGGTTTTTGGCTATTTTTGAGGTTATGTAGAGCCGTTAATTTTTGTCCACAAATATAGATTGACTGTTTTAATACAGGCCCGTTCCTCCAATGCGATAGGGAAAACTGACGCAAAGTAGTCCCTGCATCTTTTTATAATGGAACGAAACCACGTGACCTGTCCATTGGCTCTTTAGGTCACGTGATCGATAAACCCGGCCTATTAGAAAGAGATGCAGGGACTGCTTAGCGTCAGTTTTCTCGGTCGCACTGCTGAACTTGCCTGTATCGCAACAGTCAGTCTATTTGTATTATATCCACGATTTTTTCTATCCTATACTAATACGCATAACCCATACGCAAGTTTTTTTTAAATGGGTATGGAAAATACTAAGAATGAATATAAATTTAGGTCTACTTTTTTTATAAAATTTATCTGGCTTTAGATCTAATAAAAAAATTAATCAACATCAAAATTTTTTTCCGTACAATATATGCTACCTGTTATCTCCAAATATAAGAGTTATAAATGAATGTTTAGAGATAGTGTTAGAAATACTTTGAGCTTCACAACTTTTACAGTTTTTGAGAAGAAACAGTGTAAATTTAAATAATAAACTAAAATATATAGAAGCAGTGTACAGTGGTCTGTTAATAGCTGTAAGTAGAGTTTCCAAATTGGCAGTAGTTTGATTACAAACATTGTTTTTATATACATACAACAAACATTATTTATATTTCGTATTTCGTATTTATTAATTATTTACAAAACTAGTTTTAACTCTTGGCATTATCTTGCTAATTGCTAGATCGACTATTTACTTTTAAATAAACAGTCGGACCTACCCAAATTAAAATTATTGAAATGAAAGTTCAATTTAAATTTAAAAAAAGATAGAAGATTAAATTTGACAAAATGGCAGGTGCTACTTCTGACTACAGGAGTCCATTAATAAATCCCGATCAGCAAAACATTACTTATTCTACCATCACGAAGCAACGAAGCAACAACCATTAACAAAATTTCCAACAAAAAACCAGGCCATAATTTTACCGGCAGTAGATGAAATAAGAATAGAAGAGTACACCATTGCAGTAGGAAATATAGTCCATCCAAAAAATGTACTGTTCTTATCCAAAATGTCAAACGGAAGAATATGCATCTACCTTTCAAGAATACAAGTCGTAGATGATTTTCTAAGTCAACATGGTGAAATTAAAATTGGAGAACATACAATCAAAGCACATAAACTAATTACACCCGCTAATAGATTAGTTTTATCCAACGTATGTCCATCTATACCCCATGAAATAATCGAACAGTCTTTAATCAATCTTGGTTTTAAATTAATGTTTCCGATTTCATTCCTTAGAGCTGGAATAAAAGACCCGCAATACAGCCATATACTTAGTTTTCGAAGACAAATTTACTTTGCACGTACAGACAATTTTACTGTACCCGACTCCGTCCTAATTGATTTTGAAAATATTTCGTACCGAATTTTTCTTTCCGATAAACTAACTTGTTACAAATGGTCACGTTTCCTCGGACTGTACCTCAAATCCCTCTTATCCACAAAATACTCAAAAGCCCCAAAAGGAGGAAAATTTTCATCCAAAAATACCATCCACTAGCTCCGAACAAAATCAAATTACATATGTAAATGACGAATCTCAAGAAGAAATAAGAAATGGATGCTTAAGTCAGCACTGATACCGATAATAAAAATAAACGATCTTATTCGGAAGTGTCATCTCCAACTTGCTCCACTCCTACAGAAACTATACCAACAGAATTCACGAAACCAAAACCAGTGCAAATTAAAAAGAAGAAAAAAATTATCAAATTAGACAAATCAACTTTAGAAACTACTAATATTGAGTGGTTATTGCAACCAGTCAAACAATTTATCCAGGATGCATCACCACCATATGTACTAAATTACACCCAATTACTAGCATTCTTAGAAGACGTTTACGGTTCTTCCACCCCAGTAGAACTAGCCCTAGAACACACACGATATACACGGGTTGGGACATATGCTAACTGAAATATATCCCATGTTGAACGAAAGAGCAATTAAATCTAGAATTACAAGAATCGAGAAAAAAGTACTTAGTAAAATAAACTAAGATTTTAGTATTCAGGATGAAACCAAAAAGTTTAACAAAATGGCTATTATTCAGTGGAACATTCAATCCGTATTTACACATATATGTAGAAATGCTACAGCTTTTAATTAAAGAAACACATCCATAAGTTATCTGCTTACAAGAGACAAATTTCACAACAAATAAAAAATACTCATTAAAACAATATAAGGCCTCCCATAAAATTAGAACAAATGCTGGTAAAGCTAGTGGCGTCGTATCCATTTATGTTAATTCCCATTTGGAATCAGGGGAAATCCCTATACAATCAGAATTAGAGGTTGTAGCAGTTAAAATAAAATCTTCAACACAATATTCTATATGCAATATATATATATATATATATATATATATATATATATATATATATTTCATCAGATACCGAAATCACTGCCAAACAACTCGAAATGTTAATTGAACAAATTCCAAAACCCAGAATAATAGTAGGAGAAAGCTGATCGGGAAGCTAAAGAAGCCTGCTATACGAATAGACCAGATAAAGAGCTCCTAGAAATTCCTCATTCCTACATTCAAAACACCATCAAAGAATTGTCAATGAGAATATGGCACGAAAGATGGAAAAATCTTGACAACAAACTACAACGCATCAACCCAAATTTGTCACCAAAAGGGATATATTCTCTTTGTCAACCATTTTCCATCCACTTCTGAATGTAGGTATCTCCCAATTGCTTCCATCTTTCTCTATCTTGCGCCAATCTAATCCACTGTTTGCCTGCCACTGCTCTTATGTCATCTACCCATCTTTTTTAAGGTCTTCCCATGCTTTTTGTTGTCGTCCTTGGTCTCCACTCTAGAATTCTCCGTGTCCACCTGCTGTCATTATATCGGGCTACGTGACCTGCCCAGCGCCATTTCATTTTTGTAACTTCTTCCACAATATCCCTTATCTTCGTTCTACATCTTATCTCGGTGTTTCTAATCTTGTCTCTCAGTAGTATTCCAAAAGGGATAATGCCACAAAAACGACGAGATTAAGTCATACAATACTGCTTGAGAATAGGACATACCAGGTTAACCCACCAGTATATAATGAAGAAAGAACAACAAAAGCTGTGATATGTTTGTGATATTCCTCTGACAACCGAACACATTATTGTTAGTTGCCCACTCTATCACCTGGAACGACTTCAAAGTGATATACCAAGTGATCTTAAAAAGTGCTCTAAACTATAGTAAATGTGATAAAGTGACTGAAATTTCTAAAATTAACTACATTGTACAATCTAATATCAAAATAGACTTAAGTTCTCAATTGTAATTAGTTGTTATAAGCAATCGTTTAATTTTATATATGTCCAACTCTTGATGAATGAAAAAAATGAATGTTTAATGGAATTTATCTGCAAAAGTAAGCTTAATATTTAAGTGTAATTAGAATTCTAACCGCTGTTTTACCCCATTTGTCGTTGTCTCCTACCCGTGACCTAGTCTATTTTGTCTTAAAAACAATGTCTTAATGGGTCTCTAGACAAAAAACGAGTGTCCGTGTTTTATCCCTATCTTATCCTTAAAAGTTATATTATGTTAATGCTTAAAATTTGTAATATTACTAACTTTGAAATTTACATAAATGGTTTATATTATATTATGCACTTAAATTTTCTGGGAAATAATTTAAATAAGAAAACACAAAGTGTAATTTCAAGCTTATCAAGCAGCCTAGTTTTTAAGGTTTTATGGGAATAAGGTTTTACCATTTTGGGATTTTTAAATTTAGATTTTTCTTTATACATAATCATATGGTTTGTAGCTTTTTTAAAACTAAGAAACTTTAAAATGCGATATCTCAGCGGAAAAAGAAGCTATCTGAGTAAACTCAACGTAGTTTAAAAGACTGATACCTATATTTTAAGCTGTTTATAACAATTTCTCAAAAAACAAAATATATTACGATGCTGCGTAACCTCAAAAACGGCAAAAATCGACAAAAACCGTTATATTACACTTTTGGGTTAGAATTTCTCAGAAACCAGAGTATATTCTGATCTCTGGATCCGAATATTGGTGAATGTTTTTCGGATTGTGCAATTAATACAGTCCTTTTATTTTCGTCATACTGTATATCTAGTCTTACCATACGTCCCGGTTTAACCGGGATTGTCCCGGTTTTAGACATCGGTCCCGGAGTCCCTGTCGGTTTATCATTTTGTCCCGGTTTGACAAAACTGTCGTAATTTTGAATTTTTGTTAAATGATTTCACACGAATGATTTTTCCTCCTGGATTCATATTTACTGATAATAAATAAGATTATTCACGTTCGTATTATATAAACAATTCTAATAATGATGACTGCACATCTGATTGATAAGATATTTTAATAGGGTTCCCACAGAAGACGTGCTTAGTTCTCGAAATCATCAAAAAGACCAATTCAGCAATTCACCGTATCACATTTCTAAACAAATTATTTCAGTGAGTCGTGAACGAATATAATCATTAAAAAATTACATTTCGTTTTTTTTGTGAACGGTGGTAAAATACGAAAACACTTTGTGTTTTATTTAATTGCTGTGTTTGATTTAAAATGCCGAAAAGAAATTGCAAGTTCACAAGCGAACTTAACAAAGATTATCCTTTTATAAAAAAGCTTTGTAGTGACAATAGCAGGATGAAATGCCAGCAATGTTTTTCAGAATTTTCAATTGCACACGGTGGGCGAGCAGATATTAAAGATCACTTAAAGTGTACAAAACACAAGACTGGTGTAACGGCGATTGCAAGTACTTCTTCTATCAATTTTTTTTTAAATAATCCCATTCAAAACGATTTAGTTATTGCAGCTAAAGGGGTCACATTCGCTTATCACAGGTCAATGCATGATATAAGCTTCAAAACATCTGATTGTACGTCGAAATTGATTTCAAAATTTTTTGAATCAAAATTTGGGGTTGCGAGAACCAAATGTGAAGCGATCATTTTAAATGTGTTGGCACCTTTGTCTTTGTCAGAGTTACACACCAACTTACAGAAGGCTTTTTTCGTAAGTGCTACTAACGACACCTCAAATAAAAAGCACATCAAACTGGCACCGATTATTGCAGATGCAGGTGTACATGTGAAACTATTGAATTTTGGGTCCGTTCAGGCTGAGACATCGGAAATATTGACTCAAAATAGAATTTCAACATTACATCGTCATGACATTACAAAAAAAGTAGCTGCATTTTGTGGCGACAATTGTAATACAAATTTTGGAGGTGTGCATAGAAGAGGACAAAATAATATTTACAGAAGGCTTAAACAAGAACTCGGTGTAGATATTGTAGGAATTGGATGTGGCGCACATATTGTACATAATGCGCTTCAAAATGTTGAGGATGGTTTACCTATCGAAAGTGAAGCACTAGTTGTCAAAATATATAAATAAACATTTTCATATCTACACAGTTCGAGTAACTCAGTTGAAGGAATTCTGTGAATGTGTAGATGTGGAATATAAAAACCTAATCCAACATGAAACTACCAGATTTCTTTCTCTTTTGACGGCAATTGAGAAAATTCTAAATATATTCGAAGGACTAAAAACATCTTTCTTTTCCCAAGATAACTGTCCACGTGCAATGCGAGATTTTTTTGAAAGTGAAACGGGTGAGTTATATTTTTGGTTTGTGCATGGACAATTAAACAATTTTAACAAGACTGTACTACTCATGGAAAAAAGTGAAGCAAGTGCCACTGACATTATTTTGGAATTAAGAAGATTGAAATCTAATCTTCAAGAACGCATGAACAGCAATTTTGTACCACAAAGAGCGAAACAATTATTATTAAAGAATCTTGGTAGTAGCCAGGAAATTGATAAATTTCAAACAGAAGTAACTGATTTTTACCGTCGATACATTTCATACATTGAATTGTGGGAAGACAGTTTCGGAGGAGCCGACATTTTCGAATGGATTGGACTGAATCACTTATTGAAATGGGACGAAATCGAAAAATCTGCTGAAATTATAAACAAAATACACGGTTCGGACGATCGACAAAATATTAATACTGACAACCTTTTTGACGAGCTGTCACTTACGAAAGTTTTTATAGCATCAAAGAATGATGAATGGAATTCCACGACGATACAAATTGATTATGTTGACAAATGAGTTCTACTATTTAAACATTTTCATGAACAACACATCGATACACCCAACCTGGTAAAAATGGTGCAATATATTTTGTGCTTACCAGGCACTTCCGCTCCTTTAGAGCGTGTCTTCTCGATGATGAAACATATTTGGTCGGACGATAGAAGCCGTATGTTGAAGTCTACCGTACAAGCATAACTATACTGTAAATTAAACTTTAATATGACACGTAACGATTTTTACGAAAAAATAAAAAAAAATAACATTTTATTAAAAAAAGTACATACAAGCGAGAAGTATGAATGGTACAAAAAATAGGTATTTTATTAATAAAAATTTTTGGGAGCAGCTTAATCGTTTTTTTTTATACTTTTCCCTATCCACTATTTACTGTCCCGGTTAAGAGTTTCATAATTATGGTAAGCCTATATATAGCGAATGCAATAAGCTAATATTTAAATAAAACTGATTTCCTAACAATTCATTGTCCAGACGATAACCCACATTTAAAAACCGCAAAATATATCTTGAAAATAGAGAGAAAACGTAAAAAGAAGTGTTTAATGAAGTAAATCAGATACTGCAACTTTGGGAGGAATGGAAATAGCTGGATCAAACTGTAATAGACAACGTCATCCGAAGTATGACACGAGGCTTACACACTAATTGAACCCCGAAGAGATAATGCCCGATATTAGTGAAGCCACCTACACTGTTAAAGTGCAGTGTTAACACATGAAATGTTAAATTTCGCTCCGATTTATTTCGAAAAATAGTAGTTATAAATCAGAAAAAATATACACAGCAAGCAGCATTGAGACAGACAGGAAAAAGTGCAATGAACATAAAATCACGGGCAAAACTCTAAAACTATAAGCCAACATACATACACATATGTCCAAAAGTTTGGAATATTGGAATATTTCATCTTTTTATTGATTTTTATATATAAAATCATCTGAATAGTTAAACATCATTTTGTTTCAATTAATTCAATACTAAATAAATCTCAAAACCAGATAAACGATATGCAAAAAAAATATTTATTTTCTTGGAGTGAAAAACTTACAATGTACAACTTACATTTAAAAATAAATTAGTATAGAAAAAAATAATTTTTAATAAATCTAATAATAAGTATTTCCTCCATTGGCCTGTATGCAAGCCTGTAGGCGATTTAGTATGCTGCCGATTAACTGGTTGAGCTGGGCTTGCGGAATTCTCTTCCATTCTTCACGAGCAGCATCTTTAAGTTCTCAAAGTGTAATAGGGGGATTGTTTCGCTTCTTGATGCGTGTTTTGAGAATGTCCCAAGCATGTTCAATAATGTTCATGTCGGGGGAATTTGAGGGCCACTGTAATGTAGATATTCCTTCTTCTTCAAGAAAATTTTGTACTGCTGATATTCGATGAGGAGGTGCGTTGTCATGCATAAACACAAATTCATCACCTACTGCCCCTCGGAATAGACGTACGACAGTATTTAAAACTTCCTTGATGTATACAGCACCAGTGACTCTTCTCTCCAGAACCAGCAGTGACGTCCGCATACCACTCATAATACCACCCCAAACCATAATGCTGCCACCTTCAAATGGAACACGTGGTTTAGCTGTTTCTAGTGGGGCTTGTCATCCTGGGGCCCTCCAAACCAGTGTTCTTCGAGAATCAGATACCAAGTCAATTTTTGACTCATCAGAGAACATCACGTTATTCCAGTTAGGATCATGATGCGCCATTTCTCTAGCCCATTGCAACCTTCCTATTTTGTGTTGGTAGGTTAGTTTAGGAACACGTAGCGGTCTTCTACGATACAAACTTACCGAATTTAGTCTGCGTGTTATTGTTTGCCGTGAAATATTCAGTCCTTGAAGCCTAGAAATTTCTCTGGATATACCACTAGTAGATTCCAGACCATTTCTACGAGCTATATTCTATTTGCCGGTCTTGTGCTGCTGTTGTACATCGATTTCTACCACTTCTCAGACGATCCTTGACTTCATTTTTATCTTGGAATTTTTTTTTAATTTTCGATACAGCACTCTGAGTAACATCAGCAATATTCACGATATGACTTTGACTAAAGTCCTGTTGTAACGAAGCAATTACTCTTAATCTGTCAAAATGAGATATCATGTTTCTAGACATTTTTAAACGGCTCAATTAAAATTTAAACAAAGGTGGAAATAATGTGTAAATACGCTAATCAGTTGAATGTGACCAAAATCATATAAAAACGATTAAATTTTTTTATCATTTTCATTTAAAAACCCTCCAGAATGAATATCAACAACAGTTTTAAAACCAATATAGGCGTAGATATATTATTTGTACGTATTCCAAACTTTTGGACATGTGTGTAAATAGTGTAAACAAAATTATTTATGTATGTCGGTGGAATTGGCTTTTAAATCTAGTAATAAACTTCGAAATACTGTTTATAGAATCTTTAAGGATGAAACTAAGATGAAACAAGACGCTTACAAGGCAGCTGAAAAGGAACTAGATGAAAGAAAATCTGCTGGCGATAAAAATCTATTCATTAGATACCGCAGCGGTGTACCTATAATCTGTGAAGTTAAACAACAAAAAAATTAGTAGCCTTTCCATTAACATTTTTTTATCAAAATATTGGAGGCATTCGTACAAAGATTTTCGAGATTATGAAAAGTATTTTCTGTTGCTCGTACAATACGATTATTTTAGTGGATAGTAACTTAAATGATAACACAAGTGATTGTGAAATTAAATGTGATGGTTTAGTATCTACAGATGTGATAGATCCTAGAGAACCAGTGCAAAATTAAGTGGCGGTGATGTACTAGTGTTTGTTAACAACAAGCTAAAATCTCAAACCATTACTATTCGTTAGGATCAGTTTAAGCAAATATATATCTTATGTAAACTTAATAAAGTCCAGTTTGTAGTCGGTGGTGTCTACATACCTCCACAATCACCTCACAAAGTATACAACTGGCATTGTCAAACTATTAAAAATGTTGTTCTGCAATACTCAGCACAGGATATCTATGTTTTTGGTGATTACAATCTTCCCAATGCATAATGAAAAAATGATGAGTTTGGTGTGATGGTGCATTCTTCTGCAGGTGATCATTATAATATTTCAAGTTGCAATTCTATCAACATTATAATATTACCAATATTCGTAATGTATTTTTGGATTTAGTGCTTTCTAATGTTAGGGGGCTAAATATCACAAAAGCAAGTGATCCACTTGTAGATCCTAAAATCCATCATGTGGGTTACTAATGTTGCTTAAACCTCAATGTGAAAGAAAAAAGTTGGTTTCTGATGAGTTGTTTAACGATTTTCGGAATAGCGATTACATAGCGCTTAATAACTTCCTTGGCTTTAATAGACTGGCAGGTATGTATGGTTAATGATATTGATGTTGCTACAAAAGCATTCTATGATATTCTTTTTATAGGAATTGCTCACTTTATGCCATTGAAGAAATATAGAACTCCAACTTTTTCCCAAGTGGTTCTCTGCTGTTCTTAGAAGACTAACTCTGGAGAAAAAAACATGCTCACTATATTTATGTTAATAGTCGGTACAATCATAATCAGTACATACACAACAAGATTAAACAGGTACTTAGGGACAGGTAGACGGGTAGGTAGCGAACAGCCTTGATGCAAACCAGCCGTGATTGGAAAATTTTCGGTTAATCTTACACAAATTCTTCCTTCTGGTGGCCGGTTTCGATCAACAGAACGACAACAATTTCTGGTTGCCCAACCAGTTGCCGTTGTCTAATGGATTACATTTACTTAAATGCCCCGTGACATACTGAGCCACTAGTGGAGCAAATTGATGGTGCCACCAGTTGCCTAGTCAAATAGCGGCCGTTCTGGTGACCGAACCCGGCCACCAGAAGGGTAACATGATCTTGTAAACCTATGAAACTGTATGTAACCTATTAGACTAAAGCAACTGGTTGCAGCACCAATAGTTCATTTGTATATAGTCGAATACTCTTTTTCTATTTCCAAGCAAGAAATCAAAAATAATGTATTTTAATTTGTGTTTTGGTAACTATTTTCATCCTGGAAATCAAAACGTCAAATATAAGTTATTTTTGACTAAAATTGTGGTTTATTGCCATTTAATATAGTAGTTAATATAATAATATAGGTAATATAGTTATGTTGGAATATAGGTAATAATAATATAAGTAATATATGTATATATGTATATAATATTAGGAATCATTTTTAAATTGAAAAAGGTGTTTTTTGTTTATTCACATACCAATATAAACATAGTCATGATTTAGGATTGAAGAAAGCTGACCATATTCACTACAGTGTCTTTTAGTTTTTTTGAAACTTCTTATGCCCTTCATATGCATCGGATGCATGTTCTTCGTTTCTATTCTCCCCTATCCATTTCTTCCGGTCTTTTTAGTTTCGTTTTTTGAATTTTTGATACTAACGATATCTCTTTTAGGTCATCTCAGATTTGCCTTTTAGCGATTGCCTATTGTTATATTGTTCACCCACGTTTCAGTTGATTTTTTAGTACACTACAATTTTACATGCAAATATAAAGATAGTTTTTATTTAGAATAGAAGAAAGCTCTGCCGACCTATCACATTAAATTCGGGATTATATTTTAAAACATTGTAAGTCACTATCATTTTTTCGTCAGTTGGAATACATTTCCTCATTTTTGTATCAATACTACGTATGTCATCTTTAACGTACTTCAAGACCTCAAAAAATGACGATTTTGACATGCGAAAATACGGAAAAAATTTTACTTCGTCAACACAAAGTTCAATAAATAACGTTTAATAACTATAATAATTTTTAATAAAAGGGCAAGAAGAAACAACCGTTTAAAATCATATTCTGAACCAAACAATATTAACTATTCACTACTAAACGTATTAATTTTTGGTGGTAGCAATTATCGGTCACAAGTTGCCCATAAATTTTTGTACTTTAATTTGGTGGCTCCACTAGTTGCACCACCCGTTGCGTCACCAGCTACCTAGTATCATAGCAGCCTTACTTTGGTGAACGCTATCTTATACATATCCTTCACGTTCTTGTCAGGGACCCATTTCTTTCTCAATCATTTCCATAGTTCACAAATTACTTTTACAATGTTTATAGTAACCGCTTCTAATATTGTTATTTGTCGCTAATTTTTCAAAGAAATCTTTACACCTGTATTGCAGTGGAATGATGTAAGAGTTCTCCGAGGAATAACATGTGGATCCGATCACTACTTAGTAAGAGCGAAAATTTTGTTCCCACTTAAGATAATACACGGAGACCAAAACCTAGAAGACAAGCAAGACTTGCAGACAGTAGATACTCCGAAGTACAACTTCAATAGTGTTATAAGTGATAGTACTAAACAGCTATACCAACGACGACTGGATGAAAAACTACGAGAAATAGAGAGACAAACATTTTCAGATATTTACGAGAATATTATTGCTAGTTTACACCAGGCCTCTAAGGAGACACTCGGGACACAGCAAAACAAAATTAGTAACAAAATATGGTGGAACGAAGAAATCGAATATATGGTAAAACAGAAAAAAGAACAGCATCTAAAATGGCTAAATACAAAAAATACTGAAGACCATCAAGCTTACAAAGAAGCCGATAGACAACTACGAAAAATGATAAAACAAGAAAAGAATAAAACATGGGATCAGAAATGTCAAGAAATCAATACATACATCGGAGGGAAGCAATGTACAGAGGTATGGAATTTTATACAATCAGTAAAAAA
This sequence comes from Diabrotica undecimpunctata, assembly GCF_040954645.1. Taxonomy (NCBI): domain Eukaryota; kingdom Metazoa; phylum Arthropoda; class Insecta; order Coleoptera; family Chrysomelidae; genus Diabrotica; species Diabrotica undecimpunctata. The sequence continues at coordinate 53,648,347 of NC_092804.1, read as the reverse complement.
TACAGGAAAAGACAAAACACACACACACACACACCATAAAACCAAGACAATGGAAAGATCACTATGAAAGCTTGCTGACAGAGACAAGACAAGAATACCTAGCGAACTCCCCAACACAGTCAGTACATATACAAGGAGAGGAAGCGAGGGTAGACATCGAAACAGTAAGGAAGGCTGTAATGACCCTAAAGAATGGTAAATCCGCTGGACCTGAGGGAATCTATGCTGAAATGCTTAAGAATGAAACTCATAAACTATTTGAAATATTAACTTATGTGATCAATCAGTGTCTAAATGGACACCCAGTACCAGAACAATGGAGAAAGGCATACATGTCCTCAATACACAAAAAGGGATACAAAAGGAATTGTAATAATTATAGAGGCATATAGGTAACCAGCACCCTGAGCAGACTGTATGGACGAATTTTGAGAAATATGATCGAGGAAGAATATAAGCACAATGAAGAGGAAGAACAAAGCGGGTTCCGTGCAGGAAGATCGTGCACCGATAACGTATTTTGTCTTAAACAAATAATAGAAAAAAGATCGGCTAAGAATCTAGAAACTCATATTACTTTTGTAGACCTGCAAAAAGCATATGACAACATCCCCTTAACAAAACTGTGGACAACGTTGAAAAGATCTAACATCAACCACACATTGATAAATGCTGTACAAGAACTATATAGAGACTCAAAGGCACAGATAAAAACAGGAAAATATCTAACGGAAGAATTCCTGGTTACAAAAGGCTTGCGACAGGGATGCTGTATCTCACCAACCTTATTCAAGATATATGTTGCAGCGGCATTGGAAAGATGGAAAAGAAAGGTACATAGGATGGGTATAGAGCTTAGCAATGAATGTATATATACACTCCAGTTTGCTGATGACCAGGTAGTGCTAGCGACCGATAGGGAAGACATGCAGTACATGCTAAGAAAAGTGAGAGAAGAATATAACGACTGGGGAATGTATGTCAATACAACAAAAACCAAATATCTTTGTATTGGAAACGAGTCAGATAACATAGACCTCGAAAACGGACAACATATTTCCTGCTGTCAGAGCTATGACTACTTGGGTGTTGCCTTTAACAATACAGGAACTGATACACGGGAAATAGAAAAACGAATCACTCAAGCAAAGAAAGTCTTAGGATGTCTCAATGGTATACTGTGGAGTAAAGAGATAACGAAAGGAAGGAAATTTAATATATATGAGACCATGATTAAAACTACTCTTCTTTATGACGCAGAAACATGGAGAATAAGTGAAAAGAACAAAAAGCGAATAGAAGCAGTAGAGATGGATGCAATGAGAAGATCTTTAGGTATTTCCAGACGACACCGAATCAGAAATGATGTAATAAAACAACGTATGGGAATAGCAGGAAATATAACTCAAGATATAGAGAAGAAACAATTAAGGTGGTATGGGCATGTTCAACGGATGCCAGCATCAAGACTCCCCAAAAAAGTAGTAGAATGGCAACCGATAGGTCGACGGAAAAGAGGAAGACCCAGATTAGAATGGCAACACGGCGTAAACAAGTCCATGAGCGAAAGAAATTTAACAACAACCGACTGCGAAGATAGGAAGAGATGGTGTTTAGGTATCGGACAATGTCGAAAGACGTTCTAAACCGATGTATATATATATATATATATATATATATATATATATATATATATATATATATATATATATATATATATATCTTTACACCTATCTGTTCTTTCCATTATCCTGAGGTTGCTGACCACTACACTTGTCGCCTTTATAAACTTATCTTATGGATTGTCGTGGTATGCGTAAAGAGTACTTTTATCAATTATTGCGTTCCAATATTTAATTTTTAAACCATAATGCATTTTATTATTAACCTTAGTTGTAGATAATCAGATTAAAGATCTATTTGGGTGGTAAGTAAACTCATGTTTATGTCTGTAGGTACCGAACATCATCGTAATTTTAGCGGTACCTATCAAATGAACGATAATGAATCTAACCTTGCTGCATCACCGCAAGAAATATTCCTCAATTACCATCGTTCGAAAGTGGTACCGAAGTACGACCAACATCACTGGAAGATTATAATAAAATATACCTCAGGGCTCGATTATTAGAAAACGTACCTATACGTAATTTAAAGTGTGGTTTGTAATTCGAAGAATATCTTCACGTCTTCAAGAGTTACATGACGGGTGAGATTGGGCATCGACAGTGTCTAATGATACGGTACCGGCTACCGCTCTCTCAGTACCACGGGAGTACCTCACGGGCACTTCCAGTACACGATACGGACGCCTAGTAGCTCGCAACGCTAATATCATGCAAAATTTCTTTGGCATCGAACAAATTTATTACATTCTTAGGTCACTTTATTATTAAACTGAACATATAGTATATGTAGATAATGTAAAATTTCATTGAAAAAAAATTCCTATATATATTCTTTAACAAAATAATATAAAAAATTTAAATTAAATATTTCAATATATACACATTTACTTCAACGAAAATACCGGTAACTTGATTTGGTTTTCCGGCTGGAATTTTTTAATTTGAGATGAGCCCTAAAGCGAAATATAAGATGTTTCTTAAACATTAACTTTGTTAGAATAACAGCTCTGTGCCAGTGTGTTTTTTTAAATCTTTTGTTTTGTTTTTATTTCTACACTTTATTGTTAATATGTTTTTTTACGTACAATGTGACGGGTTTTTCTAGTGCTTCGCAGTAGTTTTTATCCATTTTTTTTCACCTTTAAATTAATCTTTTTCTTATGGTTATATATGAATTCAACTACATATGAACATTTAAGCTAATATTACAACTTTAATATTGTGACCACGGATACTAAGAGAATGGTGTGTTTGTTTTACACCTTAACTTTCTTCACTCACCATTCATTGAACTGATGAAGCTTGTAAACTAAATAAGCGAAACGTCTTCAAATATAGGAATGGAACTGTGATTTCCTTTTATTATTTCTCCTTTGACCGATATCCTCGTGACCAAAAGAGTTATTTTTTTGAACTTACTTATTGTATATATATATATATATATATATATATATATATATATATATATATATATATATATATATATATATATATATATGTATATATATATATATATATATATATATATATATATATAAGAAAAAAGAAGTACTTGTGACTCGTTTGGAACAAATATATAACTGTTTTGGATGGGTTGGAGTCAATAAAAGGGCTATTGGTTAACTATTTTTTTATTCTCGAGCTTTCAATTGTGTTTACAATTATTATCAAGAGCTAAAAAAGACAAAATACTTACAAGGTTGAACTAAAAAGAAAAAACAATTTTTGTTAACTTACCAAATAAAAATTAGATTGGTAAGTAAAAATTACTGCTAAAACATCTTCAAAATATTTAATACAAAAATGTTTTAATCCAAAAATGTTTCTCCGAAAATTTTTATAATTTTGAAAACATTTTTTTAATACAAAAATAATTGAATTTATAAATAAGTTCAAATAGCAACCAATTACAAATAGCCTCAATGTCATAAATGCCAACATAAAATTTTTATTTTTGACAATTATATTGTCAAAAGTAAAATTTCGTTTAAACATTCTTTTTTGTTTAGTAACAAAAAGAAGAAGATTTATTCACCGTTGACAGATGTCTGAAAAAATGTAACAGATATATGGAGAATTAAATATGACATTTTACAAGTTTTATATATAAATCATAAAGAAAGAATATAATTATAAATTTTGCTTAAATTTTGAATTTCTGATCTTTTGTTTAAACAATTATCACTTTTGCTAATACAAACCATTTCCAAAAAAGTCCTTTTAAATTTATTACTTTCACTACATAAAATTTTAATGTTATCAAAATCCATAATATGGTCTTTATCGATTACATGCTCTGCCAAAGCACAAGATGGTTTTTTTAATTCTGCAATCACTTTTGTGAGAAATAATGCGATTTGAAAGATTTCTTCCGGTCTCACCAACATATTCAGCCTCACACTGAGTACAACTAATGCTGTATACTAAATTCGTTTTTTCAAATTTGTCTATAGGATATTTAGTTTTAGAATATAAAGATGAAATAGTTTTGATGTTCTTTGTTGCTATTTTTATATTGTCAATAACCTTTAGTGTTTGTATTAATTCAGGTGTTAATGATGGTATAAAAGGTAGTGAATGATAATAGATGTTCTGATTGTTAGATACAATGTTTTGAGATTGAGCAAAAAATGGTGTTAAATTATTTATATTGCCAATATTAGAAAAAAGCATCCTATGTAGCATATCTGGAGGATAAGAGTTTTCAATTAGATTATTTTTTAATAATTGAAGATCTTCTTGTAGATAATCTGGATGAGAAAGTTTTAAAACACGTTCTTTTAATCCTGTTATAAGGTTCATTTTCATCTTATTTGGATGGTGAAAGTAATAGCTTATAAATCTATTACTACATATGGGTTTTCTGAACCATCTGGTTTTCAACATATTGTCTGTATTTCTTACAATTCTCATGTCAAGGTATGGTAGAGAATTATCTACCTCTTCCTCAACTGTAAATTGTATATGTTGATTATGACTGTTTAAAATGTTGACTGTTTCATGAATTTTGTGTTTAGGAAGTGCCAAAACTAAATCATCTACATATCTCTTAATAAAACGAATGAAAAAAGTGCAATTACTGATACAATCACTGATAACATCATCCATGACATAGCTACTTAGAATGGGTGAAAGACTAGATCCCATAGGACTACCAAAAATTTGTTTATAAAATACACCATTAAATATAAAAATATTAGAATCAAAAACAAAGTTGATAAGTGTTTTGAAATGTAATAAGTCAATATCAGTGTGTTGTGAAATCTCATTCCAATGTTTTTCAACACTACTTATGATTAAATCTAAAGGCAAATTAGTAAAAAGAGACATCAAAACTAACTAAAACATAATTTTGTGGTAATTGGAAATTATTAATGAAAGAACTAAAATCAAATGAATCTTTAATGTAAAAATTGTTGTTTAAATTATAAGCATTAGTTAAGATGTCAGTGAGGAGCTGTGCTATTGGTCCATTAGGAGGGCATAAAGATGAAACAATTGATCTCATAGATAAAGTTGGTTTATGTATTTTTGGCAGAGCATAAAACCGTGGAGCAATAGAATTATAAATTTTGAGCTCTTTTGCTTTTTTATTATCAATAAATTTCTTTATGTTTAATTAAGATACTAGACAATTTGCTTTTTGTTGCAAAGTACAAACAGGGCTCCTTCTAAGTGTAGTGTAATACTTAGTATCATTTAAAAGTTCTCCAGTTTTTTGTAGATAATCCTCTTTGTACATTACAACAGTTACGTTACCTTTATCGCTTTTGACAATGTAAATTTCAGGATGGTTTTTAAGAAAAAGTTTAGTTTTCACATAGTATTTATTTAAAAAATGATCTTTGACTTCTTTATGCAAAAAGTTTGTAATAACGATATTATACACATTATAGCAAACTAAGTTTATACAAAGTCTTACCAATTCTTCTGCTGCACACACACTCGCGGTATTTACAGGCTTTCACTCGCGGTTGTTCTTCATACGGGGAACCTGTATGGGTACCGGTTTCTAAACACGTGTCTCGCGGTACTAACACTGAGATTACGAGATAGAGCACATTTGCGTCTGTATACGATTTAATACAGTATTTGCGGTATTTTTCGCGTAACTATAAGTGGAAGAGAGAGAATGTTAGCTAGCGGCAGTCAACAGTAGAGAAAATACCTCTGTTACTAACGATAGTCAACAGGGAAGAGAGGGCGTCTGTTCCCAGCGATAGGTAACAGGCAAGAGAGAGCGTCTGTTCCTAACGAGAGGGAACAGGCAAGAGAGACCGTCTTCTTCTTTGCTATTTTAAAACTGTCTGTATTTCTAAAGGAGGGGGGTTGGAAATGGAAGTAGAAAGTATTATCAAGGGTTGGACTAAGGTAATGATTGTAAAATTCTGGTAGAAGGATAGTTAGTAACACAGCGAAAAAATGACATGATTTTTCGCATGTGAAAAAATTGAGTAAGTGCCATTTAAGTAAAATGTTGCTTGCAATCCAAAATATAACTCGACCTGTCCGAGGATTTCCTCAAAATATTTTCAGTTAAAACATATTGAATTTATGCAAACCTTTACGTCCTCACTGTATGTACATTATAATGATTTGTTTGTCTTATTTTCCCGTATCTTCATTGTATATGGAAAAATATGTCAAAAATAAAAAGAAATGTATATAATTTTTATTTGTTTGTTGTAAATAATTAATCTGATGTTAAATAAAGTGTGGGCAAAGTAAATATTTAATTCCTTTAAATTAAATACATATGGCTTTGTAAAATAAAATTTGAAATAAATTTTTTATCATCCCCTATAACTCTTAAATACCTATTAATTGTATTTTTTGTGCTCTTTTTCTAAACTTAACAAAACCATTGGTTTCTTTGGGTGTATGCTGTTCAATGTATATTTCCCAAGGTTACTAATACCCCGTAACCGTGTTTACTTTTCTAATAACCGACAAGAAATATATTGATAAAGTAATTGGATTGTTTGTGACTCTATTACGTGTGTCATAGGTGACAAACGACTTTGCAAGTCGTGCTGTCATGTGGTCCAGCGTACACAATAAATAACGTCATAAGGCTTTTTCACACAGTCAAATATGTTCAACCATCAAACACGATCTCTACGTGTTTGGCGTGTTTGCGATGCCGACTTGATCTATCTACTCTACCAAATTAGTGCGTGTAACCCATAATGTCATTACGAAACCCCAGTGACACGCATGAGGTGAAAATGGTGATCGAATTAGTTTTCATTATATTATACTTCAGACTCATTTATATTGAAGTAGATGACCCAGTATATTTATGTTTATACATGTATGGGGGATACAAAAACATAAAATCTATAGTCCTTTCTCTAAATATTTACCAAACGAAATCTGATATCAGAAGAATTCTTGTTGTAGTTATTGGTTGTAATATGTTACTGAAGGCTGTAATATTCTTTACAAAATATAATACCAATATATAGGGCGTTTTATTAAAAAAAGATATTATAATTGTATTTGAAAATAGTGATCACACTGTATATTGTATGGCTAGATGCCAAAGATATTAACGCCCAGTTCCACCAACGCGATTTAAGTGAAAATTTGATCTTAAGAAATAATTTTCACTTAAGTCCGTTGAGTTTCGTTCCACCAACTAAAAATATTTACTTGAGTACAAATATTTTTGCTTAAGCTTAAGTCACCTGCTATGACGACTTAAGCAAAAATTTTAACTTTGAGCATGCATTGAAATTCATCTTCTGTCATATATTGACACAAGTAAGGTTAAATTTCTTCTGTTGATCGTCGATGTTAGGTTAACTTGCATTTTTTCGGTCCAATTTGATTTTTTATTTTTATAACCTTATTTAATCTATAGTATAGTATATCGTAGTATAGTAATCTATAGTATAAAAGTAGTATATAGTATATAATAGTTTATAATGTATATATAGCTTAAGTAGATGTTTTTGTGTTTTTTATTTTTATATTTTTTTTGTTGTAAATTCCACCGAAGTGTGTAGTTTATCATGTGTGTGTGTATATATAGAATATAGTGTGTACTATAGTTTAAACTATTATATTTATCTTACACTAGCTACAAAATAAAATATCAAAATATACAAGAATACAGGTCACCATTTACAATAAATATTGAAATGACATTGAATTAAAGACAGCATCAAAAATGACACAAAAATATCACAAATGCTTTTCTTTTTCTTCTTTTTTGTTGTTTCTGCATTAATAATGAGTCAACAATTTAAGAATTTCCGACAATTTTGCAAAGTTGGTATTTCTGAGATCTTAAGTTTTTTCTTGGTTAAGTTAAGTAAAAACTTGTATGGTGGAACGCAAATTACAACTAAGAAATTTTTTTGACTAAGTAAAACTTAGGTAAGATTTTACTTAGATCACGTTGGTGGAACCGGACGTCAATTATTTAAAAATGGCACTACTCTAAAAATCTTTGATATGACACGTATTACATTTTTATTCCCTTGGAAACCTAATCCGCGGTTAAATATTATCAATGCACCAATTTTGTTATAAATATATTTTTATATAATCCATAGTTTAAATGTAACAAAACAAAAATTAGGTTTGGCGCAGCCTATATATACCTAAAAACAGGGTAACTGTTTAGGGGAGACCAAGGCTGGTTGACGCAATTTTTAAATTTCAGTCGTTAAATTCTAAATTAAAACATTTTGACATGAATTTTTTGCAAAACAGAATAGTTCCATGTTTTGCCTATCTCTATTTGAAAAAAAATCTTAAAGCCCGTTCATTTGGAAATAGGATATTTTTAAAAATATATCTCAGTATGCGAAAAGTAGCCCCAGGTCATGGTAGGTTAACGTACTACCTGGGGTTGGTTGACGCAAATAAAAAAAATAATTTAAAACATATTTTTACTTAATATATAAAAATATTTTATCAAAAAACTTAAAAAAACACATAAAATCATAAAGGCATAAATCTAAATAACTAAATACATTAATTGAAACTGTAACATATGTACAAACACATTAAAGTTCCTTAGTGCAAAAAAATATTAATTGGTTTCACAATTCACATAAAGAAAAAAAACCAGGATGGTCAGCACAAGCCTCCAGCGCCCACATTTTGCAATTTGTACATTGTATCCAGTTTTCACCTAAAGCACTTTTTTTTAACAAATTCTTCTTTTGGTAGTTTTTGCATTCTTTTGTTCTTCCTTAAGAGCACTTTTTATAGTTATATCCGTCAATATTGCAGTATGACGCTTTCTTTTATTACATTTAGGTTTAGTTGCTTGTTAGCTGGAGCTTTTGGTAAAGGTTTTAATTTTAATGGAGTGTGGAGTAAGGTGAGTTCTCATTCTCCTCTTAAATGGAACTTTTAGAACAATTCATTTGAAAATAGGGTTTATTTTCAAAAAGACAACCGTCATCAGGTTCCTTTAAACGCCCCGGTTGCTGCTGATTTTGTCAAACGGCTTGTCGGGCAGATTCGATGCAATTGACAAATCTGACTGCTCTTTAGAAACATCTTGATTGGTGGAATTTTTCAATTCTAGCAAATAAAGTGAATCAGTAGCATATAAATGGAGAAATTTCAGAGACTCGAAATCCTGACATAATATTTTATGGTGTAACTGCTAATAGCAATGCTTCTCGACTATTGCCGGAATGTCATATATATAGTTAAAGTGCATCCACAATTGTTAGTAATCCACAAGTCACAGGCTGGATTAACGTACTTCTTGAACGGTCCATAGATGGAGCGATCTAGCGGCTGCAATTTATAAGAACAGTGAAAGAAATATTGCTCATTCAATTCAATTTCTTTATGGCTGAATGGCTATTTGTGAAGCCGGTAACTGAACGGTACGTTCTTTTTTGCTTTTCTATTTCTTCCACGTAGTGATGGACTGTCATTATTTCCGCCTGGAAAATTTTGACATCTTTAGATAGACTTGCCGGGAAATGTATCACAGATCTGGCTTCGTCTTTTTTGAAGAATGCCGCGGTGTTAGATTCAGCAGTCTTTTTTGAAAAGTTAACGATTTGTGGGTTTTAAGCATTGACTATCAGTTTCTCTTATTTACACAAGTTATCAACTATATTTAGGGCACGACGATTGTAAAATCATCAGCGTATCCTAATAGGGAAAGTTTTTGTGGACAGATTTTTGAGAAGATCATCTACCAAGGTTGTGTAAGATAGAGATGAGAGAACTCCTCCTTGTGGACAGTCTACACCTGCTCTTGCTTTGGTGGTTGCTTTACCGAAAGTTATTATTATAGTCCTATTCTCCAGCGATGCTCTTATCCATCTGCGTATTATGGTAGGTGTGTCTCGTCTACTCATTCGTTTATCAAAAAGTTGGTAGTATCATTATTAAATGCCCTTTTAATCGTCATCGGCATATGCGGTTATTTGTTTCCCCTTCGTTATAAGGTCCCTGCGGAAGTCAACACCAAGGTCAATAAATTTCTCTCTCAGCTGATGGAGCTAGAGATACATTATCAATCTCATCTGCATTCTCATGATTTAGTAGCTCATTTTCCTTATATTTAAACTTTTTTGATAGTTGTATCACATCTCTATAGAAATTTCTGTTTTGTTTTTTTGAATTGCTCGTCCCCATTTGTTTTTTTTTTATAGTAATCTCGTTTATCTCTTCTGCATACTTTTTTGCCTCTCTTCTTTTGATATTGTACTCTTCCTTGTTATTTATTGTTCCTAGTTGTAAATATTTTATCCTCGCATCCTTTTGCCTTATAATCAATCTACATACAGTGTTAAACTAATCTGCGTTTTGATGCTTCTTCTATTTTTTATTATCGTTAATTAAATTTTAAAGTTCCTATATATCTTTTAATAACTTCACCAGTTACAAGTTTAGCTATACTGCTTCTTTTTAGCTTTGTTTGATGCTGTACTGCCTACCATAAATTATTCTGTTAATTAATTTTATTATATTCAAAGGTATTTAATCTAATATGTAGTGTCTACTGTAATAATAGAAAAGTTTGCTATAAAACTTCCTGTCTCTATCTCCCTATCTCTCTCTCATTTTTTTTCTCTCTGGTTCTTTCTCTCTCTCTCTCTCTCTATCTTCCTAAATCATTATTAAACCTATTATGAATGTATTATTATAAATATACTGTGCAGATATTTCATTGTCGTACTTAAAGTGAAAAAATGTTCTTATCTAGACCTCGTCTTTTTAACCTGACACCCTCATTTTATACCTGTAAGTTAACACAAGTAGTTGATATCCGAAATAAAATCAGCGTTCTCCAGCATTCAGTGATTTTTATATAAAACTGAGAAACCCTCATTCAAATAATTTACGAAATTGTCGATAATTTAAGATTTGATGCCTCCAAATTACTGCTATTACCCGCCCAAATAACTGATATCGACAGATCTGTCCAAGAGGTAAGTATGGAACCTATTCTAACCACTAATTTGGCAACTACCACTGCCTTCTTAGCTTTGTCTTTATGTCTATACCGGCGAAATCCAAACATTACAATAATTGGCCAACCCGATCGGTTCGATCGGAAATTTAACCAAGGGCGTGACATGGGGGATTGCTTAAATAAAAAAAAACTGGACAGGAAGTGTGAATTTTGATCTTTTTATAACAAATTAAAAAAAAATAAAATCAGATTGTTTTTCAAAATCCAACAAACATGGGAAAAATCTGCAATACTTGAAACTTTTGTAACATTTTATCATTTTTTTACAAAAATACAAAAGATTTTGAAAGGGTGTTATAAGTTTTTAAAACATTTTAATGCTTATTCCTGGATAGACATTGTATAAGAATTATTATTGATTACATGAAATCATCTCTAGCAGAAGAATCAGCAACCTGACTTATTGTATGGATTCTAATTTGTTGTTAATAGTACCAAACACTACATCATACCTAATTAAGACAGCACAATTGTCTCGTTAGTACCTACTTCAATAATCAGATCACAGCCTCGACGTATGTGCAATCATAGAAAGGTGGACTGGAAGAAGTTCCTTGTATAACCAGACTACACCTTTAGCTGGATTGCACCAACCAATAAAAATTATGTAAGATTCGTAAATTCAGCAAGATTTCTTACAAAAACAACCATGAGCTAGGGTGTTTTGAAACATCTGCAGATCTATAGATACAGTTTCTCGAAAGTGGTGACTAAGAAGCTGTGTGGACAGAAATTACATTACCCAACATGGATTTAGGTAGACGATAAAAGTGGATAAAGACTGTCGAAAACATTTATTTCAAAAGCTGCTAGGCATGATCCTTGTTGCGAAAAGTTGGTGGAGCTAATCGACCAGAATACAAAATGAGGATAGAATATCTTTTTTTAATGTTTTTTCTTTTCTGGAAGCCTCCTATTATAATCCAATCATGCTTTAGCTAATTCGCTTATTGTACATTCCTAACAAGATTTTATCCTCTATAATAGTATACATATCTAGCCTCCACCATACCGAACACATACAACCAATACGAAAAGAGAGGTCTTAAAATAGACGAACGCAGAAGACTGATTTGTCAAATAATTGTATTGGTGTTGACAATTTGTTGGTGAAATTAACAAATTGAAAAATACAGAAATAATTCTGAATGACCAACTTGAGACAAACAGTTTTCCCCTCCTCAACTTATTCAGTTAAACACTATAAAGTGTAAACGCACATCAAAAATAGATCACTTGACAAAGACACTCTACCGAAACTGCTGTGGTGATAAAAAATAAAAATTATAATAAATTTTGTGAAAGTTTACTGTCTACTAATCCCTAAGTTTTGTACATAAACCAGCTACATGTTGGAAATATCATTTGAGGAAATAAGTCTCACTTATCCTTGAATTGTCTTGCTTTGTTTTAAATTCGTCTTACTTTTAACAATGCGTGGGATTATATTGAATAACTTTATCAATAAATTAATGCTTTTTTCATTTTTGCGACTGTCTTCCTTTTCGGATAATTTCTTAAGGGGATTACGCTGAGCTAAAATCAGATCAGTATTAATCCTTATTGGTGTTGGTAATAAATAGTTTTTTTACTTTACCTTTACCTAAGTAGTCATGAACTATTTGTGTGCTTTTATATCTCTAGTGTTGGGGAAAAAGTGCGTGAGTCGAAATCTGTTGTTTTTCAGGAGAATTCATTAAAGGTTTCATTCTTGTCTTTTAAATCTATTTTTTAATTAAATTTACTTTTATACTAATATTATAATACGATATATTAACCAAACCTATAGACAATAATAAAGTAGGTTATATCTTTTCAAATTGATAATTTTTGTTTGTCTTAAGTCTTGTGGATCTGACTTTATATTGCGATTTCTGACTTAAGCCTATATGAACTAACATGCTAGCCATTATAGTAATAATGACAAGACTGTTATTATGGTTGAATAATGATAAGTATGGCAATACTTTAGTATCTGAGTAATATCTAGAAACACGAGTAAAATAATGGATTAAGTTTTATTCGTTGAAAAAACAATACAAGTTAAATATGTACATTACTGCAAATGTTTATTACGTATGTGCCTCTTGTAAGTCTGGATTTTCGGCTTCTTGATCTAGGTCTTCTAAATCTGAGTCAACGTGAGCTGTTGAATTTAAATGTACGAGTGGTTCATAAAAGCTTTTGTACACATCTGGAATAAGGAATAATAAGGTATCATCTTTCTTGGCCTTGAAGTGGCTTTGTATATTTTTTTGATAAAGAGAGTGCAACCGGACGGCCACGGTGATTTAAATTCAAAATGAAGAAGTCTTCTGTTTCTTAAAGAGATTTTTTATAATAAATCAGTCCCTGTCTCTTTGTGTATCTGAGTCATTTTCAGTCGTGCCATAGAAATTTTCTTTTTTTCACTATCTTGTTTTCTTTTTACAAAGACACTTTTTAACAAGGCTACAAAGTCATAAAAATCATCTTGTGACATTTCAAGCACTTGGTAAGGTTTCTTTTTTTTTTTCGCATCGTAGCAATCAGGTGGATATGATATTTGCATACCAGTTGTTTTTTTATTTTTCGATTACGGAATGATCCGCATCACATTCCATATGTGAGTGGCCTGGCACAAGAAATTTGTGATCGATTTGCTCTAACGATGTTTTCATTTGAAGAACAGTTAAGAATGTACTTGCTATGTAGAAATTCTTATTTTGTTCGTTTATCCTAGTACAAAATCACTTTCTTCACTTCGGGTGGCAAATTCACAAGCTTTTTAAAAATACACGAAGCAATTTCGTTTGGTCCTCTCATTGCCATCGACTCGTGCCATAAATAACATAAAGCAAAACTATTTCCACAATTGTATATTGTAGGATTGTAGGTCCAATATTTTTTTTTGTAAAATGAAACCTGGTTTTCTAAAAACGGTGTCGGAAGACACTGTTGTAGGTCAAATGTATAGTACAACACTGAGTGGTCTTCCATTACTAATTTTTTGTCTATATTTTTACAAGTATATGCTAAGTCTGCTTCTTCATGATGCTTTGTTTGTTGTTCGTTTAGTGTATTTTTGTTTTCTCCATCCTTGGTTATTATAAACTCCATTTTCAAAATTTCACATTTGTGACATACATCCGTTTTTGGCTTTTTAAAAGCCAGGTTAAGCTTGTGTAACTAGACTTCGTAAAATGTGCGACTAACTGGCTCAGCTGTGGCTGCACGGTAGAATATATACATTTTATTCAAATAGAGGTCAACAGGTAAATACAACTTACTATTCACTCGGCGTGCATAATGACTTTTGTGTTTGGGGAATGAATTTATATGGGTTATAACTTGTATTCGCTCAGGAGACGTTTTGTTTTTGGTTATACACTTTCCGCGATTATCTTCTTTGACTACACCAGTTGTACTTTGCGCCTTATTTTTAAGTGTGTTGCGAATAGCTTGTCGAATTCATCTAACGTTTCTTAACAACATTTTTTGCACACTACAACTCTTTTCTTACCGCTATTGAGTGTTCTTATGTGACGACATTTAATTTCTTGGGAATTGATACATCTACTTATACAACTCATTTGGCGATCATGGGTGCCAAGTTGACAATATTCATCAAATAGAGTTTTTCTTAAATCAGCATTTAACCATACATTAAATTTTATTTTGCATGGTACTCCCTTCTTAATCTCACGCTTTCACTTAATTTTTCCTTTAGCAGTAACATATTCTTTACCAGTGTTTCGTTTTACTTTTCCTTCTATTTTAGTTTTCTCGCATAAAGCATAAGTTTTCTCGTTTATTTGTTCACTTTTTTTGGCTCTATCCAAGCATATTGCATCTTGCTGATTACTTTGGTTGTTACGCTGATGTACAGTATTATTATTGAGCATATTTGTACTAGTATTCTGAAATTTGTTACTCCTAGAGGAAGGAGGAGCTTCAAGGTCGCTGTCATCACTTTTATAATCACCATCACTTTCTTTCATTTCAAATACTGGATGGCGTCACTATCATATCCATCACTACTATCTCGAAATTCCCATTCTTGTTGATGTCTATTATCTGAAAAATAATATCACATTTTATAGTTATACCTACGTTTTGTAATATTTCTGTTTTATTTTATTAATAGTAGAATAGTAGTCATTTATATGTGGTCAGTGCGCAATACAAAATCACGTAATACTGCACTCTGTATATAAAGAACGACCACTATTTAAAGAATGATTCATTTTAATAATAGAGTACTTTAGAGTAGAGCACTTTCGAGAGTTGCTGGAAGGGGAACCTACTAACAATATAGAGCTGGAATATCGAAATGAGGAACTCGTGGAACCCCCCTCGGTAGATGAAGTGAAAATATCTATAGAAAAACTAAGGAACCATAGGTCCCCAGGTAGCGATGGCATCCCAGCAGAGTTATTTAAGCACGGTGGAGAGCAGCTCACCAAGGTGATGCGAGAAATTGTTTGTAGAATTTGGTCTGAGGAGCAAATGCCTGAAGAATGGAGCTTAGGCTTAATTTGCCCGTTACACAAAAAGGGAAACCAACTGGAATGCAATAATTACCGCGGAATTACTCTCCTAAATACAGCAAACAAGATATTGTCAAATATTTTGCACGAGAGATTAAAGCCTTATACTGAAATGTTTCTAGGAGAATATCAGGCGGGATTCAGGCGTGGACGTTCAACCATTAACCAGATCTTTACACTACGACAGATCCTCGAAAAAGCGCAAGAGTTTAACATAGATATGTATCATATTTTTGTCGATTTTAAAGCGACATATGACAGTGTCTTAAGACCAAGTCTTTACAACGCTATGAATGAGTTGGGAATTCCAAAAAAACTCATATGTTTGATAAAAGTGACAATGGCGAAGATGCTATCAGCAGTTAAAATTCAAAACGACTCGTCAACCCCATTTCAAATACATAGGGGGTTAAGGCAGGGAGATGCGCTGGCGTGTCAGCTTTTTAATGTCGCCTTAGAAAAAGTTGTACGAGACGCTAATTTAGATAACAGGGGAACAATATTTAATAGATCAGTCCAAATTCTAGCATATGCAGACGACGTAGACATTATAACAACTAGGGCGAGAACTGCGGAAATCCTAACCGAGCTAGTAGCAGCAGCAGAACGAATGGGGTTACAGATAAATCAAAATAAAACCAAATTCATGGCGACTAACACAAACACAAGAGCTGGAAATGTTGACACAAATTTAATCATCAATGACCAAAACTTCGAAGCAGTCAAAGAGTTCATATATCTAGGGACATCGGTTAACCCCAATAATAACACATCTGAGGAAATAAAAAGGCGAATAATAATTGCAAACAGGTGTTATCATGGTCTACCAAAGTACTTAGCTAACAAACGTCTGTCTCAAAAAACTCGTATAAGGCTGTATAGAACACTGATAGTCCCCGTTCTCACATATGGATCAGAGGCATGGACGCTAACGAAAACAGATGAATCCGCTCTATCCATTTTTGAAAGAAAGGTGCTACGCAAGATATTCGGAGCGGTCTGTGAGAACGGAGTATGGAGGCGTAGATATAACTTTGAACTGCAGAATATCTACAAGCATACGTTTGGTGGTAAAGATATTACCACTATAATTAAGCGAAACCGCCTGCAGTGGGCAGGACATGTAGCCCGGGCCCCTGAGTCAAACATGATAAAAAAGATTCTAACAGCGCAACCCGTAGGAATGAGAAGACGGGGTAGACCAAAGCTAAGGTGGATGGACGGGGTAACACAAGATGCCGAGAAGATCGGAGTCGGCAACTGGAAAATGCAAGCGAGGGATAGAATAGAATGGCGTAGAAAGCTTGAGATGGTCGAGGCCCTCTAAGGGCTGTAGCACCAAGATGATGATGATGATCATTTTAATAATCTTACCTAATATTACACATAACCTTTAATTTTGCAATAAAATTTATTTTTACAAATAAAACAGTATTAAACGGTAACATACCATTATTTTGCTCCTTAATCATCTTCATAATTATTCTTTACATCATTCTGACATTTTTACATTCGCAAAAACACAAGTAAATACAAATTTTTATCACTGATAAGCAATACGTGTTGTTATTGTAACGGGTTAAGAATTAAGTCAACCAAGCAAGCAAGCAATTTGATTAAACCCAGCCGGTGAGAAATGTTCGCCCCTATGAATTACGTTCGGGTGTAACAGTTCATTGGAGCGAGGTGTGTTAACAGACCATCCATTTTCCCCCTATCTGATGCGCGATAGGGGCACAACTATCAGCCAAATGCTCTGTGGAGGTCCTGGGTAATAGAACCCCAACATGGTTTCCTAACCGAATGCAAAAACTCAGGACAGCGCATTGTCGCTATAATCCTGTTATCATAATGTGGCTTATCCGCGAACTAAAATTGCTTACTTCGGCCTCAAGTCTTCACTCTGAGCCCCGGCTCAGTTCGGCGACTTGGTGCTCAAGGAGTTGGGCCCTACGTGCCCGGGTTTTATGGCTTTTTATGGTATAAATATAAGACAATAATCAATATAGATTTTATCTTCTTTAAGGCAACCGGGCCACTTTGTGTTTGGCGATAGTCCCTGATTGTTTTTTGTGCTACGAACTGTCTTCTATGTGCGTTGTTGTTATTTTGAAGTATTTTCTCTCTAGTGTTTTGTTTTCTCTCTGGTTAAATTAAGTCAACCTATCCTTCTCAAGTGTAAATATACTGTTGGAACCTGCCGCGATAAAAAAGTATAGTCAAAATAAGTCCGCGTGTTCAAACAGCACCGGTTTCACACGGCTTGCGTCTACTAGATCAATAGAGGATATGTTAGAAATACAATATATTAGAAATACAATACATATGACTTATGTCCTTTGGATCACAACTAAATTAAATAAATTTCATGTCTCCAGTGTACTTTAGTCAATATAGTCAACATTTGACTCATGTTCTTTTTCCTAAATATTAGATATATACCGTTCTGACTGGCCTATTAGTATGTCCTTTTAGTTTGTCAATTCTAAAAGTTTTAAAGGTACAAAGATGTTACCATACAGAATCAGCTATGGGTTATGGGTGATTTTTGGATGGAAGGTATTAAGAATGTAAACACAACGTGATAACATATTCCGCATTTCTTTCGATACCGATTCCCTTTTCCATATGTGTTGAATATTTCTGTTATGTTAATATATTTACGTGTTCCCAGACTTCTCTTTTTAAATATACTATATCTAATTGTTATTACACTCTTCTTTATCTGTACTTTAAAGTGCAAACTAATTTTGAATATTAATATCATCATTATTGAATGAAAAATGCTGAAATATTTAAAATCTCCTTCTATAAAAAGACACCTTTAAGTGCCTGAGACAGTATCCACAAGTAGACTAAAATCATTCATTTAAGGACATTTTGAACTATGTCATATTATATATCTTTTTGTTTTTTATTAATTTATATTTAAAATGTTAAAAGACGTTCCTTCCCGTCCTGCGTTTAGTTCCGACCTTGTTCTTCGTATCTTCGGACGCTGAAGCGGAGACGAAAGGGCAATTTTTAAATTTTGAAACATTAAGTTAAATGTTTAATTGGTGCTATTAAGTGAATTCGATGTGATGAAAATTTTGGGCGAGACGATCTCAGTCTTTTGGGGATCATTATGTCAGCATATTAGTGCCGGGAGGTTTTAAAATTACTTTGGGAAAGTCTGGGAAGCTTCTAGGAAGATATTATTTCGAATTGGCCTTTTAAAGCATAATTCAAATTAATAAAGTTCGTTCTTTTGTGTTTATTTTTTTAAGTAACGCTAAGTGAAATTCTGTAATATTCATTCAGGGCTTAACGCCAGGAAAATTATTTAATTACTTACAGCATCAGTTTGTTAGTTTATATCTACTTCTTTTCGGTATCACATTATTATGAATATTGCGTCTCTTTCATTATTCTTCATTTATCGCTATTTTCTGTTTGTATTCTTCACATTGGAACTGCTAGCTGCTTAATAGCACTGCACTTTATTCCTTTTCTTGTATATTAAAATTATCGTCATGTTATTACAGTTTTGTGATAGTTTTGCTTGAAACAAGCATTAATTAAAATCATTATTTTCCTCCTTTTAGCATTTCAATTAGGATATTATCCTCCACAGGAGATTTATTGAAGCAAAGCTTCTATACTGACGGTGTACCTGATACAGAGAGGACAAAAAGGATGTTAGAAACAGTAGAGATGAAAACAATTAGAGACATTGATGGTAAAACACTATGGGACAGGGCTAGAAGTACAGATATACGACGTAGATGCAAAGTGGTGAACATCAAGCACTGGGTAAGAAATAGAAAAAAAGAATAGAACGATTATATAAGGCAAATGATAACAAATAGAGTAGTAAAGATGGCAAGAGACGGTTCCCCAATAGAAAGACGATCAGTATGAAGACCACGAAAACGATGGAACGACAACTTACTGGAGGCACATTGAAAAATCGACAGAGTCATGTCTACATAAAAAGAAGAAGAAGAAGAAGAATTTTGATTCTAAGATGAATGTAAATCCTATTCCAGAATCGACTTAAAATGTTGTTGGTTTATTTTTAATAAACGCTGTATCATACATTTTTTGAGCATCTCTGTAAGATTGGTTTAAAATATCTCCTAATTCTGTTTCAGTGATTGATGGTTGATATTCACTGCATTCGTTGATTTCACAATTTTTAACAACATGTTTACCACATCGCATGCATTGATTGTCTATCGCCGCCAACTCTTGAAAATTGATTCTTGACCTAGATTGGGAACGCTTCCTATTATGAATTGTTGAATTTAAATTTAATCTCTGTTTAGATTTATTGATTTTATTGATATTTAAAGAAGTGTTACGTGACAAAAATTCTTTACTGTCGATAATTGAAGATTCTAAAATTTGAAGCTTAAACTGAACTCGTAAAAAATATTCAGAAATGTTTGCTTGACATTCGCAAGTAGAAATAAATTGACATATTCAAGAGTATCTTGCTTTAGAGCAGTAGTATATTCGGAAACTGATTGATTTTCTTTTTGATATAAGGAAAGACATTTATGCTGCAGTACAAGAATATTTATCTTTGAATTCAGGAAATTCTCAAGTTTCTTTACAACGTGTGTTCGTAATCAAAGTCTTTAATTTTGTGAGGTGCAACTAAAGCAGAATGCATTAAAAAAATTGCAGAACCAATAGAATGCAATTTGTGCATTAGATTTTCGAATGGAGGTATAAAATGAGTAGTATTAAAATTTGAAGTACTTGCCAAACTTTTCTGCAGTTGATCTAAAATTGTCTGTTTTACCATCATAAACTGTTTGAATTTATCTGGATCCATGTCTGATATTTATCTTAACATTTAATGTTTATTATTATGTTTACCTTAGACCATTAAAACTTATAGACACGCCTTGTACCGAATCGTTGAAGCAAACACCTTCCGCGCAAGTGACGTCACAATATGGCAAGAACTCTAAGGTTAGGTTGGATTTTTCGAAAAGCCCTAATAAAATTACCTAATTTTAGATGGATTTTAATAAAACTGCAATATTTTGTAAAAGATATGGCAGATAAATCATTTAGCAAAGGAATTAATGAATATTTTTGAATTAAAATAATTTTGTAAAAATAAATGTTTAATTTGAAAGTGTTCTTCGGAAATCGGAAAGAACGATTTCCGAATTGGAAATTGAAACGTCAATAAACGTACTTTAACCTTTAATTGTGACTTATTCCCATTTAAATAGTAATTATTAAAAAAAGAAGGTAAACTTACATTCGGTATCTTGTTTTTTAACTAAACTCAATTAACACTATTTCATCTGCATACCGGAACTGGTAGATTAACTCAAAAATCAACTGCTTCCCTATTTAAACTATTTCCACATTTAATGATAAATCTTCACAAAATTAAACTATTGGCTGCCACAGAAACTTATCGGAAAATTACTCCGAATAATACTACTCCGAAAAATAATCCGAATATGACTGATTTCAATCGATGCTATTTTATCACAGGAATGTTTGCCTTGACGCCTTGCAATTGAGTAAAAATTTTTATCTCGCAGTCAACTCTTAAAAGATTGTAGGAGGAAGCGTTATTTTAAATAAACAAACATTCCAATTCCATAGTGTTTGTAATAAATAATAATAAATCCGTAAATAAATCGGACCTAATTAAGCACTTTCCTTGGAATGTATAGAATAGGAATTATGACAAACTGCCGTTCCAATATAATGCGCAATAAAAATTTATATACAGGACCTCTAATATGTAAATTAAAAAAAATTTAATTGTTAAAGTTTTTATTCCATATTTCAAAAAAAAAACCTTTTCACATTTAGCCGATTGGGATCCTGCAACTGTCAGATTTAACTAAAATGTCTGCAATAATTCTCGACATTCTTAAAATCCTATATGACGTCAAAATTAGTGACGCACTGAAAGAAGGGTTTGGGACAGACTGTATATCGTTTTGTGAAAAACTTAGAGGTCGCTGGTTAAATGATTTTAGAAATAATAATGGAGGCAAAAATGCAATAGTCTGATTGTGAATAAATTAGTGAAAATAGCAAATATGAATTGTGAATAAATTACTAAAATTAGCTGGCTTTAATTTATTGCTGTTACCTGTACAAAGAATAGGCTTACCTTTTGAAATATTAGTGTATTCGTAGCCAGTGGAGTAGCGTTGGTACCACTTCGCGACGCCCGGGACGCCGATGCTCCATAGAACGTAACCGATACACTCGATGTTTTTAGTACACTGTTTCAATAGGTAGTGTTTATTTCTTAAGATAGTTAGAAACCCTCTGGCCACGCTTGGAGGTTGTCCGTAGGGCGAGGTATACCAATCAATCACTCTATTGTATTGCGATTTTGAATGGCAATAATTCAACTTAATGGTCACAGTAATATGATACTTTTCAGTGTTTGTGTGCTGGCGACATAATTATTTTCAAAACAACAAAAGAAGCCAAATTCTTTGAACTTAAAAACAGTATGTTTTTCGAAACTACATAACTTCAGCTACAAATTCCACTCAGTGCCGTCTTCGTGAAAGCATTTCCTGTAAAGTGAGATCGTTTGTAATATGAAAGTTAAATTCAGCATTTTAGACATATTTCAAACGTCTTACATTTGTTGCTAAAACTCAAAATCGAAATTTCAAGTTATAGGTCAATGGAAGTGATAAATTTTATTGATCTCATGAGAATCGTCAAACATAACAAAAATTGCGCAACGTTTATTTATTTAACAGGTATTGAGGGGTAAGCCCAGGATCATTTTTACATCTTTTTGAGGTCCAAAAATTGACATGCTCAACAAAATTCAGCTTTTTCAAATTCAGCAACAAAACAAAATAATTCAGTTTTGACATCATGAATTATACCGTTACGAATAGTAGTAGTTACGAACTGTCGATGTTACCAAATATCGCCGTTACGAATTAACGGCATTACGAGATTCTTATCACGCTGAATTTATATTTGTACTTTGCTTCATTAGAAATTTTGCGCTTTAGTTGCCTCACTTTATCTCTTTGCTTTTTTTTGAGGAAGTATAATTAGGCACAGTGACCCAACAAGAGAAGAAGTGTCAAATGTCATCCTTAAACTCAAAAACAATAAAGCCTCATTAATAGATAAAATCTTTTCGAAAATGTATAAAAAAAGGTGGTGATCAACTTTTTGCAGCAATCCATAAACTAATAGTACTCATATGGCAGAATAAATTGGTACCAGAAGAGTGGCTAAAGGGAATCATATGTCCCTTCCTTAAAAATGGTGAATTGGGGTGTAAGAACTATAGAGGCATTACTCTGTTAGCATCTGCGTATAAAATCTTCGGCAATATATTGTTTGAAAGACTTAAACATTTTACAAAGGATATTGTTGGTCAATATCAATGCGGATTTACTGCTGGAAAGTCAACTACACATCAAATTCAAGCACATAGGCAGCTTCTAGAAAAGTCACTAGAATATAACATAAATACTCACCATCTCTTCGTCGACTTCAAAGCGGCCTATGACAGTGTGATTAGATTAGATTAAGAGAGGTGACCTTTCGGCCTATTCCACTGCGACCTTTTCAGATGTATTGTGGTCCTCTAGTCCTAGATAACATTCTCTAGCCTGACCCTTTTTATGAAGTCTAGTAGCTTCGAGACTGTACCTTCCATGTAGCTATTTGCCGGTGGATTGTCTTCTCCTAATGCAAAGAACCGCACATTTTTCAGACTGTCACACTGACATAAAATGTGCTCTGCTGTTTCTTCTTCGAGGTGACAGAATCTGCACTGGTCATCATCTGATAATCCCATCAGCTTCAAGTGCCTATTTAGCTTACAGTGCCGTGTTAGAAGGCTTTGACTGTTTTCCTGTCTTTGCTTATTAGCTCT
This sequence comes from Diabrotica undecimpunctata, assembly GCF_040954645.1. Classification (NCBI taxonomy): domain Eukaryota; kingdom Metazoa; phylum Arthropoda; class Insecta; order Coleoptera; family Chrysomelidae; genus Diabrotica; species Diabrotica undecimpunctata. The sequence goes on along the minus strand of NC_092804.1, from coordinate 53,624,836 downwards.
GCCGTAAATTTTGGCAAATGTTCTGTAATGAACTGTTTCGCCTGTCTTTGTCCTGGTGAATTTCTCCACCATTCCAGAGATTTGTGAGCTACCCACTTCCTTGTAGCCATTCTTGTTACTGATTTTGCAACGCCGTAGAAGGGTTCCGTTCCAATGAATGGCATTAATGAGCCTTGTTTGGCCATTTCATCTGTTTTTTCATTGCCTTTATGACCCTCGCGCCCTGGTACCCAGGCTACCGTAACCTTGCTACGGTCTCCTAGTTCATTTAGGGCACACACGCAATCCCATACTAGCGTAGAATTGACCTCTACAGAATTCAGTGCCTTAAGCGCTGCCTGACTATCTGTGAAGATGGCAACTAAATAGAACGTTCTTTCCTGCCTTTCTATTTCTTCCACGCAGTGATGGATTGCAGTTATTTTTGCCTGGAAAACTGACACATCCTTAGATATACTTACCGGGAAATGTGTCTCTTGATTTGTCGCTACTATGCCGGCTCTTACACCTGCGATGTGTAAGCCATCCGTGTACCAGGTAGTAGCAGCTTGTATAGGTACATCTTTATTCCAGTCTTCCCTGCCTGGTATCTTAATTGTTAAGCTATATCTCGTAGCTGTTGCATCGATAGGTTTCCCCATCACAATATCGGTTTTTAGCTCCTCGATTAGCTTTCTGTTGTCAGTACCATGCATCTGGCTTATATGTCGCTGACTATGGATTAATCTGTGCATCACTGATCTGGCTTTGCCTTGTATAAGGATATGAAATAGTGGTAGATTCAACAGGACTTCCAACGATGCAGTAGGAGTTGTTTTTAAGGCCCCCGTAATACACAAGCATACTAGCCTTTGTGTATTACCTAGCAGCCTTATTGTTCCCGCTTGCTGCGTTTTTGTCCACCACGTCACCGAGCCATAGTTTATCATGGGTCTAATAACCCTTGTGTATAACCATAGAGTCATTTTAGGGTTGTCCCCAATTCTTACCGCACATTCTTCTACATCTGCCCATGGACATAGTAGCTTTCTGTGTGGTTTTCAGAATGTGAGTATTCCATGTAAGCCTATGATCAAAATATACCCCAAGGTATTTTGTTTCTTTGGCAAATAAAATCTCTGTTCTTCCCAGCACCGGTAGTTTTAGACCTTGTAGTGCTGTTTTTTTGGTGAAGTTGACGATTTGTATTTTCTCGAATGTGAAAAGTGTGAAAAGAACTGCATTATATAATGCAATTTAAGATTTTGGGATCCCATCTAAGTTAGTTAAGTTGACCCAACTAACAATGCAAAACGTAAGCTCATGCGTTAGAATTGAAGAAGAAACCTCTACGTTCTTTAACATTAATAATAATCTAAAGGAGGGGGTCGCGCTGGCGTATCTCCTCTTTAATATTGCCTTGAAAAAGGCAATCAGACAATTAAATATTAGAATGAATGGAACTATTTTTAATAGATCCACGCAAATTCTCGCAGTCGCTGATGATATAGTGGGCAGAAGTATGACATGGTGCAGTGTTTTATAAGGCTGGCGGACGCGGTGAATAAGTGAATTAGGACTTGTGGTAAATGAGGAAAAAACCAAATATATGTTGGTTCCTAAAAAACCCCGAAATATCCAACAGAGAATTCAAATTAACAACCATACCTTTAAGCAAGTCAAAGAATTCACATATTTTGGATCGCTAGTAAACGCAACAAATACGACAAGCGACGAAATAAAAAGACGCATAGCAATAACAAACAGAACTGTTCACGGCCTCCAGAAACACTTAAAAAATAAAAATATAAAGCTTAATATATACAAGACCTTAATAAGACCGGTTTTGGTTTATGGGAGTAAAACGTGGACCTTATCGTAAAATGATGAAAGACTTTCATGTATTTTTGAGCGAAGAATTCTTTGAAAGATTTTTGGGGGCGTAAATGAAAATGGGCTATGGCGTCGAAGGTACAACTTTGAACTATATCAGTCATACACTGATCCAAATATTGTGAAATTCGTTAAAGTGTAGAGACTAGATGGGCTGGACATATTGCTATGATGTCAGGTCGCGAATACACGAAAGATTAATATTTTTAGAACTAGAGGGCACAAGAAGCAGAGGACGACCATGAAATAGACAAATTAATGATGTGGAAGAAGATATACAGATTCTAAGGGTCAGAAGATGGAAGGAAGTTGCGACAGGAATCGACAGGAGTGGAGACTTCTTTGTGAGCAGGCCAAGATCCACAACGGATTGTCGAGCCACTTATGATGATAATTAGGCAGATTTTAACCAGATCTGTAAGCGGTTGTATGTGTTGTATATTTTTTTGAAAAGTTAAATTAATTGTTAATTGTTTTTCACCGAGTTGCTTCAAATGTTTACTTCTGTATTTTGCATAAGCTTCTAATGTATTCTTGTACATTTTTGGAATAGTTCTTTCACACTTTCAAAGTCTATCTTTTCACCACCTCGTAGACTATCTCTCATTGTCCTTATTTCTTACAAGATTTAATTAAACAGTAAATTATCTCTTAATGTGTCAGTCTGCAAAATCAACACAACTCTGTAACAATTTACAGATTTACAACTGTGATTAATATCTTGACGTGTTATAATTATATCTATTCAGCAATCGATTGATTTCTTAATTTCATAAATTAACCGTAACCTACCTATTAATTTTTCATATACCTGCCATTTATCCGGTGTTAGGGGTACATTAAAATCAATTAGGATTAAAAAAGAATTAAAGGTAAAAACTCAATATGACTGACAATTACTAACATTATAATTTTTATTACTGATATTAAACTCAAGTTTATTCTAAAACCAATGTATGTTTGAAATTGGTCAAACTCCCAAGTTGTCTGTAGTCCCAAGTTTTCCATTCTTTAAATAGGTAAAATCAAATAAGTATACGATTCTAATATACATCTTTGTATACAGATGCAAATCCACTAATGGATGTTAGCGATCACATTTTCCATTAATTCTCTATTTTTTGCAATATGTATCAGAGATTGTATGTCGTTAATCCCTGTCCATTGCCTTATGTTTCGGAGCCAGGACATTTTCTTGTGTCCTATTCCTCCCTTGCCTTCAATTTTAGCCTCGATTATAAGTTGGAGGAACTGGTATTTTTTATTTCGCATGATGTGACCTAGATACGCAGTTTTCCTTTTCTTGATGGTTTCGAAAAGTTGGCGTTCTTAGTTTATTCTTTTAAAGACATCTATATTTGTGATTTTCGCTGTCCATGGTATTTTTAGGATACGGCGATAGAGCCACATTTCGAAACCTTCTAATCTGTTTATATCCCTCGTTTTGAGTGCCCAGCCCTCTACGCCATATAGCAGCACTGACCACACGTAGCACTTCGTAAACCTTAGTCTCAGTTGAAGATCGAACTCTGAACACGTCAGTACCTTCTTGAATTTTACAAAAGCTTGTCGAGCTTGCTCAATGCGACATTTTACTTCCCTGTCCGATGCCCAGTCTTCAAAAAGCCACGATATCAGGTATTTAAATTTACTCACTCTTTCAATGGACTTAGTATTCAGTGTTATGGTGGAGTTTTCAAGTGCATTCAAGTTTTTGGAGATGATCATAAATTTGGTTTTTTTGGTATTAATCTCTAATCCCATTCGCTTACTGTATTCTCCGATTATAGTGACAAGTTGTTGAAGATCGACTATGTTGTCACAAATTAAGACACCATCATCAGCATATCGTATGTTGTTGATCAATACTCCATTCACTTTGATTCCCATCTTTGCATCCTCCAAATACTCTTGAAATATGGCTTCCGAATAAATGTTAAATAAAAGAGGGGGCAGCACACATCCCTGTCGAACATCTGCATTAACTTGTGGTGTTGGACACAATCAGACGCTTTTTGGTAATCTAAAAAGCATAGGAACACATCCTGCTTCTGATCGTAAAGCAACTGTGTTGCTACTATTGCTTCTCGTGTTCCTAAACCTTGCCTAAACCCGAACTGGGAGTCCCATTCACATTTTTTGTATAATCTTTGATGTAGTATTTTTAAGAATATCTTTAAAGTGTGACTCATCAGGCTAATGAGTCTGTGATCCTCACATCTTTTTGCATTGACTTTCTTGGGTAGGGGAATGAAGGTAGAGCGTAACTACTGTTGAGGATAGCAGCCAGTTTCATAAATTAAGTTAAATATTTTGTGTAGTGCTGAAATTCCCCTTTCATCCAGTAATTTGAGTATTTCTGACGGGATTTTATCTGGTCCAGGTGATCTATTGTTTTTTGAATTTAATATTGCCTTTTCTATCTCCTCTTTGGTGACTGAAGGGCCAGTCAGCTGGTCGTCTGTATAAACTTCACTCATGGGTCTTTCGTCATGGAAGAGCTCCTGGATATAATTTTCCCATATATCAATTTTCTCCTTTTCACCCAGCACTATCTGGTTATCCTGATTAACTATGGTAGTTGGTCCTTGTTTTCTGTATATTCCTTAGCAGTCTCCTTAAGCTTTTTATGTAAATTAAGGTCGTCGTGCTGTCGTTGTAAATGTTCTAGATCGATACATTGTTGCTTAAGACATTCATTTTTTGCTATTCTTATTTTTGCTTTTATTTGCCTGGTAATGTTTTCATACATATTGCTGCCATTTTGGTTATTCTTGTGTCCTCGTCGTTCTTCCATTAGTAATAGTATTTCTTCTGTCCTCCATTTTTGCCTCTTGTTGTTTTGTTTGTACCCTAAGTTGTTTTTCATGATGTCTGTTACAGCACTTGTAATCATATTCCATGTTGGTGTTAGATCTTCGGCAATGTTTGTCGTCAATATTTGAATTTGTGCGTTTATTTCATTGCTTATTTCTGCTTGTATCATTGGGTCCTTCAGTTTGTCCAGTGCTATCTGTTGTTGAGTTTTAGGCTTGTTCTTGCATGAAAGAACATGACGGCCACTAATAGTACGTGGTCCGAAGGGACATCTGCTCCAGGGTATGTGGAAGCTCTTTTGACAGTTGTGCTGAATCTACCGTTGATAAGAATGAAGTCTATTTGATTTCTTATTATGTTCTGAGCTCTATCGGCTGGAGATTTCCAAGTATAAAGGCGACGGGGGTGAAGTTGGAACCATGAGTTGGTAACTCTTATGTTTTCTTCTTGACAAAATTGTATAAGTCGGTCGCCCCTTTCGTTCCTTGTTCCAAGACCATAGGGTCCAACTATGTCTTCAAAGCTGCCCTTTCCTATTTTGGAATTAAAATCTCCCATAATTATGTTGACACCATGTTTCTTTGTCAATTTACGTAGTTCTTTGATTTCACTATAACAGTTTTCCACTACTTCATCTGATGCGTCTGTAGTTGGTGCATAAACCTGTATGATGTTGAGATTATTTGGCTTCGCTTCAAGTTTTACTAAGGCTGTGTGGTCGGAATATGGTACAAATAATATATACATAATAACTACACATAAAAACATCTAATATACGTAAAAACACAAAATTATATAGTATACACAAAAATACATATAGTACTATAGAACGAGATGACTCCAATTCCTCATCAACTATAAAAACAACCCAGAGAAATTTGAATTTATATCAGTATACGAGACAACCATAAAACTTCTAGAAAGAGCGATAAAAAACTAAAAGCTTATAAAAAGACGGTTGATAAATTCAACTAAACTTGACAACAACTTGACAATAAAACATCTAAAAGTCTTTTATTAAGCATTTCACTCTTTTTAAATAACATCCTTTGATATCATCTTTTCCATCTCCTCAATACAATCTTCCAAAAATTATCTATACATTGTCCAGATATCTGAGTTAGGTCGTCATCCGGTTTATTTTGATGGTTTTAACGATATCTGCATCATAAAAAAGTCTGTAGAAATCAAAATTATATCGCCTTATGCCTAGAAACTGTTCGTTCACTCTGTCATATGTCATCAGTACTTTTCTCTTAAATATTGCCAGCAAATATTCCTCTCGAGTTGTCATTATCCACATTTTCGATTCGTGATTGAGTACTGATAAATTTATATTTTGTTATACTTGACATATTTCTAGCTTTAAGTTTTTTTTTTGTTTCCAGCCTGTTTTTTAGAAATATAAATAATACATTGCCCCGCAAAAGTAACCAGACACGTGAAATTCCATGGTTTTCTCCTTTTAGTTTTCTTAAATTGCTTTGTATACTATATAAAAATATTTTAGAAGACATAAGTTGTTTTATTCATTTGTTTGTTATAAAAACCATTTAAAAAAAATTTTGTGGCTGACAAGAAAGTTTTTGTTAAGGTGCTCTCGATAAATCGAATACTTAGGGTGGCCGCACACAGAAAGAGCAAAACTGTTTTAGTCAAAAACGTTTTTGACTAAACGAGTCTGATGCTGATGTTTCCATATAAATGAAATGAGCTGACGCACACTGATTAGTCGTGTGCCTAAAGCATATTTAGGCTCATTTAGTTTCAGTCAGTCTGTTTGATGTTGATTACCGGATCTTCGTTTTGTGTCGAAACATTTCAATGTACGCAGGCGCAACGTGTTTTTGGAATTCCTTTCTTGAAACCGCTCGAGTAGTCAACAAGAAGCACATGTGGAAACAGCGATATTTTGCTTGTTTATATTGCGTGTATCATGGAAGTGGACGCAGAAAAATTAATTGTACTGATTGAGGCCAGTTTTTTTCTTATTTATAGGATGCACCCAAAATTGTCTTTTATTTTGCGTTTTTTCATCCTGTAGGAGGAACCACTGCCAGAAAACTAGCGCAATTTCGTCGTTATCTGTCGACATCTTTAATAAAACTGATTGCAGTATGGTTTGGGCAAACATTTTGTTTCTCTTGAAAACAAAATGTTTCTTGTGGAAACAAAAACGTTTTCGTTTCAAACAAAAACGTTTTTGACTAAAACAGTTTTGCTCTTTCTGTGTGCGGCCACCCTTACTTAAAATAATCCTTGTTAAATTACAGGAGGCGTACAATCGTACGCCTTTGTGGTGTATGTCAGCTGTTTTTTTTTGTAAAAAAAGTGCTTTTAGTAACAAATAATAATTTGTAATTAGGCCAGATCGAGTAACGCAAGCTCTTGCTATTTATACTGAAAGGCGTTCCATTTGATATATCAAAGATATTATTGTCGTTTTGCAAAAAATAATATACGATGCTTTAAAAAGATTTCGAGAAACTGGTTCTTACATAAAAGGAACTGTACAAGGAAGACCAAGGTCAACAAATGCCATTTAAGATCAGTTTCGTAGACTTTAAATACTTCGAGAGCAGACAGTTACTGCTACAGCTTAGACTAGGAGACTAGTAGATGTTCATGGTACCATAGTTTTCCCTGACACCGTACGTCAAAGATTTAGCGAACAAAATTTGTCATCTTATGTACCTGCTACAAGCTCTTTATTGGACGCAGCTCATCGAACGCTTGGAATTCTGTCGTGCTCATGCAGATTGGGATATGGAAAATTGGAGAAAAGTTTGGTTTACCGACGAATCTAATTTTAAGAAATATTTACCTTACGGCCGCCAAAGAGTATGGAGAAGGTCTGGATAATGCTATAGTCAATTTTGCCCAACTCTTATGTTAGAAGCACGCGGCCTTAATGGTGATAGGTACATTAGGGAATGTCTGGAAGGACATGTATTTTGTAGGTAAAAATTTTCTGCTAATGCAGCATAATGCTCGGCCGCATATAGCCAGGATAACAATGCAATACTTTATGGATGTTAGTATTTAGTTACTAGCCTACCCCCTAGAAGTCCAGACCTTAATCTGACAAAGCAGTTGTAGAACAACTAGAAAAGAGTAGTTAGGCAAAATTATGAGACTTTTGAAACTGTGGTAGGGTTGGAACAGATGCTAATAAATAAGTGGGAATAAATACCGCAAAACGAGATTGCTGCTTTGATCCAGTCTATGCCAGAAAGGACGAGAGCTGTTATTAGAGCTCGAGAAGGATATACTCGATTTTAGTATGCATATTTTAGAAATATTTTATGACTTCGATTTCAACAATATCTGACTACGGAATAAAAAATTTCTAAACTTTTATTTTTTGTTACATTAGTCAATATTTTGAAATTTGTTTTTTATTTTATAGATTTTTATTGATACTCCGGCCAATAGAGACATTTAAAATAACAAAAATTTCCGAAAAGCCAAATATTGGTTGAAAGCTAGGGTTTACCGTTAGCAATAAAGTTTTAAAAATTCCCATCGATCGTATGTGTGCTACAAAAGTTATTCGAAGTCAAAGTTCAAAATTTGAGGTTTTTTGAATTTTTTTTGAAAATAGTAAGTTTGATCAAAAAATTTTAAACTCTACAAAAATAGTCTCAATGATTGTTTTTCTAAAAGTTGCCATTCCTGAGATATCGCAATTCTAAGAGTCACATTATACATGATATGCACACATTTCCACGCCACCTGTGAGATAGTGTACTCGGTGCGTTTTTTTACCATAGTTTCCTCTGTAGGCCTACTCCACTAACTGCCATGACAATTTTAGGATAATTTAAGGGAACAATGCCCGTCACACACACCCAACAATTTTTGTAGAACCCTAGCTCCGAGTGACATGTGTGTTCCAATGGAACAGTGGGACCCACATGTCATAAGATCCTACCGGTCATGCTCCTCATGATCCTCTGTTTTGCTTTATGTGGTTAAGGTACCTGATTTTAGAAATTTTAAGAAATTTTTTAAAATTTAAAAAAAATTTTCCCCCTATGAATGACTGAAGTAAATTTTTACATGGCTTTGGACTTGTGTCCCAAAATGAGTAGAGTAGAGTAGAGTAGAGTATTTATTTAACTACATAACATATACAAATATTGTTTGTAGCAAGTCAAAAAAAACATACATAGTATTAAAAAAAGGAGTATAAAACGTAACTTAAATAATACAAACAAGAACACATATTAAACGGAAAAAATCGGTTGCCTGTAAAGTCGGTTTTACGGGCGAAGATTTTACGTGACAACGTCTTTTTCTCGGTAGAATATTTATTGATATGAATATTATTAAATTGCACAATAGTTGTTTGCAGTTGAAACGCGCTGTTTCTTCTCAATCGACTGAATTACGATTGATTGCAGAGTGATTTAAACTAATAATTTACTTAACACTATCAACATTTGTCAATAGTATGACATAACCTATAAACTCAGTTTCTCAACTTTTGTGTCAATCTAACAATTAATCAATCAATCATAGTTTACGATAATGAAATATTAGTGTACAATTATTTACCTTTATTGTTGTAGTTGTTGTAAATGACGAATCTAAGCACTCCACATTTTCACTACAGACACAGCTGACGATACTTTAACCACACGTGTGAACTTGTATTATGACGCTTTCTCGGTTTTCCAACGCCAAGAACGCTCGAGAAAGACAGAGACACAAGCACGCACCGATTCAACGCGCCTAATTCTCTAGTGCTGCGCGCGCAGCGGACCGATCATGTTTGAGTGGGAGAGAGACGCAAGGCATTCGCCGGTCCGGCGGGCCTCTCTCTCGTTCGGTGACTCATCGTAACAGACGTGAGCGGGCGTTACACTTTTTCATGAGTGACTCCGAGCCACAACCTAATTTAAGACGTTGTCACGTCAAAATATTTATGGCAAAGTTACGGTAAGCAGCTCAGTGGATGTTCTGCAATGAGTCATATATTCTTCTGAGCAGTAAAAACAATGTTTTAGAAGATATTTTTTATAACTTTATCGAAACTATTACAGCTTAGCTGTTTTATACTTTTTGGTGAAATATTGTAATAGTTATAATTAAAACTATTTTTTTCTGAAAGACTTAATCTACAGCGATTTGTTCGTAGGTAGTGACAGTTTCGCGTATTGTGAACATGGACATCAGACTGCTTCATTAAATGGGCCCGTTTTCTGTGAATTTCAGTTAAAACTTGAAATATCAACAGAGTAGGTAGCGGCATAATTTTGAATTTGATAAAGAAAGGTCGGCAGTGTTCTAGATAACTAACCCCTGCTAAAATCCTGACAGCTTTCTTTTGTATTCTAAAAATTTGAAGTGCATTTGTTAAATTGCCCCATATAATTACACCATAGTTTAGGTGAGAGTGGAATAAAGAAAAATGTGTCATTTTTAATGTTTCAAAGTCGACAACCTTTGCTAGTTGGAGAATAATAATTAATGAACTTGATAGCTGGTTCTTAAGGTGTGAGATATGAGCAGACCAGTTGAGTGGATTATCTATGGTTATTCCCAATAGTTTAACAGTCTCTTTTTTAACAAGATCATTGTGTAAATTACTTGCAGATATAACCCTGAGCACCCAAAGGGTCTGGCCATCAAGCCAACGTTTGTCGGTACGTGACCTCGATTAGGGATAGAACCCCATTTGGTCTGCCTTTTCTTTTTTGCTACATGACGGCCTGTGTTTTGTCAGGATTAACAGCTATTTTCCACTATATACACCATCATCATGATGTTTTGTCTGTCTTCGAGATAGCCACTGTTGCTATCAACAAGTCCTCGTAGACACTTTATCTCAGGACAAGCAACCTCATGTAAAGTCTTACGTTACCATGTTATCAATTCTACTGGTAACTTTAACATCTTAACATATAAGATCGAATAGATCGAATCTAAATTTAAACTAATAACATTTAACGGGTTGTTACCCAAATATTTAGTGGCCCAAAACATGTACACCTAGACACACTGATGATGGAATATAGATTCCGAAAACGTTTTGTGATATAACGCTATAGGGTGTTTTAATTATATACCTTTTATAAAGGATTTTAAATAAATTTTTTGTGATACATGGTATACAGTCAGCTACAGGAACTTAGTTTCCTTGTGGATTTTATTTTTAACGGTAAACCCAAGCTCTCCACCAATATTCGGCTTTCCGGGAATTTTTGTTATTTGACCACTATTTTTGTCTAAATTGACAGGATTTTCTAATAGTTTTTATTTTACTTAAATAAACTTAGTGTCCGCATACTTATGCAGGTCAGTGTATTTTATAATTAACATTCAATAATCTAAAAGCTAGGTAGTTTATACAGTGAGAAAGATCAACTTGTCTAAGTATTGCCACTATTATCTAATCTTCTTTTTTTATTCTTCGCGTATCTTTTCGTGGACTTATCAATATTCGTTCTATAAATTGGTGTATTCTTTTTTGTATGTTTTTCCACCATTTTTAATAATTTCTGCTGTTATTTGATAGCAGTCGTCGAACTAATTTTTAATCGTATTGGTGGTGGTTCAAGTTTGTTTAATGGTGTTTCTGTTTCTCTAATTACGGTGTTCTCTTGTTTATTTTTCTTATGTCTTCAGCATCTTTATATAAATTGTTATAATACTCACTCAATTGACTTTCATCTATTTGGTAAACTCTTGTACATGTTTCATTCATTCTTTTAAGATATTGGTAATGCGGTCAGTGGCGGATCCAGAAATTTTTGTCAGGGGGGGTCATGGGTCTTAAGGGTGATTTTGATATAGGATTTAGATTTTTGCACCTCTACGATTGCATCTACGATTGATATGATTTGTGCCTCATCTAAGGGAATTATTTTCTAAATAATTATTTTAGGCGATATACTAAACCAATGAGAAGTTATTAAAACACAAATACCTTACGGGTGCAAAAAAGGGTACAACATTAAGCGGTCTTAAACTTAAACAAAAAAAAATTTAAACCCACATACTCTATGACAGTAAAATCAAGTGTACAAGACTATTAAACCAAAGGAAAGTTATTAAAATATAAATACTAAAAAATCAAGGACTGTCAATTTAAACTAGGTATTTAAAAGACAATTATTTTAAACCCATCTATCTTATAGCTACAGAATCAAGAACAAACCAAAGATAAATAAGTATAAACCAAAATTAAGTAATTTAAAGGCAATAACTCAATGTAAGTGTAAACATTAATAAATATATTTAACATTCCTAATAAACTCTATCTTATTGTTGGATATCCGATATCAATTTGTAAAAACATTTATTTATTCCTTATTGCTATACGAAGTGGAAACATGGACTCTCAGAATTACAAGTATGAGGCGTATAGAAAAGCCTTTGAAATGTGTGTTCTTCGAAGAATGCTAAAGATCTCGTGAACAGAGTACGTGTGATTAATAACGAGGTGCTGAGAAGAGTGAGGACTGAGTGAGAACTCCTAAATATTGTAAACAACAGAAAAACGAGTTATCTATGACATATTTACAGAGAAGAAAAATATAACTTTCTACGACTCATAATGGAAGGGAAAGTAGAAGGAAGAGGTCCAGGAAGAAAAAAATGCTCCTGGTCGAAGAAGGTAAGAGACTGGACAGGCATGGACACACATTCGACACTAAGAACAGCTCAAGATAGAGAGCAATTTGCTGTAGTTATAGCCACCCTTCCTCAATGATAAAGAAACCTTAAGAATAAGTGTAAACAGCATTTCATTTAAATTAATTTATTCAACAAAAAATGAAATTCAACTGAAAGCGCCGGAAAAGGATTTTTGGAGAAGAGCTGCAGGAAGATCTAGAAGAGAAAGCATTACTAACGAACGCATTAGAGAAATAATGGGAATCAAACAAACAATCTCAGATGACCTAACAACAAAACAACTTAACTCGTTCAGACACATACAAAGAATGGGTGAACAACGAATACCAAAGGAAATATTAAAATGGCAACCAGAAGGAAAGAGAAAACGAGGTAGACCGAGAAAAAGTTGGCAAAGTAGACAATCAATAAAGAACTGAGAGAGAGGTCCATAGAAGAAGACCTATGTAACAACCGGACTAAGTGTCGATTGGAAGTCGGAAAACGGCGGAGAACGTTATAAACCGACAAGTAGTAGTAGTATTTAACAAAAAACATAATATAATTAAGGAATAGTTATTTCTATAATTAGGCATATTAGGCTATAAGTGAGCAAAATATTTTTTACTCGGTATTTGAAATTTTTCTCAAGAATTGTCAGCAATAGCCGACAACGAGTGGTAAATAAAAGTTCAGTGATTAAAATTACTAAAAGAATAAGATAAGTAAATAATATATAATTTTATAAAAATGTATTCTTTTCGCCTATCCGATTTAGCAAATCGCTCTATGATTGCATCAACATCTAGAGAAATTTCAGCATGCACATTGATGAGTGCTAAACCAGTTAACCTTTCTATTTCTAAGCCAAGTCTTTAGACGCTTAAGCGTAGAACGCTCTGTTGTTGCTGCACTGACTGGCAGTGTAATTAGTATTTGCAGAAATATTCTGATATTTGGATATATATGAATATCGCACTCTTTTCCACTTTTGAATCCACAGTCAAAAAACTCTTGTTGTACTGTGGAATATGCAGTAAGTAGTTGGTTCAATAATATTCTGGTGTCAACAATTTTTTTAATGCAACTTTATCTTCTGGTGTATCAGTTTTAGGTAAAACGACTTGAAGATTAAATAGATTCATAACTTTCGATGAAAGTCGTTCTTCTAAATCAGTTAAGATATTGTCTAAAAGGGGTAAATAAATGGATCTTCGGAAATATTCTCCGCAAGAGTTAGCAGATTGGTTTTGACGACAGATTTGACGAGAAACTATACGAGCCTCTGGCACTCAAATGACGAATTGACAAAATTTGAATTCGCGTAATTCTGAATTCGTGGAAGTCTTAGTCGAGGTATTACTTACTGTATTTAGAATTGTTGATTTTTTTAAAGAGTAATTTAAAAAGGCTTCCGTATAATTCTACAATTACCCCTAGAATAAATGAGTTTGAATCATTTCAACTCTTGACTTCCTGCTTATAGGGTTGATGGGTTTTAAATTATTCTTTTTAGGATTATTTGATTGATATTTAATTTTGGTTATGACCCCCATGACCCCCACCCTTGGATACGCCACTGAAAGCGGTAGTGTATTATTCTTTTCACAGTCCTTCTTGATTTATTAGACTCACCATGAAAATTTTAGTTTTTTTTTTTTATTTTAATCGCACTGAATCGTTCATTTAGATACTAACGTGTTGAATGGGTTGCATAACTATTGGGTACATAGTTACGTAGAAAGTGGTATAAATTTTTTTTAGAATTGTCAAAAATACAGATGATAGTAGAATGTTCTCAAAGTGTGAAGTAATTAATTGTTTTACATTTTGAGTTTTTTTACTTAAAACATAGATTTATGGCCAGTTTGTTTAAAATTTGCACTAGTACGTATTGACATTATTACATAATAATGTTACTTTTGATTTTGGTTAATTTTTAATCATAAAACAAGACGATTCAAATTTTTAGATAGTAAAATCTAGAGATCTTTGTGTTGAGAAAATGTCGTACATTACTGCTCTATTACAGAATACAGCACTTGAAATGTGGTGTATTCCAGTCGTCAGTGAAAAGATTGAGTCAAAAACTCATAGAGAAGTGACTTGTGCGGTGTGGCAAAAAACCTTCAGTAACCCCTATGGCGCAACGAATTTTAAAAAAATTTAGCTGTAACATTCAGAAGAGCTGCCCCTAGAGATTTAAGAAATAAGTTGGAAGAAGCAAGATGCTCAGTATCGGTAGCCATCGTATGCCGAAATTTGTATGGCATGGGCTACAAATGCTTAAAAACCGCTTAGCTTGAGCCAAGATCCATAAAGACTGGTCTATTGATGATTGGCGTAAGGTAAATTATTACAAATCATTTTATTTTCGCACTTTATAATTATTGTTATTCATATTCACAGGTTTACTTCAGCGATGAAGCCACATTTCAAATTATGGATAACAAGGCCCAATTTGTCCAAGGAAAAATTATGAAAAGGTTTGTGTAATTAATATAATTAAACATTCTACCTCAGTAATGATATGTTCAGTGATCGATGGCAAAAAAACGGGACGTTTGTATGTCGTAGAAAGAACCATGTGACAAGACGAATATAAAAGGGTTTTGCAGACAAGATTGGTTCACAAGTGAACGAATGGTTTGGTAACAGCCATAGGATATTTATACAGGATGGAGCACCTTGCCATACGACTTAAAGTATTAAAAATTTTTTGTTAGAACAAGAAATTCCGCTCTTGCCATGGCCCGGCAACTCACCAAACATGAACTTAATTGAAAATGTCTAAAAAGAGACTTAGCCAAGGAAATAATTACCAACAAGGTTCAGTTGATAGAAAGAATCATTTTCCGTTGAAATCACACCGAAATTTAAAAGAAATCTCAGGAAAATGCATAAACAGCATGCCTTGGAGAGTGGCTGCACTACTTAAAAACCGTTTTCCTTAAATATTAAAAAAAAATTTGTTAAAGGTGGCTTAACAAAATATTAATGTTATAGTAAAATATTGTAATAATTTACGTTTTTGTTTAAAAAATATGCAAACTATTATTTGTGTTATGTCTCTTACTTATAGCTAACATAGTAATTGAATGAATATTAAGTTCTATAAGAGACATTCACTCATAATTGTTTATTTATATAGGTGCTGGTTTAGTTTTAATATGAAAATAAGTTATATGTAAATTTATCAATTAATATAAATACTATGTGTGTATGTAATCAAATTAAGGTACCTGTGATGCTGTGATGTTGACGTATACTTCTTCTTCTTCCTCAGTGCACTGGGCGATTCGGGAACAAAATCTCACAAGGTCACGTTGTCAGGTTAAAATACTGGAGTGTTTAACGCGCCGATTTATACAGGACTATGTCTAAACTAAGATTGAAAAATATGCGTGTCGCCCGTAGCTTGCTCCCTTGAGACTAGGGGGGGGGCTGTACAGGTCCGTATTAATTTACGATGACAAGGCATACACACACGTTAAGTAAATAATTAAAATATAAAAATAAAATAATAAAATTATTACTAAAAACTGAGAATATGTGGAGGGACGTAACATTCCCACCCACCAAAATGCATATTTGCATTTTTAGTCAATATAAGGCAAAGGGCATAGCTTAACCAAAGGTCGCCTAAGTTCACCTTTCGCGGTTTGTACGATAGCTACGCGAGCAATATCATCTTGACCGAAAATTAAAGTTTTAATTCGACCCATTTGCCATTGTAAGGGAGGCTTGGTCTCATTACGTATTAGTACGAGTGTACCTATATTAGGATTACCCTCATTTTTATGCCACTTCGAGCGTTGATGAAGAGTATGTAAATATTCTCTGCTCCATCTTTGCCAAAAGTCTGCATGTAATCGTTGCAGCAATTGCCAACGACTTAGTCTATTTAAATTAACATCACTGTAATCCCGATCGGGAATTATCTTTAAAGGCTCTAGTGTAAGAAAATGACCAGGTGTTAACACTGAAAAATCATTTGGATCATTACTGACAGGACATAAGGGACGACTATTTAAGACAGCCTCTATTTGTATTAGTAATGTATTGAATTCTTCATAGGTTAAAACCTGTTCGCCTATGACTCTAGACACATGTGTTTTCACGCTTTTTATACCCGCTTCAAACAATCCACCAAAATGGGAAGCTGCCGGAGGATTTAAATGCCATGTAATGACGTCGTCTTTATCAAAGTGTGACTTAATGTCTTCTAAATAGGATTTTGCTCCTACAAAATTTGTTCCGCAATCAGAATAGACAACAGAGCAACGTCCTCGGCGTGCTATAAAACGTCTGAATGAGGCTAAAAATGCCTCGGTACTAAGTTCAGATACCAATTCTAAGTGCAAAGCCTTAGTGGCAAAGCATACAAATAGGCAAATATAGGCTTTCGTTCGTTTAGCATTTTTAAGCTTATTGGCTCGTATCAGAAAAGGACCGCCAAAGTCGACGCCAACGCAAGAAAATGGTTTGGCCTTGGATATCCGTAGGTCGGGAAGAGCCCCCATAGGTGGCTGATAATTTTGAGGTTTTAGTCTCCAACAGGAAAGACATTTTGAAAGAACACTACGAATAACACGTTTGGATGAAATTATCCAAAAGTTTTGTGACAAGGCGAAGTGCGTACCTTGAATGCCTGCATGTAGATGTACAATATGGATTTCCGAAATAAGTAATTTAATAAAATTACCTTTGGAAGGTAAAAGAAGAGGAAAGCGCTTGTCATACGCTAATTCTGACTGGCTAAGTCTTCCGCCCACTCTTAGGAGATCATGTGAATCAAAAAAGGGATTTAATTTTTTCAAATATTTGAATTTTATAGAATTACCCTTAACCTGTTCTATTTCCTCCCTCAAATATCTTTGTTGCACTAATCTAATTAGTTGATTAGTGGCGTTACTTTGTTCCTGAATAGAAAGCTTTCCAACTGTTCGTTGATTGGCTGATTTTAGGTTACAAACAAATCTAAGAACATAGGAAAAGATACGTTTTAATTTTAAAAAGGAAGAAAATCGATTACAGAGATTATCGACAAATTCATCAGATGGAAAAGACAAAAGACAACTTTTCTGTTTCAATTCTAAGTTATGTTCGATAGAATCGGTCAAGGAGAATGACCAGTTATCTTCAGTAGTGCGAAGAAATTCCGGACCCACCCACCAAGCAGGAGTATTTAAGAAATCCTCGGGGAAAAGTCCACGGGACCCGTGATCTGCACTATTTAATGAAGAAGGAATATATCGCCAGTGTTTTGAAGCTATCCTGTCTTGAATATAAGAAATTCTGTTACTGACGAAGGTTTTCCATTTATATGGCTGTGAATTAATCCAATGAAGAACAACAGTCGAATCTGACCATGCGTAAATTCTACTAAACTGTATAGTGAGAGTCTGCAGTATATAAGATAATAATTTACTAAGAATTACTGCTGCATTGAGCTCGAGACGAGGAATAGTTTGTACCCTGGTAGGAGATACCTTTGTTCGGGCTAAAAGAAAATAAGTTTTGATGACTCCTGTATCATAACACACACGAAGGTATGTAACAGCAGAAGATCCACGTAAAGAAGCGTCGCAAAAGCCATGAAGCTCGCAGGAAATAATTGCATTTAAAGAAATATGACGAGGTATAGTAAACTTAGATAGTATAGGCAGTTCAATTTTAAATTGTTCCCACCTTGAAGTAATTTCCAAAGGTGGAGTTGCATCCCAATCTAAATTAAGTAGCCAAAGACGTTGAATAATAGTCTTCACTATCAAAGTGACAGGATTAAGAATACCGTAAGGATCGAATATGCGAGCTATTTGGGATAAGAGATTTCGCTTTGTGCAGGAAGCTTGAAGAGGTAAAATTTTGTAAAAGAAATCATCAGATGATGGATTCCATCCAAGTCCTAATACCTTCAACGAAGACTGATCTAAGTCAAATGAAAAAGACTGTTGCAGAATATGATCCAAAGGAATATTAGCGAGAGAGAATAACTGAGGGGCATTACTTGCCCATTTTCGTAACTCAAATCCACCACGTTTCAATAAAGATATTAATTCTTTTATAGCAAGAACACTATTTTCTAAAGAATCCTTTCCTGTCACCACATCGTCTACGTAAGTATCTTTTAGGAGTATAGATGAGGCTACAGGTAAGTCCGGTTCGTCGAGTGCTAGCTGCTGTAGAGTACGAATTGCAAGATATGGTGAGCTAGACACACCAAAAGTAACCCGAGTAAGTTCGTATTCAGCAATAGATTCCTGTTCCGAAAAACGCCAAAGTATTCTTTGAAATCTTTGTTGCTCAGGAGCGATAAGAATCTGAGTAAACATGGATTTAATATCTGCAGTAAAGACGTATTTATGAAACCTGAATTTAAGCAATAAATTTACAAGATCATTTTGTAATTTTGGACCTGAATATAACGTATCGTTTAAAGACGGAAAGTTAGGGGCGTGTGCAGAAGCATCAAATACAACGCGCAATGGAGTAGTACTGGACTCCTTGTAAATACAATGGTGTGGTAGATAATAAGCATTATTTATTGCCTTACTTGGCTGAATAGGATTTAAATAATGATTATCTATGAAACTTTTGATAAAGCTTGAATATTGAATCTTAAGTGATTCATTTTTGGCAAATCTGCGCTCTAAAGAACTAAATCTTTGTAAGGCTAAACGTTTTGTGTCGCCAAAAGAAGGTATTTCGTTTTTGAAAGGCAGCTTTACTACAAATCTGCCCTCGGAATTTCTACAAGTGGTTTGAGTATACAGCTTCTCACAGAATGAGTCTTCCGGAGAATAAGATTTAACTTCTGGTACTTCCTCAATGGCCCAGAATTGTTTTAATGTCGCATCTAATTGCTCAGAATCATTAGCAGAAAATGACGTGAAAAAGGAATGAATATTTGTTATATTTGTAGGTGGAATATTTCCCATCAAAACATAACCGAAACTTGTTTCAAGAGCTGAAAGCTGATCATTACGGGTTTTAATAATTCCTCCTGTTAAGATGTAAGGAAAGATATTTGCTCCTAATAGAACATCAACTTTACCTGGAATATTTGCCATTTTATCAGCCAACCTTAAATGTTGAAGATATGGCAAGTTGTCTAAAGAAATTGGAACAGTTGGCATATTTTGACAGATTTTAGGAAGAATTATTGCATCTATCTCGCAATGAAAGTTTATGTCATAAGACGAAGAAATATTCAATTTTACGCCTGATTTGGCTGGGGTGCACATTCTATCAAGACCTTGTATCGATAAAGCCGCATTGAATTTAGGGAGACTTAATTTGTCTGCACATTCTTTACTAATGAAGTTAGCTTGAGACGCACTGTCTAATAAGGCTCTAACTTCCAAGGCTTTACCAAAACGATCGAGAACATAGATTGTAGCTGTAGCTAGCAAGACATTATTTGTCAAAGTATTTGATAAGGCGGAAACAGAAGGCATAGGATCGTTAGATGAACTAGCAACCTCGTTGTGAGAAGAAGAAGAAGAAGAATGATCATTCGCATTGAGATTATCAAAATGAAGGGCAGTATGATGTTTTTTATTACAATGTGTACATCTTTTGGATGAAAGGCATTTGATCGTAACATGAGTTTTAGACAAGCAGTTTATACAACATTTATTCTGTTTAGCAAAGTCAAAACGTTTTTGAGGTGATTCAGCAAGAAATTGATTGCATTTAAATAAAGCATGATCCGAATCACAAAATAGACACTTATTTTTGACAGAACTGGTCAAAAATGTAGAAGTTTGACGAGATGAATACCTTACGTTATTAGAAGTATCGGAATTAGTAGATTTAACATTTTTGCTGACTTGTCTTTTATATGACTCCAATGAAGTGCAACGCTGCAATGCGAACTTATAAACTTCCTCATAGGAAGGTACATTTTTTGAAGCAAAGTGTAATTCGAAAGCTCTAACTGTTTCTACATCCAATTTGTCCATCAGTAAATTCATTAGAATAAAGTCCCATTGAGAGGGAGAAAAAAGTAATTTTTCTAAAGAGGCTAAGTTTTCATTGAAAATATCTAATAATTTTCTAAGTGAAACAGGATCATCAGTTTTAACCACACTGGCATTTTGAATATTTTTCCATAATGCTCTAGATAAGTCTCGTTTACCTTCATAGCGATCAATTAAGGTGTTGTAAGCAATTATATAATTAGAATCTTGCAGCTTAATGCTTTTAATTAAATTGTAAGGTACTCCCTTAAGTGATTGCAGAAGATAACAAAACTTCTCTATATTAGAAAGATCAGAATTATTATGTACAAGAGCATTATATAAGTCTATAAAAGTGGGGAAATCTGTAATCTCGCCCGCAAATATACTTAAATTTAGTTTAGGAAGATTTACGTTACGTTTTGATTTGATTTGTGGATCAGCGGACACATTTTGAGTTCCACTAGAAGTATTGTTTAATAAAGAATTATGTTTAAAATAAAGAGAAGCTATTTTATTAATACTATTGGCAAATTCAAACCTAATTATTTCTTCCGTATCCAAATTTGCGTCTTCCTCGACAGCAATTAAATTAATTAATTCAGTATGCTGATTATTGAAGCTAGTATTGATAGCTTCATAATCTTTTGCAGCAAAGAGAAACCCTGGAATTAATGAACCATCAACCAACACTTCCTCTGCTAGCTTTTCCATTTGTTTAATCTTACAAATGTCAACGTTTCTCAATGCACGCAAACGAACAATTCTATTTGAACTTCTAGAAGACATTATTGTAGATATAGAAAAAGAAATTTATGTAACACAAAGAACCTTTAAAGAATGATCTCAATAAATTCAATATGTACTCGTATATGTAATATATGTAATACTTTTAAAGTTATGAAACTCAATAAGTATCAGTAAGAATAAATATTTATTATATATGAGTATGTATAATCGAGCAAACAAAAAAAACACTCCAAGTATTACTTAAACAAAATCAATATATATTTATTTAATTGTAACTAGAAATATACGCATAAAATATTTTTAAAACCAGTATTGTTCAATTAATATTGCGTTTTTTTAAATTTCCTAAGTTATATAAAATAAATATATAATCATATAAACCCCTTGTATTTAAAGAATTCTAAATTGTAGATTGTAACAGAAATTGAACGTGCTTTTGGAAAGTTTCAACGGCTGTACTTCGATTTTAACAATAAGTCAGGTAGAGACCCTCGTTTGGGATTATCGCATCTGTTGCAAGATGTGTACCGCTGTGGAATTTATGTACCGATAGTGGAAATTTTTCAATGATTTTAAACGACCTTTGGTAAGAAACTTTGCCCAAATATTTAAAAATTTATATAATTTGATCACGTTTTTAATTGAATAACTTATTTAAACTAATTTTAATGCGGCTAGAAGGACCAAATGAATGAATATTAAGTTCTATAAGAGACATTCACTCATAATTGTTTATTTATATAGGTGCTGGTTTAGTTTTAATATGAAAATAAGTTATATGTAAATTTATCAATTAATATAAATACTATGTGTGTATGTAATCAAATTAAGGTACCTGTGATGCTGTGATGTTGACGTATACTTCTTCTTCTTCCTCAGTGCACTGGGCGATTCGGGAACAAAATCTCACAAGGTCACGTTGTCAGGTTAAAATACTGGAGTGTTTAACGCGCCGATTTATACAGGACTATGTCTAAACTAAGATTGAAAAATATGCGTGTCGCCCGTAGCTTGCTCCCTTGAGACTAGGGGGGGGGCTGTACAGGTCCGTATTAATTTACGATGACAAGGCATACACACACGTTAAGTAAATAATTAAAATATAAAAATAAAATAATAAAATTATTACTAAAAACTGAGAATATGTGGAGGGACGTAACAGTAATAATTATAATTGATTATAAAACACAGAAAACTAGAATTTGCTAAGTGAGTAATAAATTGAGCAGGGACTGTATGTTCATTTACAATGTTTATAGTAAATTTTTATTTACTACTTTTTGTAAAACTATGACCTGTTATTATGTATTAATTTTCCTTCTCATCTTATTCCAACAGCAGTTTTATTTCAATATTTAGCTAATAACAGTGTCACATAAAGTTCATAAAAGTCCATGAATAACACACCTAGCGTTAATAATTGCGGTTTTATTTTCTTTTTAAAATTACTGGTATCCTTCACCCCATTTGTCCTTACCAATTTAAAAGCACCATTCCGGAAACAATTATAACCCCAAATTTACCGTTTAACTGAGTTTATAGCAATTTCCGAAAAAACAATAAATAATCTTTTAACCTATCATTAGTTTGTAAATAACAGTTGAAGTGGGTAATGGGCTCTCAAAACGCGGCGGGAACAAAAATTGCCAAAATAATGGTTCTCCCTTCCTAATTCAAAGATGGTCAATTACAAAAACGATCCAACGATATTATATTTTATTACAATATATTAATAACGCTGAAATATAAATCTTACAGCTTAGAAATCTTGAACAATTTAAGTACATTCTATTTGATATAAATTGCATATATTCTATGTTATGTACATCAGACCAAACGAAATTTTATAGCAGCTGCAAAAATGTTATTTTGCTAAAAATCTTTATTGTTTATATTAATAAAATTAGCTTGTCACATATGAGAATTTATGTTTAACCTAAACAATAAATAGACGCTACTTAACATTAGCTCTTAAATCACGCTGCTGAATGCAGCATACAAAATAATGTCCAACGTCATTTATGAAAGACATAGACCACACGCCAAAAAAAAAAATAGTTGGCAAATATCAAAGTGGCTTCTGTAGACAGAAGTCAATAATAGACCAGATATTTGTTCTGCGACAGATCCTCGAAAAAACAAGTGAATATAACATCGACACACATCATCTCTTCATAGACTTTGAAAGCGCATATGACAATATAAACCGAGAATTCTTAATAAAAGCAATGAAAGAATTTAATATACCAACACAACTAATAGAACTGATAAAAGAATCTCTAAAACTAGAAAGTAGAATCCGGATACAAAATGAATTAACGGAAATAATAGATGTGAAAAAGGGACTACGCCAGGGAGAGGCTCTACCATGCATCTTGTTCAACATCGTACTAGAGAAAATACTGAGGGACACAACAGTCAATACACGATAAATAATCATTAATAAAAGCGTGCAAATACTAGCATTTGCAGATGATGTTGACATAATCGCAAGATCAAGAAGAGAAATAATAGAGGCATACAACCAAATAGAACGAGCTGCACAAAATAGTGGTCTTAAAATCAATCAGACTAAAACAAAATATATGCAGGTAAGTAAAAACGCAGAAATAAGGCAGCCACAAAATATAACAATAGGAGAATACAACATAGACGGGGTAAAAAACTTTATATACTTGGGATCCCTAGTCACGTCTGATAATAACGTTACGGAGGAAGTGAAGAGGCGAATATTTATTGCAAATAAATGTTACCATGGCTTAATTAGGCAACTAAGATCAGATAACGTCGCAAGAAAAACAAAATGCCAAATATATAAAACGCTAATAAGACCGGTACTCACATACGGCTCAGAAACCTGGACACTCACTAATGGAGAGGAAACGTTGTTAGCCACCTTCGAAAGAAAAATCTTGCGACACATATATAAGGGCACAAAAGAAAACGGAATATGGCGAAGAAGATACAACTCTGAACTATACAAAATATTCCATGATCCGGATATTATAACATTCATTAAAATAGAACGGCTGCGTTAGATAGGACATGTAAAAAGAATGGAAGAAGGCGAAATACCAAACAAAATATTTAAACAGATGCCAGTAGGAAAAAGAACAAGAGGAAGACCGAAGCTGAGATACTTAGAACAAATAGTAAATGATATAACAACCTTAAAAATAAAAAACTGGAGAAAAAAAGCACGAAACAGATCAGAATGGAGAAGAATCCTGGAACAGGCCAAGACCCACAAAGGGTTGTCGAGCCAGTGATGATGATGATGATGACTTAACATTAGCAACAATTCGACATATGCAGTATAAACACCTAGTATAAACTACCCAAATGACAACTATGTACTTAAAAATCCTCATTTGATCATGGCGGCAACTCTGGATCTTCAAGAAATCAAATGGATTATATACTAGTAAGTGAGCGCTTCTGAAAAGCCGTCCAAAAATGTCACTACATTTCCAAAAAAAATATTAGATTTTATCACCAACCCCTTTTTCGCAAAATGTTGGAAAAGTAGTAGAGGATGAATGGAGGAGAAGACGAACTAATTTAGAAGTGTACTAATTGCATGCTAACCTTGCAATAACAAAAGTAGTGCAAAAACGTATACTAGAATGGCTCGAATATCTAAAAACAACGCAAGGTAATAGACAAGTCAAGAATACTGGTTGGACAGTACCTGAGGGTAAAAAAAGAGAAAAATCAAGAAGTAAATGGAAAGATGTAGTGCTGGAAAATGTGTTAGAGAAAGCTAACAGCTAAGAATAGAAAATGATGTAAATTATCCATCCAGCAATTATATCATCTTAAATTATGGTGTGGATGAGCGTTCCCATGCTTAAGCATCCACATACGCGAGGTCGATGTATGTAAATACGATTCAGCCTCGCGCCGATCGAGCCTTTGCTATTAGGGATGGCAAAAAAACATTAAAAACATGGCAACATTAAAAAGAAGATCTAAGGAATATAAAACTATTAACAATAAATTCAAAATAATTTTTCATGATAGTGATGTTAGTGACTATTGAATAGAGGAATTAAAATGTTATGAACAGGATTTAAACCTAGCAGAACTGAAAAATTAAGTAATACAATTTAAGACTTATATAAGTAAAGAGAATATTATTTCACGTATATATTTGTGGTTATTTATTTAGGAAAACAATAATATTGCAATATTCCCAAATTTAAACACAATTCTGCGAATGTTATAAAACTCTTCCAATAAACAATGCAAGCATTGAAATATCATTCTCATTAATGGTCAGAATAAAAAAAATTTAAGAGGCCAACAGAAATTACAGCTATTTGTATAACAAGGGAGCAAAGTGCTATTTTTCCTACCGAGAATGAACTTTACTGCCAGAAGCGTGGCGGATAAAATATGTTTAATTTATGATTATGCAATTATTTATATTAATGTCAAATGTGCAATTTTGAGCAGTGGTTATTTGAATAGCATTAGAAGTGAGAGCTGGAGCCAACGTAGTTTTTGTGATATTTTCACTAAAACTTTTATTACACACTTGGTATTCCCCGAAAGTACTTGTATTTGGCTGATTACAATCTACTTATTTAACTCCAGTAATTCCCATAATTTGGTCTGAATTTTTTTGCTTTTTTGCAAGAGATTGCTTTACATACCCTTCAGCGATATTCGTAGACTTTCAACCATCGTGTAGCTTTAAAGCAAGAATTTCTGCTGCAGAATTTGCACGTAATCAATCAAACCAGACAGAAAAAAGTTTTCAAATTGTAACCAAAAACATGTTTCGGAAAGAAACAAAACTGTATTACCTAAAACGTTTAATGACAAGATTACTCTTGTCCATGTTCAATAAAATGTCACAATATTGTAAATGTTGAAACGAGAACAAGATTTTTCGACCAATTTTGAAGTATAAAAACATTTGAAGGGCTCTGTGCTTTACTTAGCAAATATGTTGAAGAGGGCAACAAGAAAAAATGTTACACAAAAAACCAAACATTAAGAAGAAGTTAGTCAAGAAAATATTTTATACATGGCAATCTCGGTTGCAAAGAAACCTTTTTAAATACACTTCAGATCAACCATAGCGTAGCCTTGGATCAAATAAAAAGTAGTATTATTAAAGATAAAAGGGCTATACATAGTGGTGGAAAAAATGAAATTGATGAAGAAAGAATTGAAAATATTAAGACGCACATAGCGTCATTTCCAACATACCTATGTGTCACATTATTGTCGCAATCAAACGGAATTTTTAAATCCTGACCTGAATTTATCAAAAATGTATCAATTCTACACAGATACTACAGAAAACCCAGTGAGTCGTACAAAGTATAAAAGCGTCTTTTATTCAAATTTTAATTTAAAGTTTAAGTTACCACATAACGATACATGGAGAATGTGATATACAAAGCCCAAATTAGTTCTGTACAGGCTACACATAACAAGAATCTAGAAAGGAATCACAGGGAACATCTTGAAATTGCAAATGTGTTAAGGAGTGAAATGAAGGCTGATCTAATATGCGCGCAGGAGGATGAAACACTGGAGACCCTGGCTTTTGATCTTCAAAAAACTCATCCTTTACCAAAAATACCGACTCTAGACGCATATTACAAAAGGCAATTAAATTTACTTATTTAGGTATTTATGTCGGCAGCACAAAACGAGGTATTTTCAATGTATGGACAGAGCAAGAAGCAGGCAGGAGAACACAAGAAGTCGGTTCATATCTACGTAAATATATTAATGAAAATATAAAGGCACCCGTAAAGAAATTAATTCTATAGTGTGATTCTTGTGGGGGGCAGAAGAGAAGTATTAAGCTAGTGTTAATGCTTATTCACATACTTTAAAACCATGCGTCCCTTGAATCCATTTCGTTAAAATTTTTAATTTCTGGGCACAGTTTCCTGCCTAATGATTCACATTGCGGCGATATCGAATGCGCTCTTAAAACCTATCAAATACTGTACACTGACAACGATTACATAGAAATAATGAGATCTTCATCATAAGTGGCTCGACAATCCGTTGTGGATCTTGGCCTGCTCACAAAGAAGTCGCCACTCCTGTCGATTCCTGGCAACTTCCCTCCATCTTCTAACCCCTAGAATCTGTAGGTCTTCTTCCACATCATCAATCCATCTCATTCGTGGTCGTCCTCTGCTTCTTGTGCCCTTTGGTTTTGAAAATGTTAATCTCTTCGTGTATTCGTGATCTGACATCCTAGCAATGTGTCCAGTCCATCTAATAATGAGATCTTGCCGAGTAAAAAAATAATTTTTTTGTAAACCATCTAAGATCAGAAGAAATGGTTTCAGTTAGTCTTTTGCTACAATCCATAACAAATCGCAAAACAGATATAAATAAGGATGTTATTAATTGGCAAAAAACACATGTAATACATATTACAAAGAAAAGTCCTACAGTTTTGTACATGAAAAGACATGTGGGAGATCAACAATTTTCGGAGGTAAATATTGAAAAATCAGGTAAAGGTCGAAAACCTGTTTTAAAGAATGTAGAGGTGCCTCCCTTGTGACTAAATGGCAAACCACTGTCCGCTGAAAAAATAAAGGACCTCAAAGATTTGTCTAAGTTAATTCCCCAAAATGATATGCCTTTTTATGGATTTTTGAACAACATCAGCTATGAAGATTTTGAAGAAGATTTGGAAGGAATTGGATTAAATCCTAATTTCGAGATTGATCAAGATCAAATCGAGTAGGAATTTAATCAGTAGCAGTTACTTACTATTAGTAATGAACTCAAATTCGAAGATGTGTTTCTGTGTATTTACTATTTCGTAGTGATAGACGGTTATTACAAAATGACCAACTTTTATTTTTACAATTTTGCAAAAACCTAAGTCGCTTTAAGTTATTTAAATTTCATTTTAATTTTATTTAATTCTTGGAAATATCTTACCTTCATTAATAAATAATAATTATCATCGGGGGATTCTATTAAAAATTTATTTACTTCCTCTCTGGAGAAGGTTTTTGCCTTATTAGCTTTATGTTCCTGGTTTTGTCTTTTAAAAAAAGCAATTAAGTTTGGGTACCTATTTATTATTCACATTTTCTTTTATTTCAAACATGGTACATAGCATCGAATATTTGGACCACAGTGTAGAAGCTTTTAGTGTATTGGCTAATATCGAAAAATACCTCAAAATAACATTTTCTGAGTAAGTACGAATATGCTTTTCTTCGGCCCATTGCTCAAAATGTAAATACTGTTTTTCATACTTTTCTTTGGATTTTTGGGGTAATAAATATTGTATTGTTACATTAACTTGTTCCAAAATATCTGGTGGTGTATTAGTAATATCTTCAAATTCGCTTAAATCACTCATTTTTAAATAATATTTTATATTCTGTAGATATATATTATAATCTGTCAATCGACCATAGCATGCTATAAAATTTAAAATCATTAATTCGAAAACCGGATGAATCTATGAATTTAAGTCAAATTATTAATGTAAAAATTGTTAAATCAAAATAACAATTTGCTGATTTTTACCATTTTGCAAAATACAGGGTGTTCTACAAATAAACGATAAAATTTATAGATACTTACGTAATAGAACATATAATAGGATCGCAGAACATATGATATTAGATTGTAAATTAAAAAAAAAAGAAATAGATTATTTTATAGATCAAATTTATATTACACAATATATAAGAAAACCTTTTAATCTACAAGCTTTGATTGCTACTAAAGATAAAAGTATCTATGAGATCCTAATTAAACACATTATTAATATAAAACTAAAATTGTGAAATTTTATTGTGAAAATTAAAATATGAAAAGAAAAAAAATAGGTATATAAAAAAAATAAAGAAAAAAAGAATAAATAAAAAAAAATTAAAGAAGAAATTAAAATTAAAAAAAAAATTAAAAAAAAAGAATAAATAAATAAAAAAAAAAAACACACAAAGAGAACCTAAACCTCCGAGGTGTTGAACCGGGTTTATGTCTTAGCGCTGTGTAAAAAAAAAAAAAAAAAAAAAAAAAAAAAAAAAAAAAATATATATATATATATATATATATATATATATATATATATATATATATATATATATGTGTGTGTATATATGTGTATATATGTATATATATGTATATATATGTGTATATATGTATATATCTAATTTAATAGTTATTAGTAGTATTAGTATTTAGTATAGCATAAAAACAAACAAAAACGCTCACCAAAATATATATGTAAGTACCTGTATAATATATGTGTGAATTACTATTGTAAATCATTATTATCAAATAGGTTATAAATATAATGAGTATAGAAGATAT
Organism: Diabrotica undecimpunctata; assembly: GCF_040954645.1. Classification (NCBI taxonomy): domain Eukaryota; kingdom Metazoa; phylum Arthropoda; class Insecta; order Coleoptera; family Chrysomelidae; genus Diabrotica; species Diabrotica undecimpunctata. The sequence goes on along the minus strand of NC_092804.1, from coordinate 53,595,485 downwards.
AATTATAAGAGTAATTTTAGTTCGGCTAATGGATTAAGTCCACAGTCAAAAGAAACCAACAGCACACACACCATTTTGCAAAATATAGGGTGTTCTATAAATAAACGAAAAAAATTATAGATACTTACGTAATAGAATATAGTGTAGGGTGTCAATAAGTTATTTCATCGATGACATACAATGACGTCACTTTTACTTTTAATTTCTAAGGAGTAAAACTACTTTGTCTCCCTATGGAGAAAAACTACGGCTTTGCTCCCTACAATGAGGCCAGGAAATGTACCTATACTTTGGACAGGGATAGATGGAAAAATAGCTTATCATTACTTTATGTAGAAAAAGAGTTGATAAATAATTCTAACTAATTACGACAAACTAATTGACTAGCAGTGGCGGATCCAGAAATTTTTGTGAGGGGGAGTCATGGGTCTTAAAGGTGATTTTGATCACGATTACGATTGATATGATTTGTGCCTCATCTAAGGAAATTATTTTCTCAATAATTATTTTAGGCGATATACTAAACCAATAAGAAGTTAATAAAACACAAATACCTTACAGGTGCAAAGAAGGGTACAACATTAAGGGGTCTTAAACTAAAAAAATAATATAAACCCACATACTCTATGATGGTAAAATTAAGTGTACAAGACTATTAAACGAAAGGAAAGTTATTAAAATATAAATACTGAAAAATCAAGGACTGTCAATTTAAACCAGGTATTTAAAAGAAAATTAATTTAAACCCACCTATCCTATAGCTACAGAATCAAGAACAAACCAAGGATAAATAAGTATAAACCAAAGTTAAGTAATTTAAATGCAATAACTCAATGTAAGTGTAAACATTAATAAATGTATTTAACATTCCTAATAAACTCTATCTTATCGTTGGATATCCGATATCAATTTGTAAAAACATTCATTTATTCCTTATTGCTATACGAAGTGGAAACATGGACTCTCGGAATTACAAGTATGAGGCGTATAGAAAAGCCTTTGAAATGTGTGTTCTTCGAAGAATGCTGAAGATCTCGTGAACAGAGTACGTGTGATCAATAACGAGGTGCTGAGAAGAATGAGGTCTGAGAGAGAACTCCTAAATATTGTAAAAAACAGAAAAACGAGTTATCTATTTACAAAGAAGAAAAATATAACTTTCTACGACTCATAATGGAAGGGAAAGTAAAAGGAAGAGGTCCAGGAAGAAAAAAATGCTCCTAGCCGAAGAATGTAAGAGACTGGACAGGCATGGACACATTCGATACTAAGAACACCTCAAGATAGAGAGCAATTTGCTGTAGTTATAGCCACCCTTCCGTAATGAAGAAGAAACCTTAAGAATAAGTGTAAACAGTATTTAATTTAAATTAATTTATTCAACAAAAAATGAAATTCAACTGAAAGCGACGGAAAAGGATTTTTGGAGAAGAGCTGCAGGAAGATCTAGAAGAGAAAGCATTACCAACGAACGCATTAGAGAAATAATGGGAATCAAACAAACAATCACAGATGACCTAACAACAAAACAACTTATCTGGTTCAAACACATACAAAGAATGGGGATGAACGACGAATACCAAAGGAAATAATAAAATGGCAACCAGAAGGAAAGAGAAAACGAGGTAAACCGAGAAAAGGTTGGCAAAGTCGACAATCAATAAAGAACTGAGAGAGAGGTCCATAGAAAAAGACCTATGGAACAACCGGACTAAGTGTCGATTGGAAGTCGGAAAACGGCGGAGAACGTTATAAACCGACAAGTAGTTGTAGTATTCAACAAAAAACATAATATAATTAAGGAATAGTTATTTCTATAATTAGGCATATTAGGTTATAAGTAAGCAAAATATTTTTTTACTTGGTATTTGAAATTTTTCTCACGAATTGTCAGCAACAGCCGACAACGAGTGGTAAATAAAAGTTCAGTGATTAAAAATACTAAAAGAATAAGATAAGTATATATTATATAATTTTATAAAAATGTATTCTTTTCGCCTCTCCGATTTAGCAAATAGCTCTATGATTGCATCAACATCTAGAGAAATTTCAGGATGCACATTGATGAGTGCTAAAACAGTTAACCTTTCTATTTCTAAGCCAAGTCTTTAGAAGCTTAAGCGTAGAACGCTCTGTTGTTGCTGCACTGACTGGCAGTGTAATTAATATTTGCAGAAATATTCTGATATTTGGATACATATGAATATCGCAGTTTTCTAATACTTTTAAAAACAATCTGGAAGTTTTCCATTATTTTGCACGACTCTTTTCCACTTTTGAATCTACAGTGAAAACTCTTGTTCTACTGTGGAATATGCAGTAAGTAGTTGGTTCAATAATATTCTGGTGTCAACAATTCTTTTAATGCAACTTTATCTTCTGGTGTGTTATCAGTTTAAGGTAAAACGACTTGAAGATTAAATAGATTCATAACTTTCGGTGAAAGTCGTTCTTCTAAATCAGTTAAGATATTGTCTAAAAGGGGTAAATAAATGGATCCTCGGAAATATTCTTCGCAAGAGTTAGCAGATTGGTTTTGACGACAGGTTTGACGAGAAACTATACGAGCCTCTGGCACTCAAATGACGAATTGACAAAATTTGAAATTGCGTAACTCTGAATTCGTAGAAGTCTTAGTCGAGGTATTACTGTATTTAGAATTGTTGATTTTTTTAAAGAGCAATTTAAAAAGGCTTCCGTATAATTCTACACTTACCCCTAGAATAAATGAGTTTGAATCATTTTAACTCTTGACTTCCTGCTTATAGGGTTGATGGGTTTTAAATTATTTTTTTTAGGATCATTTGATTGATATTTAATTTTGTTTTGGAGGTGGTCATGACCCCCGTGACCCCCCCCCCTTGGATCCGCCAGGTCTGTAGAATTAAAAGTGAGAAAAAAATATAACTAATCAATCTGCGTATATTTGTTTAAGTATTATTGGTTGTTTTAATAAATTATGTTTAGGTATGTTTGTTTGTTTTAATAAATTAAGTTTATTTAATTTTTGTACACGTATACTATTTTTTTTTCTTGGAATACGATAATTAAATAACTACATACTAAATGCTTTAAAACCAAACTTCCAATCGCAAAGTATGTTTCATGACTGGAAAATAGGCCCAGAATTATAATGTTGCCTTAGGTGTTATCAATTAAATTGAATTATTTTTAAATTGAAAAAAAATAAAATAAAAAATTAAACGAAATTTAAATTTAAATCTGGAAAAAATCTTATCTTTATCCTTTGCTATTACAGTCTTAGATAATTGCACGGTGGGTAGAAGAAAGGTGATTTATGTAGCTTATGTAAAAGTCGTAGTCACAATCGAAGACTTGACGTGATGCTAAACAAACAAAATGTTTTAGAAGTATATGAGGTCTCACTCTTCTTGTACAACAAAACATATTATTTCCACTTAATTGTCAGGTTAACATAAAAACTACAAAAGATAATTATGTTCAACCTTCTTTTTATTTTAAGCATCGAGTTTTTGTTTTCATAATCAATTAAGAAATTCCTTCACCTATTATATTCCATAACTAATTTACAAAAAGTAATAAATCAGAAAACACGTATTCCAATTCATGAATGGATCAAAACCCCGAGGCAGTACACGCCCCGGGAGCAAGAAAGGGGTAAGTTTCCCATGGCCTACAGCCCGTCGTGGATTTTTTATGAATAAAAACGATAGGAGAGAGGTGATCGCGATGGGGCAGTACCTAAGTGGGTACGTGGGCAGTACCTTTGGTCAACTGCTGCCGTGGCCCTCTCACAACGTAATAAATGACTATGGTCCGCCCGGCCGGGGAGATAGTAAAAGTTAATTTCCGGCGGGGTTATCGGTGACCAAGGAGTAGAGATTTAATGGATGTGTTTACTGATTTTGGGTATTGCACTGGACAACAATGTGATATATTATTAAGAAATTTAACTACATAATTCATTTATTTTAAGTGTAAGTCGGAAACCTTATTACGGAAAATATAAAAATATGTAAATTTAAAAATCTAAATTGTTAAAGACTTTTTAAACTTTTGATTTATATTGAATAAAATCCTTTTATGTATTTAAGTATGTTAATTTGTTGGTTTAATGTTATGTTGTTCTTATTTTCTTGTATGTATATGTTTATATACTAAATATATAATATAGAGATACTAGAGATACTAGATACTAGAAATCAGAAGATGGCAACACTTTGCCAAAAACCGAACAGAATAGCGACTAATCTTAGAGCAGGCCAGAATCCACAAAGGATTGTCGAACCAAAGATGATGATGATATGTTTATACATCATTGTGTCTTTAGTTTTATATCTTGTGATAACTACTCACCTAGTCAAACCTACATATGAGGTAAGTGGGCCGAATATTCCCACCTTAACGTTTTGGTTGTAAATAAAACCTACAGTTTTGTTAATAAATGAAAACAAGTTTGGGTAGTAGTAAAGAAATGTATTGTCTTTAACAATGTATTTTAATTATATTAAAAAACTTAACAAAAACTAAATAGAAATACTTTTTTTTTTATTATTATTAGAAAAAAAAGTCGCATCCATCAAAAGGCTATTAGCGACGGAACAAAATATAAATCTTCTTCTCATAGCGCCGTCTCCTTTCGAAGGTTGGCGATCCAAATGGCAATTGTAGTTTTGGAACCTGCTGCGCGAAAGATTTCTGTGGATGAGCGGTCGAACCATCCCCTCAGGTCTTTCAGTCACGAGTTCTGGCGTCTTCCTACTGATCTTTTGCCCTGTATTTTTCCTTCCAATATAACTTGAGCTAATTCGTATCTTTTTCCTCTCAACACATGACCCAAGTATTGCATTTTCCTCTCTTTGATTATTCTTAGTAATTCTTTTTGTTTACACATGCGACGAAGTACCTCAACATTAGTAACTCTTTGTACCTATGGAATTCTCAACATTCGTCTGTATATATACATCTCAAAGGCATCTATTCTTTTTTCTATTTCAGAGTCCATTGTCCAACTTTCACAGCCATACAGCAAGACAGAAAAAACGTCTGATCATTCGGATTCTAAGCTGCAGACTAAGGTCTGATCTTGTAAAAAATGTTTTCATGCTGATGAATGCTTTCCTTGCTTATTCGATTCTTGATAGAATTTCTTTTTTTGGATTACACTGACTATTGATATTTGTTCCCAAATATTTTATGGAATTTAACTGTTCTATTATTTGTCCCTTGGCATACACATGTACGTTTATTGGTGTCTTTGAAAATACTAAAGTTGTAAACCGAACTTTTCGCTGTGGTGAACTACCGCATTTATTATATTTTGTAGCTCTTGTACGTTGCTTGCTATTAAGACGGTATCATCAGCATATCTGCTGTTGTCTATGCTGATTCCGTTAATCCTAATTCCGCCTTGGATCTCGTCTAATGCTTCTCTGAATATAGACGAATATAAATTAAACAGTAGCGGTGATAAGACGCAACCCTGTCTCACTCCTCGTCGGATTTGTATATCTTCTGATGTGCTCTATTTCAATTGTTGCCGTTTGGTGCCAGTATAGTTCTGAGATAATTCGCAAGTCTTGTTCGTCAACTCCAGTTTCTCAGAATTTCGATCATCTTTTGATGGTTAACGCAGTCAAATGCTTTTCGATAGTCAATAAAACATGCATATACATCTACCTTTATGTCTCTGCATCGTTGCGTTAACATATTTAAAGCAAAAAGGGCCTCTCGTGTTCCCAATCTGTTTCGAAATCCGAATTGAGTGTCACTCATCTGGAACTCGCACTTCTTGTAAATTCGTGTATTGATAATTCTAAAAAAAGTTTTAAGGACATGAGACATCAAGCTTAATATTCGATAATCATCGCATTGTGAGGAATTTGATTTTTTTGGTAATGCTATGAATGTTGATTTTAGCCAGTCTGTTGGTATTTTACCTGTGTCATATATCTTATTGAATAGTGCTGTTATTAAGTCTACGCTTTTACTTTCGTTATCTGCAATTAGTTTTAGTATTTTTCGTCATTGAGATTGTCTGGACCGGTGGCTTTTCCATCTTTCTGAGATTTTACTGCGTGGATCACTTCTTCTTTGGTTATTTTTGGCCCTTTTTCATTTATTCGATTATCTGTGGATGGTGGAGAACAAGGTCGATCGTCATCAAAAAGAGTTTGTATGTATTCTTTCCATCTCTCTAGTTTGTCTTTTTTACCCATAATTATTTCATTATTATCATTTTTTAATATTGTTGCTTGTCTCTTTTTGTGTCTACCTGTCGTTTCTTTTACTTATTTATGAATAATAAAGGTGTCATATTTTTCCTGAAGTTGTTCGATTTCTAGGCATTTCGTTTATATCCAGTTTTCTTTCGCCTCCCTGAACTTTTTTCTAATGATTTTGTTGATTCGCTTGTATTCTATTGGGCTTGTTTTATGTTTTCATGTTATGTCCATGAGGTCCATGATCTCTTGCGTTATCCATTCTTGTTTTTTGTTGTGTTTTATGAACCCGGTGTCTTCTTCTTGAATCTTTGTTATTTGTGTTTTTAGAGCAGTCCATGTTACTTCAATATCTGTCTGTACCAAGTTTTACTTGGTACAGACAGTACTCAAAAGAGTGTGGTAACTTAATGTTTTTATCTAATATAAAACATGTTCCAAATATGTTCACCCTGGTTGCTACTGTGATAGAATGTATATTCACTATTTTTCCCGTTTGTTTACCCCCTTCCATCTATAGAATGTGTTTTCACTATTTTCCCGTATGTTTACCCCCTTCCATCTAATCTCCTACAGAGCTATTATATTGATCTTATGTTGTCGTAGAATTCCCTAAAGGATGTGGAACACTCTGGTTCTGTACAATGTCCGGACATATTTTAAATATTTTGCCTACTCTCGCCAGATTGTCGTCGTATGTTCTGTCGACATAAAACTCTTTAAAATCTCTTAACAAATTTAATGTTCGACAGGATCGAATTGTTAGGCCCTTGTAGGAACACTTCTTTTAGGGTTTGCTAATGGCATCGGGTATGGGACAATTGCGTCGATTTTACCTTAGGTACGATCAGCTGACGGCACGATTACGCCGAACTAGCTCAGACTGTCCCTAATCCCTGGGTATAATTGCACATATATCATCGTAATGCAATAATAGAAGAAATAGGTTAGTAGGTATATATAATTAAAAAATGGAAATAAAATCTAAGAAATTATTATCCGTAACACACTTACAGTGACGGATCTATATTTTACCAAGTATAAAACATAGCTGCCACATGGCGTAGCTTCTACCACCAACACTCATTCACCACCCATTCACTCTCTTACGTTCTCATCTGGTCTGGAAACCGGAAATAAGGAAATTATAAATAATTGTATTGGTTTCTGTTATATGGATAACCCTTTCCACAAGAAACAATTACAGACCATGGCCTATGTAATGTATCATAACAAAACACCGGTCTCGAAAACCTATAGTCCTTATAAACACATTTTTTTATTAACGAAATAGGATATTATTGAATATTAAAGTCTTTATGTAAGTTCTTCTAAATTTTTTGGTATAAGTATATCTTTCCCTTAGCATTTTGAATAGTCAATTAAAAAGCTTTGTTATTTAGTGTATAAAAAGTCGACATTACACTAGGAAATGTTCGGCTTGTAATAGATTCGCTCATTGTACATGGGTACATGTACAATGCCCTAATCTTAAACATATATGAACAAGTTGCGTATTCTACACAGGGTCTTGAGTTGGCATGGATAGGCATTCCTTTTTCGTAGTTTTAGACTGGAACCGGAGCACATCCTATACTCATTCCACACATCACTTTCTTTTTGAACTACTATTTTGTATTACACGTAATCCGGCAAGATCTGCTTGCTCGTTACTCTACACACAAAATGTACTTTTCTAATATATTTTTTGTTGTTATTTTTTAAATACATATGTACTAAATTATAAATTAAAGAAAATTTTACCAAAGGTTCTACTACTTCAATTTTTATACTGATAATGAGAATCAGAATTAGTAATAAAATATTTAAAATATTTGTGTAATGGAAGAATTAAAGGATACTTTGGATCCTGTGTTACATCCTTTTCGTCGATACGCCTTGCTTTATATCTGACTAGAATCCTAGTTGGCAGTGAATGAGTCCCAGCTGGTAAAGAAGTTCTCCAACAACCGGTCATTATCTGCGATCGGTGTTTAGGTCCCGATATATAACTTATAATCGTTATTGCTTTTCTGTATTTAATAACATGTCAGGTGATGTGAAATTTGACTTATTTATAGCTCCTTAGAAGGCAAAACCATCAGACAGTTGGTCTACTAACCACTTTTTAAAGCGCGTAAACGTAAGAAAATTATCGTGCGTTTATGATTAATTAAGATAAGAGACGTGGATTCTATGCAATTTTTAAATGTAATGTATTGTCGTGAAAAATCACTGTCTTAATTAACGAATCATATAAGTTCGAAGATTTTTATAAATTGTTAACTGTACAACATGCTAAAAAAAAGAAAAGACGTAACATGAGATGCAAAATTGAGAAACAATGATTTATCATGCAAAACAATTAATCAAACAACGAAAATAACTTACAATATAACCAACATAGTTGCAGAATTGAAATAATTGAAACATAGGCAGTTTTTACATATGTTTAAGTAAGCTAAACTAAGTTGTATAAGGAATAAGAAAACAATAATTCACTTTCTTTTCTTTACGTGCTAATCGGAAAAGACTACTCAGGATATGCAACCAAATTTTACAGTAAACCAACGCATACAAACAGATATTTAAATTACCACTTCAACCACAACGTAAACATCAAGAAAGGTCAGAAGGAAAAAAACCTGCTAACAAACGTTTGAATAAAAATGACTACCCATTATCATTTATAAACAAGGAAATAAACAAGATTAAAGAAAGAAAACAATAAAACACCATAAGCAATCTAGAAACATGTACAATATCATAACAATATTCAAAACAACCAACACACTACGATCTATCCTGTCCAAAACCAAACCCAACACACAAGAAAAATAAAAAAAACTGCATCCATAAAATACTCTACATCAAGAACAAGGACTTCGAGAATTCCCAGATATGCAAACATACCTGTTTATAATGTTACAATCTTATAAACAATACATTTAACACATAATACCGTAAAATGGAGTGAAACTGATCCAAAGGGGCGAAATTGATAATTGCGAATGATTCTGAATATTTTAATTTTCCTTGAAATCTAAGAAGCTTATAAAGAAGGTTACTTTAGTTAGTAAACACTAGCGTGAATCCTGTGATTGTTTAGTTAAAGTAAATATATTTTTTTATGGAAAAAGGCTTGTTTTAATTATGGCTATATTTTTGATAAGTTTCTTTAGCTTCCTAACTTTCCTGTGCGATTTTAACTAATTATCTTAATAGCTACATGTTCTCTGTCAACACATGAAAACACGCTATTTTTTAGGCGAATTTGATAACATTTTTTCTGAAGAAATCTTAAATTAGTGTTTTCTTTACAGAAAAAATGGTTCAAAATTATATAAGAACATTTGGTGCTCGTCCATATAAGGACTGTGACGAAGTAATTGTGGAAAATGCCCTCCAGAAAGTTTTTGAGGAAGGATGGTCCTTGCGTCGCGCTGCCGAAGAATATAAAATTTCCTATTGAACCCTTAATAACCGATTTAACTGCCGACATGGAAGAAAAAATTGTGGGAAGACTGTATTTTCCGCGAATGAAGAAAAAACCATTATATGGCGTGCTGCAATATTACTTACAAGATATAAAATATTTAGCCAAAAGTATTTTGGATACCCAGGGTCGACAAGTGCCTCTTTTTAAAAACAATTTACCTGGAACTAACTGGGTATATTCATTACTAAGACGGCATAAAGGAGAAATTGCCCAAAAAGTGGCGATCAATATTAAAAGACCTAGAGCTAATATTTCAAAAGAAACTTTAGTTGCCTACTTCGAGAATCTGAGTAAAGAATTAGAGAATATTCCACCTAATAACATATTTAATATGACGAGACCAATGTACAAGATAACCCCAGAAATAAGAAAAAGATATTTTAAAGCGGCACCAAATATCGTTTTTAATTTTACTAAAGCAGCAATGACTCTAATGATGTGTGCTTCGGCTTTAGGATTGCTGTTACCATCATATACAATTTAGAAAGCCAAAAAATGTGGTTACAATTGACTGAAAATGATCCGAAAGGATCACCTTGTTGTACTGGCAGATGCTGCTCTGTAGGTTCTCGATATAATGGCAATCATCATGGATGGATAGATTCACAGACATATACGAATTGGCTCACTTTGACCTTTTTACTACATTCAAAACGTCTTGAAGGACGAAAAATCATCATAGGAGATAACCTTTCCTCACATTTTACTGATGAGGTGATATCTTTAGGCGAACAAAACAATGTGGGCTTTATATTTCTGGTCAAAAACTCAACACACTTGAAACAACCACTTGATATTGGTTTTTCCGTCCCTTTCAGATGGCTTGGAGGGAACTCTTAGTGATTGTAAAAACTGTCACCTTACATTAATCACAATGGATAAGAAAGATTTTTCAATTTTGTTAAACTCTAACCTTCAGCACATGGACAAAAAACAAAAACAGCGCTATAAAACTAATTATTGTTTCCTTCTTTGCAGCCACGGGAATTTACTATTTCTTCCCCGAGAAAGTTTAAATAAGTTACATAGAGAAGAAGAAGAAATAGAGGGTCAAATTGACAGCCTTTTGGTACATTATTTAAAGGAGAAAAGATATTTAGCTGCACCATCCAGGTGAAATATAAATTGAACCAAACGAAATGTCGAGTTAGGAAAAAGTGTTGTAGCTCAGCAACCTGATGAAACTGAAAGCGGCAGTAAAGAAGAGCCACCAAATGATAACGAAACAGAAAGTAAAACATCTCAGTTGGACGAGTCTGACAATAATGATGGGGTTGAATATTTTGACTCTAACAAGGATGGCATCAAAGAAGGAGTTTTTCTGTTAGTGAAGGTATTGAAAGGAAAAAGGAAGAAGCCAATGAAAAGAACCTAGACGTTGTAGGATATAATTTTATCGATGAAGTAAAGAAGGCCTTCAAACTGGTCGAACATGATAAATGTTCGGTTGAAGTGAGTGATATTATTGCCATTTTGCCCCATCCTGAATTCCTTAATTTAACAGAAACAGCTTGTACCTATGTTTAAAAAACGGGTTGATGTAAAGAAGATGTATAATATCACTTTAAACTTAATATACATATGTTAAAAGATGTTTAAAATTATTTTTTTTTGTGTTTGACGTTGCAGTACTAGCCCAACTCTGTCATTCTTTGATTTAAGCATATTAAAGTTTACTTTTCATGAGCTGTTTCATACGATTACAATTTTTAGAAAATATTAATTTTTAATGAATGTGAGTCTTTGGTTCAGTTTTTTTTTAATATCATTCATAACTAGCATATTTTTGTTTTTTGTGTCAATAAAATAAATCTGTAGAAAGGCAAATTGTGGTTTAAATTGCAATATATTATGCGATATATCAATTTCGCCCTATTGAGGGTATTTCCATTAAGGAAATAGTTCATCCAGTTGTTTGCACTTTTTAGTAAAATCTTAATCAAAAAAATATTTTTTAATGAATAATTTTAGTGATCAATTTCATCCCATTTTATATGTATACACAACATAAATCTACGTTGCATAATTTACGATACACAGTCACAATAGGACTTTTCATCGAAAAATAGTGTCAGACTTTTTTGGGAACAGACTTTGCAAACAAACAGGTTAGGTTAGTAATATAACTAATATATAGATAATTAATATAAAAAATACCAAAGAAAGTCTAGTTATTAAAAAGAATAAAGTGCCACAATTAGCAAATCAATTATTTTGTAAATTTTCCTTTAGCACTTTATTTATTTATAAGCAATTTCTTTATTAAATAAAAAATATTTATTTAATAAATATTCTTTATAAATTTATAAACGTATGACGTATAACATATATTATACGTCATTGTCAAATCTGTCTGTACGAAAAACATGGCGGCTGATGAAAAGTAGCTATTACGATACAGTTTACACAAACATATAACACAAAAAAACATACAAAGCAGTCAGAATTTAATATTCCTTGGGTAAAAACGCCACCCTCAGATTTTTTTAGCCATTTACAAACTGCTGCCGAAAAAATCGAGGCCAATCGCCAAGTATGTCAATTTTCAAATAACATAACCTAATAACAAAAAAGTTTCGTTACATTTTTTCGCAGAATTTTTTATAATAATCTATTTTGAGAACGATTTCCGGAGTGGAAGTCGAAGCGTCAAACACTAGTTAGTTAAAAATGTGATTTTCATTAAAACCAATAATTGTCATGTCACAAAAAAAATAGTTTCAGAACCTTGCAAAAAAAATGTATATCGGTGATTATTTCTCAGAAAAAATCAGCAGACTGTATCATCCAGATATATTCATGTATTAAAAGTGCTTATTTGTATACAGAGAGACTTTATTGGTTGGACTTGGACTTTGGAATATGCCCAACCTCTAAACAATTATATTGGGCGAATTAAAAACTGTCTGTCAATACGAACGATCTTTTCAGGACGTCTAACAATGCAAAGTGGAATGTCGTACAGGACTGTATTAAATGTTACGTCAATATTTTGTTTTTCATTATAACAAACAAATAATTTTGTATATTTATTTTTTTTTTGATAAAATATGTCAAATACGCCACTGTAAGCTAAAAAAACAAGCATTGAAGCGAAGCTGAAAAAATTCTATGAATTCAAATAAGCAAAGGAATTGTGCCGATCAGAAAAATGTACAAAAATAGTGAGATTAGAAAAAAACATGACAGTTTTTACATATAGAAGAAAATTAAAGTAACAGGTGGCACATACAAAAAAAAGTATTGGAAACATAATGAACAACAATATTAATTTTTTTTTTACATCATTTATTTATTGTAATCTGTTTCTACAATAAAAACAATAATCAATAAGTTTATCACATAATTAACACAGTGGAGATCCGTCCAGTGACAAAATTCCTTTAAGATAAATTTCTAATATAAATATAAATATTTGAAATATAAATAACACTTTACAAAGACATTTACTAACATATTAAAAAAATATAGCAATAGTTAAAATACACACACAATTATAAGTCATAGTTATATATAGTATAAGTTGTAGCTATAAAATGATAGAGTATACGTTTATGTATGTAAAGGTATAGAAAGGTCTAAGGGATCACGGCGTTTTAGTCTTCCTCTCCTCGGTCGCTAAAGTAGGTCTTGGGTAAGCGTATTTGGATGGTTCAGTAGTCTATTTTTGTAAGTGCCACTGAGTGAGACAACGGTGTCTTTAATATTTTGGATCTGAAGGTCTCGATGAATAACATAATTGGGCACATACCACGGTGCATTGGTAATATGTCTCAAAACTTTAGATTGGAAACGTTGGAGTTTCAGTAAATGAGAATTAGATACTGTACCCCATATCTGTATACCGTAGGTCCAAACTGGCTTTAGAATACATTTATACAGTAATAATTTATGATGTAGACTTAATTTGGATTTTTGGTTCATGAACCAATACATTTCCCTGTATATTAATCCTAGTTGCAGTCGATTTGTCCAGATGTGCTTTCCCCAATTTAGTCGGCTGTGAAAATGTACTCCCAAGTATTTAACATCACTTTTTTTGGGTATTATGGTATTGTTTATGTGCACAGATGGTACACTCTCTTTTCGTAAAGTAAATGTTATATGTGCTGATTTGCTGCTATTTACTTTAACTCGCCACAGTTTTAACCATTTCTCTAGGTCTAGTTCATTTAAATGAATTTGTAAATTTTGACAGGCTATAACAGGAACCGAGCTAGAAGCCATTATCACAGTATCATCTGCATAGGTAGCAATTGTGCTGTTTACTCTTGTGGGAATATCTGCCGTATAGAGTAAGTATAAAGTTGGTCCCAATATACTCCCCTGAGGTACTCCCGATAGAATTGTAGATATGTTTGATACTGCTTCATTGTGTCTGACCTGAAAATATCGATTGGTAAGATAGGATCAAAAAAAAAAAGACTAAAGTGATATTGACATGTAAGAAGAACTAGCGACAGCAGATGGATAAAGAGAATAACCGAATGGAGCCCCATAGAAAGGAGGAAAAGAGGACGACCCCAAAAATCCTGGAGAAACGAAGTAGACGACGCCATGAGTAAGAGAGGACTAAACGATGGAGAATGGTACAACAGAGAGAGATGGAAACGGTTGAGCGAGGGAAGGCAGTGAATACTGTAGAATCCCTAAATATATAAGATAGGATCTCAGAAGTACATACAGAGAATGAGGAAAGTGAGTTTTTATTTTAGATAGCAGCCCCTCATGCCATACTTTATCAAATGCTTGTGAGATATCCAAAAGGATGCAGTGCAGTATTCTTTCTTTTCAATTGCATCTCTTGCTACTTTGGCAACTGTATGTACCTGCTCAATTGTTCTATGTTGTTGCCTGAATCCAAACTGATAATCAGGTATTAACTTTTGTCTGTCGATTATAGAATTCATTCTTTGAAGGAGTATTCTCTCAAATATCTTAGAGATAATGGGAAGCAAACTGATTTGGACGATAGGATGATAGTTCGTGTGGATCTTTATATGGTTTCGGTATTAGAATAATTTGTGTCATTTTCCATTGAAACAGAAAATAGCCTAACTTTAGTATAGCGTTAAATACGTACATAACCAGGTGAAATCCTTCTTCGGGTAAATTTTTGCATATTTTTCCCGATATTAAATCATACCCTGGAGCTTTTTTAGTATTGAGATGTTTAACTATCTCTTTAATTTCGTTAATTTTGATATTTTCTATAGGAGGTGACATCTGGTAGGGTGCTTCTAAGTTCTTGTAAATCAATTCTTCTTCTTCCTTAGAGATAGTTCTGGAGTGAGGTGGAAAAACTTGGCTGAGATGATTAGAGAATGCTTCTGCTTTATCTTTATCGGCCTTGGCCCAATCACCATCTTTATTTCTAATGCTACCATCATGCTTAATCTGATGTTTAAGTTTCTTAGAGAGTTTCCAAATAGAGTAATTTGTGTCATCCGTCGCAGTGAGACTTTCAAGAAATTCAAAGTTCACTTCGAGTTTTCTTCGAGAGAGGAAAAAACAATATTGGAATAATAATTTAAAGAGCAGAGAAAATAAATTAATGGGAAGACTATATAAAAAACTATTTGAAGACAACAAAACAATAAAGACAATAGAACCAAGAGGAAGAAATTGACCTGCAATTACCAAAGGAGAAATTAAAAAAACACTTAAAAGTATAAAAAATGATTGATACAGCCATGGGATCGGATGAAATACCTAAAAAATCTTAAGACTACTCTCAGATAACCACCTTAATACACTAGTAAATAAGCCAGTTCAACATATACCTCCTTAAGAAAAGAGAACAGAACGTGGGCAATAAATCCCAAAGAGAAAGTAGATGCATTCGTTGGTTATTTAGAAAATATATTTCAACTAAACCCTAGTGAAACTCATGTAGACGATGAACAAGTAGATAATGATTCTATTTATTCAATTGACTGCTACAAAAAAGTTCAAAAATTAATCAAGAACACAACACATACAACACACAACACACCAATTTGGACTTCGTGATAAACACTCCACAGTTGAACAGATCCAGCGCACAATAACTAAAATAGAAAAAGCATTGGAAGGGGACAAAATTTGTTTAGCAGAAAGCTAAAGACAATATTTCCTATGTTATGTAACTCGTTGAAATACTGCAGTCATAATAACACCAGCGAACATTTAAAGTTCAATTAACGTTAAAGTTAAATAAACACAGGGGTTCCACAAGGTAGCGTTTTTGTACCAGTACTATACCTTTTGTATACATCTGACATTCCGAAGAAATAAAACATTCAACTTGCCACATTTGCTGATGAGACAGCATCTAATAGGAGCAACTATAAAAGAAGCTACGATTAACCTACAAAATGCAATTAATGCCATAGAACGCTGGTCCAAAAAATGGCGTATAAAGTTTAATGAACCCAAATCAGTTCATATTAACTTTACTAACAAGAAAATCAATTATCTCCCAATTATCTTAAACAACATCATTGTTTCTAATAAGAAAACAGCGAAGTACCTGGGTTTAAATCTGAACGTCAAACTCAAGTGAAAGGAGCATGGTAAAAAGAAAACTAAACAGTTGAAGATCAAGTAAAAAATGTGTATTGGCTGGTAGGTAGGTACTCTCAACTTTCCATCCAGAACAAAATACTGGTTTACAAACAGATATTGAAACCGGTGTGGACCTATGGTCTACAATTATAAGGTTGTACCAAAAAAAGCAATTATAGAAATTTAGAAACGCTCCAGAACCGAATACTAAGACATGAAGGGAGGTTTGTTGATTTGGGCTATGCTGTTTAGGACTTCTTTGAAGATAGTACTGATATGGAGCTGTTGGCGTATTTTGGCATAAAAGAGAGAAAATGTATAAGAAACGTTTAATCTTGTTTAAAAAAAAAGCACGTACGCCTTCACTGATTTTTCATAATCTATCCTTCATATACCTTTTAGAACTTTTAATTTGGCATTAGGAGTGGATCCATACAGCCAAAAAACACTGTTACTTTTGATTACGCTGAATAATACTGCTAGATATTTATAGTGTTTAGTTAGCAAATAAACAATGTTCTACACAATTTCAAATAGCTATTTAGAACTTTCAAATAGCTGTTTAGAACTTTCAAATAGCTGTTTTACGTAAGAGTTTTACATGAAATCGATTATTTTTTCATAGAGACACTGAACTATTGTAATAAACGAACCTAAAATTCGTACAACTCGCGTAAATCGCGCACTGCCACAACTTGCACTTCGTACGCTGACACGTGAATCAGGCAAAAACATCAAATAAAAAGCTATTTGTTGCCAACCAATAGTTCTCGCAACAGATAAATGTAAAAACACTTGCTTAAGCGATTAAATAAGTCTGAGGTAAAGAACAAGGTAAGAAAGAGGTATGGCATATGTCTATCGGATTTTATGGCTTAAACGTATTTAACGTATCTGGTATGGCCATCGACCACAATATGTTAAACATTTTTTAACATGAGAATTCCTCGACAAAAAGTTTTACCCAGTCGCATACCGTGTCGCTAACACTAGAAAGTCATATACAATTGCCAAGAATCTAATTTTATGCCCATTTATTTTATGAGAAATATTTAACACTTTTTATTTTCTAATCTACTAATTTATTGAAAAATCCTAAGAAATCCATTCGGTTGAAATAAATTCTAAAATTATTTTTGTGTAACAAGTAGAAGTTACGAGTAAATATTCAAAGAGGTATGCATTTGTTTATGGCTAGGTACAAACATTAATTATTGTTTTTCTAAAACTAAAGTAAGTTTCTAAACTAGTAACATTATTTTGCTAATGCAAAATAATGATGCAAAAATTTTATTAAGGAAGAGTGAAGACGAAAAAGCTTCTGTCAAAGTTATCAGGATTCCTCTAGTACCTAGGTATATCTGTTGTTAGTATATAAATCAGAATAGTACTAATAGTGAATGGAGATTATCTTATTTACAACTGTATAGGCCTGTTTACCAGCAATATTAAATTGAGGAAACCCTTTTTTCAGCAGTAGGACAGTATAGGCTAAAAAATATATATATTTTTTAAATTGAATAAAGTAATTCTATTATTTATTTATTATTTATATTTTAAACAAATTATATTATAATATATTCAAATAATACAATGAATCATTATGTTTGCTCCTAACGCCACCTATTGACGTATTATCAAAGCATACCTTGTCTGACAGACTTTTCAAATTCAAACGAGATATTAAATTATAATAAAATATAAATAAATATCATTTGATAGTAAATTTAATTATTATATAAACTAAATAATATCTTTAAACATTATAATAATTGTATTTATATGAAATTAAATTAAAAATTAAACAGATGATTCAATATTGATATTAATCGGATGACATTTATAACTTTTAAATTTTATTTCCCAACCTACCGAATTATTTTGGTCAAACTCCATTTGAGTGATGTCAAATTAACATCAAATTACACTTCTCCAAGAAATTAAAACACCACTTTAAAATATTAAAATATTTTATTAGCGTTAATAAAAATTTCCATTGTAATGTTATATTTTGTAAGCCTCCTGTATATGCTATTCGTACACTCTATATTTATTGACTGTGTTTTATCGCTATAGTTTTTTTTGCAACAAAACAAAAGAAGCAAAAAATGTACTTATTCCATAAATTAACTAATTTCCAAGTGTTCACGAATTTTATTCGGCTACTGTTTAATTGTTGATTATTGTTAATTGTGTTTATTAGGGATCAATCACGTAATTTAACCCCAGATGAATGTGCCCAAGCAGTGATACTGTCGGAAGAAGGTTGGAGTTACCGGAGAATTGGTTGTCGGTTTAATGTGTCCCACACATCCGTCTCACGGGTGTTACAAAGATTCCTCGAAACAGGGGATCGTACTCGCAGTCCAGGGCAAGGACGAAACCGGGTAACTATCCCTATTCAAGATCGATTTTTAAGAATTTCTGCTCTTCGACAACGTTTTGTAACACATCGAAGTCTACAAATTCAGCTTCGAGACATGCATGCTATACAATTTAGTACTGAAACTGTTCGCCAGCGACTTAGGGAATACAACTTAACACCTAGGATTGCCGTCCGGGGTCCTCTATTAACTGCAGAGCATCGAAGGGGAATTTTGCCAGAGAACACGTTAATTGGTTAAAGGCTGACCGGGAACGAGTGCTATTTACTGATGAATCCCGATTTTGTTTGTACAATAACGACAGACGTGTTCGTGTGTTGCGACGACCCATCGAACAGTATGCTCAGTGTAACTTCTCACACACCACATTTTTTGGAGGAGGATCCGTTATGGTGTGGGGTGATATTTTTTTGACCGCACGTAGGGACCTAGTGGTCATAGAAAATAAAACTGTTACAGCTGAAACGTACATATTGGAGATCTTGGAGCAACATGTATTACCATTCGCTCCTTATATCGGTGAAAATTTCTTACTAATGCAAGATAATGCCAGACCTCACGCTGCACAGATCGTCAGAAATTATCTAGAAGAGGTAGAAATTAACACTATGGAATGGCCAGCACATAGTCCGGATTTAAATCCGATTGAAAATCTCTGGGATATCCTTGGTAGGCGATTAAGAGCGACACCGATCCAACCAAACAACCTATAGGAAGTGGGAGAGAGGCTGATCCAGATTTGGAGAGAACTAGACCAAAATGAAATACGGCAATTAATTTTAAGTATGGGTCAACGATGTGAGGCTGTTATACGTAGTAGAGGTGGAATCACTCGTTATTAAGACTTTTCATATTTTAGTTTACTTTTGTTATAATTATTTTTTTAGAATTTTCCTTTTTATTTTTTTTCTCCTGTACTTCAACATGTTCTGATGATTAGACAAATTGTTATAATTACTAATAAAATGTAGAGTAAATCTGGTGAAGTTTTATTTTTTATTCTTTGCTTGTTTACAAATAAAATTGAATTATTCAAGTGGTGCGTTAATTTCTTGGAGAAGTGTATTATTTCGTCAAAATTTTAATTAGTAGTCTATATCTAGTTTATCGAAGTTAATGTATTAATTAGTAATCACGAGCTTATACTGGTTTTATCTAAATATAAACATTCATTTTTAGATTGTCTAGAGAAAGGAAATAAAATTTCCGAAAGCTTGAATAAGCTCAAAGAGATTTACTTTTATTAGACCAAAATAAATTGACTGAATAATTGACCCCAAGAAAAAAAATCAGTTTATATATAAATATATATATATATATATATATATATATATATATATATATATATATATATATATATATATATATATAAACTTTCTGGATATCACCTTACATGGCATTAATAATACAGTTAAAACCATGTGGTTTACAAAAGAATCATGGTCTTCACGATATCTCAACCCCAAATCTCATCATCCATTCTCCCATAAGAAGTCTGTAATTATGAGTCTTGCTGATAAATCTATAAAACTAACAAATATAGACCAATTGCTATAAAAAAAGCAAAAAATGCTCTTCTAAATAATGCATATCCCGAACATCTAATCGAAACTACTTTCAAATCAAGACTTAATAAATTTTACAATACAAATAACAATAAACCCAACAGTATTAAAACTACTTATACAAGTCTTCCATATATAAAAGGTTTATCCGAACAATTAACAAATCTTTTAGCCAAAGATAACATAACAGTGGCCCACAAAGGCAACAACCTTTTAAATAAATATTTCACTAAACTAAAAACACAAACTCCAAAACTCAAAAAATCATGTTGTTTACGACATACCATGTATTAACTGTGAAGGTGTCTATATCGGGCAAACCATTTAACTGCTTTAATCCAGAATTCGTTCTCACAAATATGACAAGAACAACGTCATTGCGCTCACAAAACATGAAAATGAGAAGAAGCATAAATTTGACTTCGAAAACGTCAAAATATTAAAAACCGAACAAAACAAAAAGAAGAGGGAGATATACGAATCAATAGAAATAAAAAGAAATACCAACGCAAACAATGACAAAAAAGATACACAAAACATAAATAAAATATAGTTCAATCCGATTTAAATAATAATAAATATAACACCATAAAAAGCTCTTAAATTCATAACATATCTTCACTTTACCTTTTTCGAAAACATCAATGATACGCCCATATAAAAATAATTATACAATAATGACAGTAAACCATGAGATATCAGATATCAACTTTTACTTGTCAATTCATTAATGTCAGTGCTCCGTTCTACGTTTTGCTAAGTTATATATCTTTTACAATAACTGTTTGCTCTTAATCTCGTACATTTTAGAATCTTGACAAAGACAAGTGTTTCCTGCCGAAACGTTGATTTCTATGGAAAATAAAATCTAGTTCCACATATAATATAATCTATATTGAACCTAAACCCAAGAAATACTAATTTTATATATATATATATATATATATATATATATATATATATATATATATATATATATATATATATATATATATATATATGGCCTAGGAGGACAAATTCGTTAAACTTCCCGTGCTCGAATCGGTATCAATAAAGTGTTATGAATCATTTCGGTCGATCCCAGCCTGATCAGACACTTGGGCTGATACAAATTCAAACACGGAAAGTCCAACGAATGTCTCCTAAAACTTGACCACTGCAGTGGTTAGCGTAGAGAGGTGCCATCTGCTTTGGCGACCATGAACGAAAACGATATAATAATATCGTTGTGACTGTGACGTGAAGTTGTAGTCTTTGTTTGTTTTTAGAGGTTTTTGTAAAAATACCCTTTTATGTTGTAATGTTTTATTTAAAAATTTTAAATGTTTTTTAACATATTTTAGGACAATGTTCACTACAAGGAATATTCCTTTATTCCTTTTTCAGGAATAAAACAATTCCAAAAGCTTAACAAAAAGTCAAAAGAGTGTTTCTCTAACATCTCGGCCAACCTTCTGACTGCAGCCCTAATAAACTATATTTATATTATTATAAATATAATAATAAATATTATTTTATATATTTATATTTATATATATATATATATATATATATATATATATATATATATATATAAATATATACATATATTTATATAATATATACAGTAGACTCCCTCTATAACGAGAACTGAAATGCAAACTAATTACCTCGTTATAAGCCGATCTCGTTATATCAGACAACAATAATACAGTGAATATATATGAATATGTAGTTTTCTAAAACATTAACTTATGGCTATAACGAAGCCATTCGGAGCAATATAAGATGCTAATAAATATTGTTTGAATGGCGTTTTTGAAAAAAAGTTGTTTACTTTTATTGTCAATGAATTACGTTAAAACAAAAAAGAGTCGTTTATTTTTATTGTCAATGATATACGTTAAAACAAAATCTGTACCTACATTTTTTTCCAACTGCACAATATATAAAGCGTATCTATCATATTTTCTAAAGATGTGAAACAGTTGTATTTATTGTAAAGAAGTTTATTGCAGGCGGCAGTTAAGTTTATTGCGGTGCAGTTAAAAAGGGTATTTATTTATAACCACGGCTGGGTCAAAAACGTAAAAAAACACGTTTTTCGATCTTATTTTCGCTCGTTATAACCAAATTTGCCTCGCTATAGACGGTTATATTTCAATAGAAATTTCACGGGACATCTAATGTACCTCGTTATAAGCGAAACCTCGTAATAACCGTGTTCGTTATAGAGGGAGTATACTATAATATATAATATATAATATATAATATATAATATATAATATATAATATATAATATATAATATATAATATATAATATATAATATATAATATATAATATATAATATATAATATATAATATATAATATATAATATATAATATATAATATATAATATATTTATAAATATATATATATATATATATATATATATATATATATAAATATATACACATATGTCCAAAAGTTTGGAATATTGGAATATTTCATCTTTTTATTGATTTTTATATATAAAATCATCTGAATAGTTAAACATCATTTTGTTTCAATTATCAACAATACTGAATAAATCTCAAAACCAGATAAACGATATGCAAAAAAAAATATTTATTTTCTTGGAGTGAAAAACTTACAATGTACAAGTTACATTTAAAAATAAATTATTATAGAAAAAAATAATTTTTAATAAAACTAATAATAGTATTTCCTCCATTGGCCTGTATGCAAGCCTGTAGGCGATTTGGCATGCTGCCGATTAACTGGTTGAGCTGGGCTTGCGGAATTCTCTTCCATTCTTCACGAGCAGCATCTTTAAGTTCTCAAAGTGTAATAGGGGGATTGTTTCGCTTCTTGATGCGTGTTTTGAGAATGTCCCAAGCATGTTCAATAATGTTCATGTCGGGGGAATTCGAGGGCCACTGTAATGTAGATATTCCTTCTTCTTCAAGAAAATGTTGTACTGCTGATGTTCGATGAGGAGGTGCGTTGTCATGCATAAACACAAATTCATCACCTACTGCCCCTCGGAATAGACGTACGACAGTATTTAAAACTTCCTTGATGTATACAGCACCAGTGACTCTTCTCTCCAGAACCAGCAGTGACGTCCGTGTACCACTCATAATACCACCCCAAACCATAATACTGCCACCTTCAAATGGGACACGCGGTTTAGCTGTTTCTAGTGGGGCTTGTCATCTTGGGGCCCTCCAAACCAGTGTTCTTCGCGAATCAGATACCAAGTCAATTTTTGACTCATCAGAGAACATCACGTTATTCCAGTTAGGATCATGATGCGCCATTTCTCTAGCCCATTGCAACCTTCCTATTTTGTGTTGGTAGGTTAGTTTAGGAACACATAGCGGTCTTCTACGATACAAATTTACCGCATTTAGTCTGCGTGTTATTGTTTGCCGTGAAATATTCAGTTCTTGAAGCCTAGAAATTTCTCTGGATATACCACTTGTAGATTCCAGACGATTTCTATGAGCTATAAATGTTATTTGCCGGTCTTGTGCTGCTGTTGTACATCGATTTCTACCACTTCTGAGACGATCCTTGACTTCATTTTTATCTTGGAATTTTTTTTTTATTTTCGATACAGCACTCTGAGTAGCATCAGCAATATTCACTATATGACTTTGACTAAAGTCCTGTTGTAACAAAGCAATTACTCTGGATCTGTCAAAATGAGATATCACGTTTCTAGACATTTTTAAACGGCTCAATTAAAATTTAAACAAAGACGGAAATAATGTGTAAATACGCTAATCAGTTGAATGTGACCAAAATCATACAAAATCGATTCAAATTTTTTATCATTTTCATTTAAAAACCCTCTAGAATGAATATCAACAACAGTTTTAAAACCACCATAGGCGTAGATATATTATTTGTACATACTCCAAACTTTTGGACATGTGTATATATATATATATATATATATATATATATATACAAATATACAATATATGTATTTTTGTGTATACATATAAAGATTTTTTTATATCGTACACCCATTTTCTGGCATTTATTTGTTGATGTCTTTTCGTAATGGAATGTTTTTATTGTGAAAGTTTATTTTGTGTTGTTGCGTATTTACAAGATTACCTCCCGAATAGCAGATTCTTCCATGATTCCTCTAGCTAGTTGCCATCATAGCTGTTTCTTTTCGTAATGACTTATAATAAATTTCGGTATGGTATTCTTGGTTTTTGCTTTTGTTTCTTTGCTTGTTGTATGTATATAAAACGAAAATAAAATAAAAATAAACATATCAACAACGAATCCACTCTTCTGTAGTGATAGATAAACGATAAAACTTTTTGTTTGAACACATCAATTCTATTCTTGAAACTGTTATTCATTTCAAATTATAGAAATCATTTTCCGTACTGATTTCATCACGTATATATTATACACCTTCCTCCTTACATATTATATACACATGTATACGTCAAAATGGCATAAATAAAGAGAAAAATAAAAACAGACGTTTGGAATATTTACTGATTACTTCAACTATTGCATGTTCTTTACGCCTTAGCGGAAACGTAAATAACTCGAAAGGAGAGCACATATCAATGATCGTAAATAATACTCACATGTGTGCATTAAACGTGCAAGTGCAATCATGAATTATTTAACGATAGAACAGGGTATTATTAAGCAAAAGCTTCTGTTCTTGCTTGTAGATGTCGCTTGAGGGCTCTGTGGGGTGATTTATAGGCTAATCGAGAAAATTGGTCGGGTTGTTTAAATTATGTAAATCACTCGTTAAACATGGAAAATTAAGGAGATATGTGGGTTCACTGAGATATTTATTGGAGGTCAGTCGGACACAACCTTCAAGGACTTTTACGGTGTTTGATTTTTATTTTCGGTATTTACAATTTATTATTCTGTTGGAATCTAGCATTACAACATTGTTGTACTACTCTCTTAATTACCAAACCTAAATTATATGCACAAAATAAAATAAATTTAAGGTAATCTAATACAATGAAATAGGTAAATACAATCGGAAATTTATGTGGCAAACCAGAAAAATTTATAAAAGATGCAATATTTGTATTGGACATTTGAAATTAAATTTCATAAAAATAACTATAGCAGTTAATTAGAAGAGAAGCTGTTCTAGTTTAATGTTTGTAAGTTTGAAACAACTGGTGTAAAATACTTTAATAAAAGAGCACTGATTAGGACGAACTATTTATTATGCATTTTTATCAAAACAAATATTATTTTAAAGTTCATTTATCAGGTATATAGCCCAGGGAAATAAGCGTTTTATCGTGACACTCCTCCGGCCAGGCAACCGACAGTTGTTTTGAGTAGTATGGACCTCTATAACAAGAACCTATATGTTTCCTGTAGTCAATTTTTTGGACTTAATTAATTATTAACAAAATAAGGTCAAAAAACGATAAATTTTCGCTATTTTTGTCTATCAGCAAAAAGTAAAGCATTTGAAACAAATTTGGGAAGGAAAGTCAAAATGGCGTTTTCTAAACGTTCCTATCCTTATTTGTTGCTTAGAAAGTTGCAAAATAAGTCAAAAATTTTGGTTTTTTATACAAGTTAATAACTTGTTTTAAAATAAACTTAACATAACATTTATATTAAACGCAATGTAGGGCCTTGTGGTGCCTAAAATAAGATTATAATTTCAAGTCGATCGGTCAAAGAGTTTAAAAGTTGTTTAATTTGTTTACCCCAAATTAATTTTTTTTTCAACAATATGTCAGAAAATTAAATAGATATATTAAATATACCGATAGATTCTAAGAGAAGAAGATTTACTCTAATAATATTATTAAAAAAAAATTAGGGAAAAATAATTTTAAATATTGCGAAATAATTTGCCAAAAATTTGTCAATTTTTTGCTTATAAACAATTAGAATAACTTTTTAATCATTGACTGCAAAAAACTGATTTTTTTATATACTACTTTTATACTTATGAAACTAAGTATAAAAAGTAAAGTTATTCTTTATTATGGTAACTAAAAAAACATGATTTAGGGTGAAGTGCAACATCGCAATTTTTACATCTGAACGCTGCCTGCTTATGACATACACCACACCTTGTTTGTTTTTCTTAATAAAGAACGATATGGTCTAATCTATCGTACCCTGACTCAAAATGTGTAAGTTGACTTTTTTTTGACGGTCCGCGTTTAGTTGATTTCTTATACATTTCCAGTAATCCTAACGCTATGCATTTTCTGAATGCAAGGTGACCCATTTTCCCACCATATCAAGACAATGCGAAAATAAACTAAAGTACCATTTCTTGCTTCTGATACCTATTCTGTATAAGCTTATGTTTTGTTCTGCATGGTCTACTCCTCCCATATTTTCATTATATTTTTTTATCATAAATGGCTGTGGGATGAGTATACTTTTCTTTTCTTTCTGCGAATATCTTTTTACCTGTAGGTTGGCAGTGGTGAAGTAGCATTTGATGCAATAGTAACGACATTATTATCGTTCCATTTACATACTATAATATTTTCGTCTTCTACGAGTGAGTATTCAAATATACCCCTCTGATCTTTTTTGAAAAGCTTTAAATTTTTTAGAGGACAACCCGGAACTCGATTTTCTCGAATTGTTCCAGTGCATTTTAAATTTCTTGCTGTTAGCTCACGTAGTAATGGAAGTGAGGTAAAAAAATTATCACAGAATAAGTAAAATGGCGCACCTGGATTATCAGACTGCAATTTATCGGCAAATGACAATACGACACTGGCTCCTAATCCTAATTCCTTGTATGTATCAGAAAGTGGAGTTGTGGCACCTTGATAAGGTTGAAACCACTCGACATATCCCTGTTTTGTGGTTCCGACCCATAGTTTATAGCCCCATCTAATGGGGATAAACTGTTTTGATTCATGCTGTCCATACTAACGGGTCATCGCTTCATCAACACTGTCATGTTCTTCAAATGGACGAAACATATAAAAAATTTTATTGATTATGCCAAATAGCGGACGCATTTTGGCAAATTTATCGCCTTTTTGTAATTCAGTATTATCAGAAACATGTATATTTTGCATAATAAAATTGAATCTATTTCGCGATATAGCCGAATACACCAACTTACACCCTGCGTCACCGTTGTTTTCCCAGTATATAGACCTTCGAGGAAATGAGAAATATCCACTTAGAAGTAATATCCCAACGAAACACCTAATTTCATTTTGATTGATATCTGCAGAGCGATTGTGTTGAGATGCATATAGATTACTAAAATGTGTAATTAGGTCCACAACTTCATCATCAATGAAAAGGGAAAATAACTGTAAAGGCGTGAGAAAATTTTTTGGTTCACCTACTGGCTTCCAGTCGGAAAAATTGGGATCAATTTCTTGTTTTTTCCAGGAATACTCTCTTTTTTCTTCGGTTTAGGTTGGACACACACGCACAGACAACGGGAGGTTATCTTCACTATCAGAATCTTCAATTGTAGTATCTTCTGGACCCGAAATAATAATTTCATTCTGCCATTCATCCTCCAACGGTGCACTATCAAAAATAACTTGTACTCCTAATTGACTACCTGGAAGGTTATTTATGTCAATCTGGTTTTCATCCCCGGAATTTTCGTCGGTATCATATTTATCGGATGGAGGGGAGACAATAATACCATCAGGTAATGAAGATGGATCATCTAGGTGTTCAATCTCATCTAATAACTCATTGAGAGTCAATGGTTTCGTCCAATAACTAAAAAGTTACAAAATGTAATGACTGAGTAGCATGTTATCCTACCGTATGTTATAACATACAGTCGTTTTTGAGCATTATTTTTCCCAGAAAAAAGCATAAATATTGATAAAAGTAATAACTATAGTAAAATATAATCCAAAACGAAAGTAAATGTTAAAGCTTTCTGAAAAAATAATGCCATAGTATCCTCAAAATACTTACTTCCTTTTATCCATTTTGTATATACCACGTGCGCTAATATTTATTGCAAATTTTCGACACCTTACTTAGCTAAACGTCGACTGCAGACACCGCTGCAGATAAATGCAAACCACTACTGATACACATTTAAAAAGCAGGCTACGTTGTGACATCTAGTGAATAATAGTAAAAGTCGAATAATACAGGAATTTGTAAAGCGTATGTTTTAACGGATAGTAGGAGTATCTGGGTTTAAGAGACCTTATTAGGGTTATCTGATAGAACATACTTTAAGGTTTTAACTTGAAAAATTGGAAAAACATTCCATTTTAATGAAATCGTTCACAAAGCTTTAAAATTGTGGTCCGCAAAATTGGTCGGCTTTGAAACTAGTGAGAGCGCAGGAGGGGGAAGGAGCTGTTAACTGTATCTCTGTTTCTTGTTTATAGATTTCGACTTTTCTTTTTTTAATTTGTATGTACTTTTTGCGTACACTACGGATATGTATTATTTAAATAATTAGGTTATTAAAAAACCATCTAATTTGGTTAAACAATTTTTTTTTTAGTTTTTATTTTTTTGTTGGGAATATTTGGGTTAATTTTTATTGTAAAAAATAAATATTTATAATTAATATATATAATTCTTTAATAAACTTCGTAAATATTTTATTTATAATAGATTTTATAAAAAAAAAACAAATGATCCTTTTCAATTATTTCGAAAAATATTATTGGTTTATGTAACGCTTGGAAAATAAATAGGTAATCCCAGATAAACTAGGTTTTATTTCTTGTTAAGCATGCTAGGCGTGTGGCTTTTGTCGAAAAAGTTCGATTTCATATCCACATGCTGAAACTTGTTTTATTCCATATTATTATGAAGCCAATATGCTATGCTCAAAAGTTTTTTTAAAAATTTTCCATGGCAACCTATTTATGTATAACAATTTTTTTTAATAATTTGAGAGTTATTTCAAGACGAAAATGATTCTTATGATATTTATGTAAGACGCTTACTTTAAACGTAAAGGATAAATAAACTACTACAATAGCCGAAAAAAACAATTTTAGCGTTTTTCTTACATTTTTTAATAGGTTGAACATCAGGTGTAAAAAAACAAAAAATGCAAGATGAAAGCTTAAGTCAATTCGTTTAAAAATGCTCAATTTCATTTTGATGTTATATTGCAAAAGTCGGTTTAAAATATACATAAAAAAATTGATATACCTTTGCGTTTTGGAATGTATAGACTTGATTAACATCCAAACTTCAACGTTTGTTTGTTTATTTCTTACCACAATCTTAATCTTATATTAATCGGAAGAATATGATGCTCCAATATTACAGTAAAAAGTTTACCCAAAGTATACCACGGGTACTTGTTTAATATATGTATAAAAAAAAGAAACAGTTCAAACACAAATGAAGTTTTTTATTTGTTGAAAAATTGTTATAAATAAACAGCTTCTCTTGGTAAACTTTGGGTTAAATTAAGATTCAGCTTATGGGTAAACAATGTGTTTTGAACGTTAAAGTTTAGATGTTTGTCAAGTTTATATATCCCGAAACGCAACAGTATATTAATTTGTTCATGAATATTTTAAACCGACATGCTATATCAAATCAAAATAGACTTACGCATTTTGAACCTATTTTGTAAACTTTCACCTCATATTTTTTGTTTTTTAAATTCGATGTATAACCTATTGAAAAATGGCCTCGAAAAACGTTAAAATCTGCATTTTTCGGCATTTTTAATTGTTTATTTGCGTTTTAAGTATAAAGTAAGTATTTTACGAAAAAAATACAAGAACAACGTCTTAGAATAATTCAAATTATTTTTTTATAATTTGTTTAAAAAGTATTACATAAATAAATAATAATAAATAAATAAATAGGTTGCCATGAAAACTTTTTCATTGAGATGATTTTTCCATTGAGGAAAATCTTAAATTTTTCTTTGAGATTTTTTATTTTTAAAGAAATATTGGTAAGTACTTTAAAGTAGAAAGAATTGAATAGGATAATTTGTTAATTTTTTTTTCATAAAATCTATTATAAATAAAATATCTACGAAGTTTATTGAAGAAGTGTATATATTAATCATAAATATTTATTTTTTACAATAAAAATTACTTACCTTAAATATTTCAAAAAAAAAATGAAAAAAATTGTTTAAACAAATTAGATGCTTTATTTAAGAACCTAATTATTTAAATAATACATATTCGTAATGTAAGCAAAAGTATTAACCTGCAATCTTTTTCGATTTTTTCACATTAAAACCTTACAGTATATTCTTTCAGATGACCCTAATAAGATCTCTTAATTATTATAAACAAAGCTACTATCAATTTATAAAAAAAAGGCAATAGCTTCGTCCCAAAGTGTCCTAGGTCAACTTTTCATTTTAAATTTTTAAAAAAAATTCATGCTGTTAAAATATGAAAAAATAATTTTTTCAGTCAATAGTTAAAAAGTTATTCTAATTGTTTATAAGCAAAAAATTGACATGTTTTTGCCAAATTATTTTGCAATATTTAAAATAATTTTTCCTCATTTTTTTTTGAATAATATTAATATGTATAATAAATCTTCTTTTAGAAACTATCCGAAAATTTAATATACTTATTTAATTTTCTGACATATAGTTGCAAAAACATTTAATTTGGAATGAACAAATTAAATAACTTTTAAACTCTTTGACTGATCGACTTGAAATTTTAATCTTATTTTAAACACCACAATACCCAACATTGTGTGTAATATATATTGTGTGTTATGACTTTATTTTAAAAAAAGTTATTTACATTTATAAAAAACCGAAATTTTTTATTTATTTTGCAACTTTCTAAGCAACGAATAAGGATAGGAACGTTTAAAAAATGCCATTTTAAAGGTTTTTATATGACTTATAAGTTTCTTCTCTTCTTAAATTTGTTTCAAACGCTTTACTTTTTGCTGATAGATGAAAAAAGCAAAAATTTAGCGTTTTTACCTTAATTTATTAATAATTAATTAAGTCCAAAAAATCGACTGCAGGAAACATATAGGTTCTTGTTATAGATGTACATGCCAATATTCCCAAAACAACTGTCGGTTGCCTGGCCGGACGAGTGTCACAAATAGGGTACTTGTTATGCTTATTTCCCTGATCTAATATTTAAGAAAAATTAATTAGCAAGTAAATGTATCTGTGAATGCGCTCTTAAAAATCATAGTCTTGGACCACCCAGTTACTAGTATTGTGTCAAAAATGAGTTAGTGGGCCGCTAAGATAGCTCTAATAATGAAAAGATATTTAAATGCCGTTAAATTCAAGGGAATGATGCCAAAATCTTTATTTCTGTCAATGATTAAACTAAAGCCGTTATTTTTTAATTATCGTTTAACAGAAAAATTATTAATAAATCAATGACTGGAATTAAATAATAAATATACAAAAAATCTAAACTAGCTATTTACCGAAAGATGATAGGAGAGAGTTCCTTAAGTTATAATATTTCACCAGAGCAGTCGCCAGAGGTCACGTTTGGTGACTGCTCTGTACGGTTTAAAGGAGATATCTACTTCGACAGTTATGCCACAGAAAAATAAACAATCAGAATGCCCACTCTGCTTGAAAAAATAAGTACGCGCATCTCGTTCGCGCAGACGGAATCAGCCATGTTTTAAACGGAACCAGCGCTGTTCAGTGACATTTTATCTGGTTTGCATAGAAAAATGAACCCGGTTTAATTCATTTACGGCAACTATAGACGTAATATGCACTATTTTATTCGTACTTTTAGTTGAAGAATAGATTACATTATTTCAAATGTACTAAATTATTAATCTCTAAAAATTTAAATTTCAGTTCTGTCGTAGCTTGTCACACATTTCTCAATTCGAGTCTATGTTTCCGTTTAAAATATGGCGATCGCGTGCTGACAAACTTCAAAGGCGGCACCTGAGAGTGGGAATTCTGATTGTTATTTATTCTGTGATTATGCTGAGTTCGTGGCCATTCTCTATGTGCAAGTTCCGAAGAGCGACACCTAGTGGCAGAAATCAGCGGAGGTGTTAGTACTATTAATATTTTAGTCTTTATATTAGCTGCAAATAGAGTCACTTAAACTTGTTTATCTAATACAATAATTATTTTAATATATATCAATAATTAACTTATTAAAGCACTGAAAACTTAGCTGTAGTGATAAGAATTTAAAATAAATTTTGTGGAAGTTTTGAAAACAAAGTTTTCAGTGTTTTATTGTTACATAAAATGTACGTTAATTCCGATCACTATTTTTTTAATAAATAAATACTTTGTAACTTAATTTTGGTTATTTTTTTTATATAAATAAAAATTTTGCAACTTAAATTTTTTTTTGTTTTCTTTCATATAAATATTATACTGTCTTACTGTTACCCATGCATGGATAACACTGAGACAAATGACAACTTGACCTTATATGTCAAATGCAAACTAAACAAACCGAGCAATTTTCAAATTTGACTTTTTCGTTTGTAATGAACGCATGTGAGAGTACAATCCTAAAGAGATTTTGTTTATATAGGTCATAGTAGTGGACTTATAATTAAATGAAAAAAAGTGTCTCACTGTTACCCAGTTTCCTCTATCATATTTCTCCTTTGAATGGCTCTTAATTTACTGGCAGCTTTTCTAGACAATGCCAATGTTTCGGAACCATATGTTATTGCCGGCAATATACATCGGTTGTAAATTTTTTCTTTGAGCAAATCGGTAGCGTTCCTTTTAAAATATGTCGTATCTTTCCAAATACTGCCCATTCCAAACCTATAAGGTGCTAAATTTCATGAATGTGAGTACACTAACTAATACACTAACATCAAATATGAAGCTCAGAAGATCAGTGCTCCCAACTGGAAAACATTCGTAACATTCTTCTCCAACAGAACATTTCAGTGGCGTCTATATTTTTAGAGTTCGTGAAATTTGAGCGTCCTTCCATGTTTTAGCCATCTTTTCTACGGCGACTTTTGCTAGATCACATCTACGTTTTATTTTTTCCTGTAGTGACCCTGTGTTTGTGATCAATGATATAAGTATGAGCTCACAACTTCAATCGTGGTTTGTGTGGATGATTGTTATGTAGTCCATTCACTATCATGCGCTTTGTCTTTGATATGTTTAACTGCAGACCAATATTTGACTTTCGTTTTAAACCAGTCGTATGAAATCAATTAACTCTTTTCGACTATTTGCAAGGAAGGCTGTGTCATCTGCAAAACGTAGATTGTTTATTTTTCGGCCATTTATTGAGATGCCCCTTTCCCATCCTTCAAGCGCTCATCTCATAATATGATCCCCATCCCCAATTAAATAATTATGGAGATAGTATACATCCTTGCCTCACACCTTGTCCTGGATGGAATTCATTAGTGACTGTGCCAAGCACTTAAACTGTTCCAGTAGTGTGTTCGTATAGTTCAGTTATAAGCGAAATTAAGTGTTGTGGTACGCCTACTTCTTTTAGTATCTGCATTATTGTTGTCATTTGACAATGTCAAATGATTTGCGATAATCTTTAAAACAAAGTATAGGGGAATATTGATTCCAGATTTTTCGATTATTTGTCTGACGTTTGGAAGGTGTGATTCTGACGATTTTTTCACGGGTTTGGTGAACAAGTTATTGGCGTTGATCATTTTTATATAGATCCCGGCAATATAATCTCCATGTCCCTGCTATATTTTCACTGTTGGTTCTCAGGGTTTCTATGTGATCTTCTTGCTTTAAATTATCTAATTATGTAGCATATTTCTCTAAATAGATCTCTCGGCTGATTGTTTTGATCGTCCACTAAGGGAGTACTAATGATCATAACGTTCCTTTTAGCAAATACATCAATCTCATGTGTAAAGTAAGACTTACCATTGTACATAAGGCAGCAAAAGACACAGCCAAAAGGATACAGACGGCCAGAGTCCTGATTTGACCTTCTTGTAAATAATGTACTTCAAAATAATTGGATAAAATGGTTGTGAAAGAATCACAGAGAATATAAATAGGATAAGATAAGAAATTAGCAAAAACTCTACAATAAAACACCAAACTTTACTTTGAAAAAAATATATTTGTATTGTTTATATTAAGTTTTCTATCTACTTCAATACTTTTATTTTGTAAACAAAATATTTACTCTGAAACTTCCATCACCACTTGCGCTTTGTTGTTTTTGTGCAGAACAATATTCGCATCGATTGTAGTTCAATTTGAAATATTTAATTTACACAATTGCTAAATACATATTTAAGTAAACAACAATGTTAATGTGCTTATAAGTTATAGAATGATCCAGACAATCAATACCATAATAATTTATGTGTAAGTTTCGATTTGATTCAGTACATCGCCCCCTACCGTAGAAAATCACGTACTATTATAAGTCCACATTTTTCTAAAATCGAGTTGCTTGTGTGGAAGAAAATGGAGGAAAAGTGGTAAAAAGCAGAATGAACTATGGATGAGAAGGATAAATAAAGACCGAGAAGTGCACCTACACCTGAAGTTACAAATAATCTACCATAATGGACTATGGATGAGACGGATAAATAAGGACCGAGAAGTGCTGCTATACAAAGAACGTACCATATTGGGCATAATTAAATATCTAAGGTGGTTGGGACATAGAGAAAATTTACAAATAGCTCGATAGTAAGAAAGCAAAGAAGAGCCCGACCGAGGACGATATAGAAAACTGAGACGTAGGAGCTGCATAATACAAATTGGAAAAAGAAAGAAACGAACAAGAACAAATAAAGTGAGATGATTCGACAATCAAAATATTAAGGTAATAATACCTACTAAGTTCTACTTGGAAATATGTTTTTGATCGAGAGATGAAATACTGTGGTGAGCAATTTGGACAATCTATAGTAAAGTAATGATCGAATTAAGTAGAGAGTTACACAATAGTTTGTTATGGAACTTGTTACGTTCTAAAATTATTAACGTCTTAAATTATTTTAAAGGTCTATTCTATATCAATAGCTCTGTATAAATAGTTGCATAGCTATTAGGCTTATATTAATATATACTTAGTTCTGTGTATTGACAAGTCAGAGTCGTTGTGACGGAGTATTTTGCCATTTACGCCTGCCTTCTGTTGTCGTTCAAGCTGGGCCGACCACTGCAGTTGCCATACCACCATAAATATATGTGGAGAGCTCGTTGCTGAGATTGTTGCAAAGATTTAGTCCGGAGTTTAGGAACATAGACTGTAGAACTAAACTAATCTAACCTAATGTACATAAAAGTGACCATCAAGCTATTTGAGCTCCTTTGGGTTAATTCTTATTATTGTTTACTACAAAAATATTTAAGGCTTCTGAAAGGTACTAATATTATAACTACTATACAGTAAAACACATTGTCAAAACAGTACTACAGACTATTTTGTTGCTAGGTTATCAAAATACAAACAGACGTAGCGTTCAAATATGATGAGAGATGACTTTTAAATGATTTCCTAGCTTTGAAGGATACACAAGATCAAATCAAAACGAAAAAATACCATCAATGGATGTAATTTAATGTTCAAAATGCATTATATGTACTTGTATTATAATATTCAATAATTATATTTTTTATTTAAACATTTCTTGAATTAAATATCTCGATGGCTGAATCATTCTATCAAATTCTACGAAAATTACCTAAATAGGAATGTATTCATAGGCATAATATTATTATATTGGCACAAATTCCAAAATATATGCAACTAATTAGTACAATAGACGGATATCGGATGAGATTTATTATGCAAAACTTAGCCTATTAAATACTCTTAATATATATTATTGTTATTGTATCTGTTTAAGGTTTAGGTAGTAGTTTAAAGTTTAAAGCTGAACACAAGCATTTTTATTTAAAATATATAGGCGTTATTCTTAAATATGTTGACGTATATAATGGGCAAAGCTTTACTAAATATGTATATCCATTGTTTAAAAACATGTAAGCTTAGTTAATTTGTTAAAAATGCCAAAATCTGTAAGAAACACTGGGTACTTTGATAATAATATAGAGAGGTATATACTGTTTTTTGAACATATTGAGATAAATGCTATTTTTCTGAGAACAGTAATAAAATCAATCAAATTGGAACATAAATTTAGTCGTCGCTTGAGGTCAAGCTAATTGTTAAATAAAAGCCCTTAATTATAGGATTAATTTGGGAGTATCCTACAGTTTTGCAGCCTAGTGATCACAATTCAGTTCGACCTTATGAATGTAACACGAAAATATAAAAACAAACTCAATTGAATACTAAAAGTAAAAAAAAGCTAAAGAAAAGTGGATGTCAACGAAATTTCAAGAAAGGTACGTCTTTAATGTCCATAGAAAGTGAAAGAAATGACAGGTAGACACAGAAAGCGACAAAAAAATATATTAAGAAATAATAATAACAAAATTATTACATGTACAGATGTACTGGAGAGGCGGAAAGAATATATTCAAACACTTTTTGACGAAGATAAACCTTGTGCTCTAACATCCACAGCTAATCGAATAAATAAAAAAGCTCCAGAAATAATCAAAGAATTTATTCATGCAGTAAAAGCTCAGACAAAAACGGAAAAGCCACCGGTCCAGACAATATCAATTTCAAAGTACTTAAATTAATTGCAGATAACGGGTGTAGAAGTAGAAGCTTAGACTTAATAATTGCACTATTAAATAAAATATACGACACTGATTAAATATTATAAGACTGGATAAAATCAGCATTCGTAACATTACAAAGAAAACCCAATTCCTCGCAATGCGATTACTACCGAATGTTAAACTTGATGTCTCATGTCCTTAAAACTTTTCTCAGAATCATCTATACACGAATTTATAAGAAGTATGAGTTTCAAATGGGTGGCACTCAATTCCGATTTCAAAACGCACTGGGAACATGAAAAGCTCTTTTTGTCTTAAATTGTTGCAAACACAACGATGCAGAGACATGAATGTAGATGTAGATGCATGTTTTATACTTTATCAAGCATTTTACTGCTTTAACCATTAAAAGATCTTTTTTTGCAAGATCAGACGTTAGACTGAAGATCAGAATCCGAATGATCAGATTTTACGATTTATTTATCTTGATCTAT
The DNA here is from genome assembly GCF_040954645.1 of Diabrotica undecimpunctata. NCBI lineage: Eukaryota > Metazoa > Arthropoda > Insecta > Coleoptera > Chrysomelidae > Diabrotica > Diabrotica undecimpunctata. The sequence continues at coordinate 53,558,261 of NC_092804.1, read as the reverse complement.
GGCTACGAAAGTTGGACAATGGACTCTGAAATAGAAAAAAAATAGATACTTTTGAGTGCTGGGAATTCTTTGGATACAAAAAGTTACTAACGATGAGGTACTTCGGCGCATAAGTAAACAAAAAGAATTGCTAAGCACGATCAAAGAGAGGAAAATACAATACTTGGTCCATGTGCTAAGAAGTGAAAGATATGAATTACACCGAATAATATTAGCAAGTAAAGTACCGGGCAAAATATCAGTAGGAAGACGCCAGAACTCATGGCTAAAGTACCAGAGTAGATAGTTTGATCTCCCATCTGCAGATATCGTTCATGGACGTAGACCGTAGACGGCACAATACGAAGAAAGTTCTGGAATAAAAAAAAAGCAACTGAAGATTTATGAGGAACTAAATGTAACCATGACCTAAACTTTTACATTTACTAGAATTATAATTACTGTTAGCTACCATATACTTTTGAGATGTACTGCTATCTCGACATACATATACCATAATGTGTATTATGCCAAAATGTAATGATACTCAAGCGCATGCGAAAATAAACTGGAAGTTTTAAGCTCCATAAAAACCAGGAGACTGTTGGATGATACCCATGTTATGAGGAATGGGAAGTACAACAATATAAGAAAAATAGAAGGTAAACGTGGACCTGGTAGAAAAAAGACCTCATGTCTTAAGCGTATTACACAGTGAACCAAAATAACATGTGATATATTGTTCAAATCAGAGTTCAAAACAATTATCTGAACTAACGTGATTTCTGTACGACGACCAACGCGAGAAAGATGACAACAAATTTATGGAAAGTGAGAAATAAACTTTGAATAAATATACTTTAAACTTCACCCGGAACATGATTTTTATGGTATGCAAAAGGAAATATAGAACTTATGGAACTTCCTTGGAAATAAGGAAGAGGTCAATGAACGACCTCTTAATGGGCCCAAAACATATAGATAAGGATACATGGATTGACTACCTAAACTAGCTCTATGCAGAGGAAGACCAAATGACGATAGATTCGGAAACGCCAGAAATAACCACAAATGAAGAAGTCAATACACAGGAAGTTCAAAAAACACTTGAAAAGCTGCAAGTAAAAACGGAATACCAAACAAATTACTAAAATATTGTGGAGCAGCAATGACAGAACAATTAACAACATTAATTAATAAAATTATAAAACACAATAAAATACCGGAAGAATGGAGAACTAGCAAACTAATCCTACTATTAAAAAAATAGCCAGAAAACTGCAGAGGTATAAATTTGTTAAATATTACCCCAAAAATTTAAAATTTTATAAGAACTTATGAATCAGAATGAGAGGATAAGTTTAGCAGATAAACAATAGAGTTTTCGTACTATAAGATCGTGTTCAGGTGTAATATTCATCATAAAGCAAATTACTGAGAAATCACTAGAGTATGATACACCAGCATTTTTGTGTCTGATTGACTTGAAGATAGCATTTGACAAAGTAAAACTTAAAAATATATTCCATCTTTGTATAATATAAGAAGTTCCCCTAAATATCATAAAAACTATTGCAAATATCTACCAAATCAACAAAATGGAAGTCAGAATAGATGGACAACTTACAGAACCTATAGACATAGGCAGCGGAATAAGAATAACAATAATAACAAGAAGAATTGTTTGTAAAGAGGAAGAAGAAGAAGAAGAACATGATAACCGACATTTTAAGAGTAGAGGCACTGAAGAAATAATGAGCTAACATATCGATTAGTTATAGCGTATACTGTATGCGTGCTGTATACCTTAACTGTCGTATTCTTCTGTCTGTCTATATTTTCTTGTGGCATTTTTTATATCTTTTATGGAATTAAATGACAACTTTAATTAAAAACACTTTATATTTGACATTTCAGTTTCCATCTCAGATATTTCAACACTGCTTACTTAGAATTTTACACAATGGATATTAAACATATCCATTATCCACATATCCAAATATTAAACAAATATATCAAAAAAGCGAAAATTACTATTTTTTTTTAAACTTTAATTATAATAATAGTAATAATGAAAACATCAATATAGGGCTGTGTATATAAATGTTTACATTACAATAAATAACGCACCAAGTGAATTACCATTTACTTGACGCACATCACAAAAGGAATTCCTTTAAACAATTACGACATCGTAATTTTAGCATTTGTCAACATTAATAAAAAACATAAACAATCTATGAGAATGTTTTCTCTCATATCGGCCGTTAAATTAATTTTTCTATTTATTAAACATAACTCCAAAAAGGAAAAAACATTACTTGCCGTATTCTTATTCATAAATCTATATGTACTTTATCATCAATTATCATCATCAAATCATCAATCTTCATCGATTTCCAGAAGTCCGTAATCTGGTAAACAATAAAAATTAAGACACAACCAATGTTGAATTAGGTAGATTTTGTATTTTCCCGAAAACATTATTTTATATATAACAGAAAATAAATATAACAACAGCTTTTCTAAACAGAGTACTTTTCATTCTTAGCATCCACCTTGATCCTTCTTATTCTGTCACTTATGCTCTTCTTTTGTGTCTTTTGTAAGTATTTCCAAAAACTTCTGTACTATATAGAATTCACTACTTCAATTACATTCTAGTTTCGTTTAGTTTTCGATTGGAAGTTAAGAACTGAACATACAGCACAAACAAAAAAGCCCAAAGGAAAACATGGTATACATACAATTAGGCAAGAAAAGACAAACCCAATAAGAAACATAACGGAATTATATCGCTAGAAAGAAGACTGATAGGCATACCTAACGTAAACTGGAGAACGCAGGTAGAAGATGATTAAAGAAGTTAGTAATATAGAGCAAACACAATATTGAAAAAAGCAAGAGAAAATAAAAAAGAAAATAAAATTAAGAACGAGCTCATCCTCCACCCAAAAAGGCCTTTTAAGTGAAAAACCGCTACAACGTTACATGTACATCACCTGTACTGAGACACGTAGTGCGATACCAGAAAATGTTAATAGAACAGGACGTTATTACCAATAATATTGCAATAGTTTTCTGCAGCTGTACGATTGCTGTGAATCAAGTGAACTTAAGTGAGAGCATAATAATATATTGCCCGGCTAGCGACATTAGCTTTATTCCACACTTCTACCTATTCATATCGATAATCGATTGCACTCATTCAAATAGATTCGACCACCTGTGAAATATTAAGTTTTACTACAATAACTTTTTTTTAAATTTGTTATTTATAAATATTTTTCCATCTAAAATATATTTTTTAGAGATTAACAAAATAAAATTTGCAAAACGTGGGGAAAAGGTTTAACATTAATAGATCTGGCTTAATTATTTTCTATTTTATTGAATACTAAATTAAAAGATATTAAAATTTCAAATACTATTTAAATTTGTCTATCAGTCAGGGCCGGACTGGCTTAAAACAATAGCCTTAACTCTAAACTGAATGCGCCAGACCTCCTCTCCTAAGCTTTTTAAATTAAACTTTTTTGAAATCCCAATTCATATATAAACTAGATCAATATTATTTGTTTTTTTAAGTTTAATTTTAATTTAAATCCACAAACTTAATATCAGCCAAGACGAGGAGTTTCTCACTGTTCCTTATACTCTGCTATACTCCTTTATAAAATTAATTTTTAAAAAGTGTGAATAATTTTTTAACTGTCTCTACAGAAGAATCTACTCGTTCAAAAAATTTGAGAAAAACATGGTGATTGGTAGTCAATAGACCTCTCTTTCTGAATTTACTTGAACTGATTCTTGACTTACGAAATTAACTTGACTGACTTGAACTTAACTGACTTACGAAATTAATTTTCGAAAATAGGAGTATTTTATGATTGTATACAGTATAGGTAAAAGTTTATGGTCGGTATGGACCTTACGTGAGATGGAGTGAGAAACACCTGTTTAAAAAGAGAGAGGTATATTAGGTCAGCCCTTTATATCGCCGAAAATAAATGAGTTGAAATAATAAAAAAGGGGAATTTCAACGTTGCCAAACTTATTGGTTTTATTTGACCTGTTGTCTTTTTAGCATTTGAACATCGTTCTAAGATAATCAAATTTGGTCGAAACGGATTTAAATGGCAGCTTACTGCTTTTTATTGGGAATATGCCACAATTTTACTTTACAATAAGTGTAATATAACATTTTGATTTCCACTTCGGAAATCGTTTTATATAAATAAAATTTATTAATGTTTCGTATTTTAAGTACGATTTCCAAATTAAATATCTAAACATCAAAATAAGCTTATTTTAAAGTCACATTGTGTCTTATTCCCATTAAAAATAATAAACTGCACATGATGCCACAATAAAATATTCTTCATACAAAATTATTTCGCAACGTCTCGTTTCCGATCTCTCGATTCGTCAAAGCACCGAATCAAAGTAAGGACAGAGGTAGCGAGTAGAGGTGGGTCTTTAAAGTTTTTATCGTAAACCGATTTTCGTTACTATGATTGTTTATCAGTAGTTTCAAGTAAGAGAGTACCTGCATAAACAAACATGATGGCTATTATGGTTTATACACAATATTTATTGAAGTGAAAGAAACTAATGAAGGATATATTTATTATAACTTGAAAAATAAACTAAACAATACAACCCGATATTAGTAATTGTACTACGTCTGATACTATGGATGTAAGGTTACCGTTTGATAAAATTTTATTGCAAGATTCTTGCAGGCAGCGTACCATAACAATCACTGAACTACCCTTCAAGTATTTTTGGCCACTCATTATACTTGTTATTTCTTTAAAAGGCCGTAAAATTTGGGAAAGTTGAAAGTCTAAGTCTGTATTAACTAATACCAATGTGGAACGGATTGCCTCTTCTAACTCGGTCATTCTTTTTAACATGTAATAGGTGAAGTTCTACCTAGTTTCCACGTCTTCAATTGGCCGTTTGGGAACTTTGTTATGTTGTAATTGATACTTTAAAAGCCTTTCTGGAGATAAGGTACTTTTTCTGAAATGTGTTTTTTGCCGAATTGTCGAAAAAAAGACTTTTTATTTTATCTATTTCTACACGACAGCATTTAAGTGCGTCCTCCACCAATAAATTTAACGTATGAGCAAAACAATTTAAATGTTTTCCATTCCAAAACATCTTTAATAGCTTTGACCATATTTGAGGCATTATCAGTTACTGCAAAATTTACTTTTCGTTTTAGATCCCACTGATTAATAATTTCACTAATTTCAAAAGCGATGTTTTCTGAATTATGGTTTCCAGAAAAATGGCAGCAGCCTAATAAAACCGTTTTAAATTCTAAATTTTCGGTTAAATATTGTCCTGTTAATGCGATGTAACTCTCAGTTACTCCATATGTCCAGAGGTCGGTAGTAATACAGATATTTTCTACTTCTTTAACAACTTGTGATCTAATAATTTGCTCAGTTTTGATATAACATTCCTGAAGTAATGAACCTGACGTAATGAGAAGTTTTTCTTGTTGGCGGTTTATATCCAGGAATGCACCCTGCAAACTTTTTAAAAGCTCCTTCTTCAACTATGGAAAACGGATGAAACGAGTCTTTGCATAGGTTTAGTAAATCCATATCTATTTGTTTCTTTTGTTCAAAACTAATATTTTTATTAATGGAAGTATCCATCACCTTTTGACGCTTGGGTGGCGGTGTCAGTATGTCAGTACTTGTAGTAGAAGTAGTCGAAACGGACAGAAATGCGTCAGGAGAAGTTTCAATCATTGTAATATTCAGAAAGCGGACCATAAAAGCTGCATCTTCTACACATGTGCATTTTTTGAAAATAAAATTATTATTCTTATACTAGTTCAATTATTTTGACTAAGAAAAATAATTCTTAATTGAATATTTACAATAAATATATCCTTTGACGAACTATCAATAAAGATTTGAAATCGAAAATGCAGATCAATCGTAAATCGAAACTCATTCATTAATCAGAATACCTAGTTATAAAAAATAAAAGAAAGGATTAAGAACCTGGTTACTTCTATAAAAAAAGAAAAAGAAGATTGTACTAGTGAAAATCAACCAGTACAAGAAAAAGAAACTGATAAAGATGACATAAGTCCATGGTGTATGTTTGATGAATTAATTGGACATGACTCATCTAAACATACACCTCTATCTAGAGATATAAAAGAAGTCGACATGTATTTGTCTGATGATATTACCCACAAAAAATTGAAAATGCAGATCAATCGTAAATCGAAACTCATTGATTAATCGGAATACCTAGTTATAAAAAACAAAAGAAAGAGTTAAGAACCTAGTTACTTCTATAAAAAAAGAAAAAGAAGATTGTACCAGTGAAAATCAACCAGTACAAGAAAAAGAAACTGATAAAGATGACTTAAGTCCATGGTGTATTTTTGATGAATTAATTGGACATGACTCATCTAAACATACTTTTGCCTGTATAGAGAGATATAAAAGAAGTCGACATGTATTTGTCTGATGATATTACCCTCAAAAAATTTCGAACGGAGATTGAAACTGTCCATTACGGTGGTGGAAAAACGATCGCCATGTATATCCTAACTTAACCACTATATTTATAAAATATTGTAGTATTGTAACAAAATCTGTTCCTTGTGAACACATGTTCAAAATCTGGTTTAATTTTAAATAAAAGAAGAACACGGTTAACAAGAAAAGTGGAAAACTATTTGTATTGTTTAATTTATTTTTCAAGTTATAATAAATATATCCTTCTTTAGTTTCTTTCAATATAATAACCAATATTAATAATTCAATATATGTTTGTTTGTGTACTCGCTTATTTGAAACTACTGGTAAACAATCAACTAGTTACAGTTTACGAAAAACGGTTCCGATAAAAATGTTAACGACCCACCTCTAGTTTCTTAGGACCATAACCAAAGATATGTAAAATATCTCTGATCGGAACTAATCGGAACTAATCGTCTCACCAATGGGCAGAATATAATAATTTCGAGAATGTTGTGGAAGAATTATATTTTAAAACTCATATGGGTATGTATAATTATCATCTTTTTTTAACGAATCTTCTTCTAAATATTTAAATGTTTTAGATTTCACTCAATGGCTTTTGGAAGTACAAACTCTGAATAATGTTCAGTATGTTAAATCTACTGGGAAAAGATCTGTAAACAAATTTGAAAAACAATATTATAAGTAAGGTGAAAGAAATAATAAGTTAGACTTACTCACAATCAATTTAATTTAACTAATCGGACGACCGGTTTCGCTTTCTACAATATGCAAAGCATCTTCAGGTCACGATACAAAGTTAAAATGCTGAAAACAATAATCCCTTATTAGGGTGTTGTCTAATAAAGATAAAAACATAGGTAGGTGATACAAATTATATAAATTACAGTAATTATGCCAATATTACATGTCTGTGGTTTTATAAATGAATAAAATTAATAATAATAAAATGTTTAAGCAGACAAGGTAAGACCCACAAATTGGTAACATCGTCTATTAAACTGTAATGAATCAATAAATAAATGAACAACTAAATAAACATTACTTACATGCCGGTACTCTATTAATTGATGGTTGAAAGAACATGGTTCAAACTATCTTGGATTGTTGATTGTAGAACTCAGGTTAACTATTGTAATTGTTTAACAGTAAACTGGGAAGTTCTTGAGGAGACAGATTTTATCCAATGAAGTAGAGATAAGTGGAATGTATTGTTTGTTTTATGAAAGTAATGTTCTATACCATTAATTTCTTTAAAGTTATTTAAGTTTATTCTGGAGATATATTTATGAAATATGTGTTATTTATTGAGATTTTATGTTTTGTTCTGGAAGGTGACAGTTGTAAGACAATGAATAGGAATGGATGTATAGATTGTGTGGGTGTGCAATTGTATAAACTTGAAGTTATCAAAATTTCTTTGATAAATTTGTTGCAATAACTGGCAAATTATTGTAAAGTCGAAAGATTTTTATGTTAAAATTAAATTAAGACACTTTTACACACACAGAAACACACAGAAAACACTTTAAAAAACGGGGGACGAAACAAACATTTAATTAAAAATAATAGGAGAGGATTTCCAAAAGAACTACATTTCTTATTAGGAGACAATGAGTTTTTTATGTGCTGTATATCAGATTTTAGAGGTAAACTTGACAAATGTAGGTTAAAGTGTGACAGTTCTTCTTCTATTTTAAATGCTGTAAGTTAAGTTATCCAGTTTATGAAACAAGCTGATATTAATAAAATCTAAATTTTTTAATTTTAGATATCAAAGTTATTTGATGTGTTAATATTGGCATACTTTAACAAACTTTAAATAATTGATTTCAATGTAACAATATAAATAATTGTAATACTTATGCTATGATAACTAACTCAGCTAAGTCAAAGTTACAGAACAAACTTAAGTGATTATTTGTTAATTAAATTGAAATATGTACATTTGTATTGAAAATGTATAATGTATAACTAAATTACAAACTTTCTTTGAAAATAATTGTTGGTGTGAGTCCTCTGTCATGGTGTGTATAAGTATTTTTAAATATTTATTCCAATTCTGATATGTTAATATGGAACTGAAAATAATAAGCAAATAAACCATTGTTGATAAAATTATTTATAAATTAAAGAAAATTAAAGAAATTGACTGAAAATTAAGTATTCAAAGGTTAGTTGGTAATTTTAATATCTGACAGTTGGGACCGGAAATTGGTTATACCAACAGGTAAAAGGTTCTCTATTTAAACCGGTGTAAAGTAAAATTATTCTTATTTCAATTTTCCAATACCATGAAGAGGTATCATCACACTGACACGAACATTGGTGAGTTTGTACAATAATTTCTGTGACACTTTAACAATTTTAAATTTAAAACAGTTTGTAGTTAAAATATAATATTTCTATTAGAAAATGTAGATTTGCTAATTATTAGGATTAACAAATTCTATTTAATTAATACTGCCAGTCTGAACGAATTTACCATGTTGTGTTGGGAACCATCAAACCACGTGTTAATTTGAAGTTAAATATTTTGTAAAATGAGTGTATGTCGCAACCGGATGGGGTGTAATAATAATTTTGGGTTAAATAAGTTGAGGTACCATACCAGTTCAATACTGATGTTTTATATAGTTTTAGGAAAATGTAGTTTAAAGTAATATGTTAATGAATCCAGTGAACAAAAAACTTAATCAATGGGGACCGTATTTTAATCTTTATGTAGAAATTCAAATAATCTGAAGAGTATATCAAATGTATTTGAATGTATATGGGATACTGGAATAAAAAGTTTGACCATGATGTTGAAGTTAATTCCAGAAAATGTGCATGAAGATAATGGATACTGTATGGAAAACCTCATATAGAAGAAGATATTGGGTAATCAATTATATAAGTATATGGATTTTGGTGTGGAAAGCAGAAATGGAGTGAGATCAGGTAAAATTTTACCTGATCTCACTCCATTTCTGCTTTCCACACCAAAATCCATATACTTATATAATTGATTACCCAATATCTTCTTCTATATGAGGTTTTCCATACAGTATCCATTATCTTCATGCACATTTTCTGGAATTAACTTCAACATCATGGTCAAACTTTTTATTCCAGTATCCCATATACATTCAAATACATTTGATATACTCTTCAGATTATTTGAATTTCTACATAAAGATTAAAATACGGTCCCCATTGATTAAGTTTTTTGTTCACTGGATTCATTAACATATTACTTTAAACTACATTTTCCTAAAACTATATAAAACATCAGTATTGAACTGGTATGGTACCTCAACTTATTTAACCCAAAATTATTATTACACCCCATCCGGTTGCGACATACACTCATTTTACAAAATATTTAACTTCAAATTAACACGTGGTTTGATGGTTCCCAACACAACATGGTAAATTCGTTCAGACTGGCAGTATTAATTAAATAGAATTTGTTAATCCTAATAATTAGCAAATCTACATTTTCTAATAGAAATATTATATTTTAACTACAAACTGTTTTAAATTTAAAATTGTTAAAGTGTCACAGAAATTATTGTACAAACTCACCAATGTTCGTGTCAGTGTGATGATACCTCTTCATGGTATTGGAAAATTGAAATAAGAATAATTTTACTTTACACCGGTTTAAATAGAGAACCTTTTACCTGTTGGTATAACCAATTTCCGGTCCCAACTGTCAGATATTAAAATTACCAACTAACCTTTGAATACTTAATTTTCAGTCAATTTCTTTAATTTTCTTTAATTTATAAATAATTTTATCAACAATGGTTTATTTGCTTATTATTTTCAGTTCCATATTAACATATCAGAATTGGAATAAATATTTAAAAATACTTATACACACCATGACAGAGGACTCACACCAACAATTATTTTCAAAGAAAGTTTGTAATTTAGTTATACATTATACATTTTCAATACAAATGTACATATTTCAATTTAATTAACAAATAATCACTTAAGTTTGTTCTGTAACTTTGACTTAGCTGAGTTAGTTATCATAGCATAAGTATTACAATTATTTATATTGTTACATTGAAATCAATTATTTAAAGTTTGTTAAAGTATGCCAATATTAACACATCAAATAACTTTGATATCTAAAATTAAAAAATTTAGATTTTATTAATATCAGCTTGTTTCATAAACTGGATAACTTAACTTACAGCATTTAAAATAGAAGAAGAACTGTCACACTTTAACCTACATTTGTCAAGTTTACCTCTAAAATCTGATATACAGCACATAAAAAACTCATTGTCTCCTAATAAGAAATGTAGTTCTTTTGGAAATCCTCTCCTATTATTTTTAATTAAATGTTTGTTTCGTCCCCCGTTTTTTAAAGTGTTTTCTGTGTGTTTCTGTGTGTGTAAAAGTGTCTTAATTTAATTTTAACATAAAAATCTTTCGACTTTACAATAATTTGCCAGTTATTGCAACAAATTTATCAAAGAAATTTTGATAACTTCAAGTTTATACAATTGCACACCCACACAATCTATACATCCATTCCTATTCATTGTCTTACAACTGTCACCTTCCAGAACAAAACATAAAATCTCAATAAATAACACATATTTCATAAATATATCTCCAGAATAAACTTAAATAACTTTAAAGAAATTAATGGTATAGAACATTACTTTCATAAAACAAACAATACATTCCACTTATCTCTACTTCATTGGATAAAATCTGTCTCCTCAAGAACTTCCCAGTTTACTGTTAAACAATTACAATAGTTAACCTGAGTTCTACAATCAACAATCCAAGATAGTTTGAACCATGTTCTTTCAACCATCAATTAATAGAGTACCGGCATGTAAGTAATGTTTATTTAGTTGTTCATTTATTTATTGATTCATTACAGTTTAATAGACGATGTTACCAATTTGTGGGTCTTACCTTGTCTGCTTAAACATTTTATTATTATTAATTTTATTCATTTATAAAACCACAGACATGTAATATTGGCATAATTACTGTAATTTATATAATTTGTATCACCTACCTATGTTTTTATCTTTATTAGACAACACCCTAATAAGGGATTATTGTTTTCAGCATTTTAACTTTGTATCGTGACCTGAAGATGCTTTGCATATTGTAGAAAGCGAAACCGGTCGTCCGATTAGTTAAATTAAATTGATTGTGAGTAAGTCTAACTTATTATTTCTTTCACCTTTTGAAATGGACTCACACAAGCAACACATTCATGATTTGAATATTATAAGTGTAGGCGTTCACATAGAAACAGGAAAGAGAAGCATGATTTAAAAATGAAACGAAAAAGAAAATTGAAATCACAGGGATCTTGTAAATTAGAAAAATCATGTGTAAGCCAAATTATTTTAAAAAGAAATGAGGAATCGGATGAGTGTTTTATTATATATTACAAGTCACATTATTTACTTGGTGAAGATATACAACATTTGCAGATTACAAAGGGAGATAAGGATATAATTGCTTCTAAACTTATTTTTAGCTGCGAAAGCGTAAGTAACATTGATAAATAAATGTACCCATCTACTGTCTTTTTTATTATCAAGGTATCATCAACAAAATAATGGGTATTCAGGTATATTTATTTTGCTTAGTATTTTTATTTGTATTCTACATTTAATGTTTTTTTTTTTGTATAAATTAAAATATTTTTTAGGAAATTAACTTCTACATAAAAGTAAACGAGTTGATCTTCAATCAATAATTGTTAGATTATCAATAGAGTTGATCAATAATACACAAAATCATGATTTGGTAGAAAAGAATGGGCAAACTACTATAGCTTGTAATAATTTTACATTTAATATTGTTAACAAATAAATAAAGATTATGTTTCATTGATATAGTGCATTAATTTTCTCGTAAAGTAGTCTTGTCGAATATCATTCGACAAGAGAAAATTATTTACCAGCAAAATTTTCTTTTGGTTTTATTCAAGTTTGTTGCTTTTTGGCAATTTTCGCTCATTAAAATTTTGACAAAATCACTCGACTGACGTCCCGTGATTTAACTGTCAAAATTTTAATTCGCGAAAATTGTCAGGCAACAAACTTTCATACCAGTCGAAAATATTGCCGGTAAAATTTTCTCTCTTATGATATTATATACGAAAATATAGTATTTTTCTAGAAAAGCGTCAAAAAAATAGTGAGCATTTGCTAGACCAAACTACCGTTTTCGCGGTGAGCCATGATAAGTAAAATTAATTAATAAAGTATAGGGAGAAAATCCAAGTGGTTGGCTGTATACCATAGTTTAAAAAAACTTACAGAAAAGTAAAGACTTCTAGTGTATTATGGTATATTTTATTTTGTTAAAAAATACAATTTTTTAAAAGTAAAATTGGTTTTACTTCTTTCTCGACTTAGTCAGTTGTAATATCCGATTGGCAAAGTAGTCCCCCTTTCGAGAAGAGGAAAAGTACGTTCCCTTTAAGTGAAATCTTATAACATCGACCTCGTGTCATTACTCTAATATATGCTTCACCGTGTCATCGAAATTATCTTTGTCAACTTTGGAAATAATACATTAGAAAAATAAAAATAAACATTTAGAAAACAGCCTTTTTATCGTTTTATTTTTAAAAATTAAGTGCGTATGTCGTAATTCATTGTCTGGAATTTTACAAACATAAATTTATATGGATTCTTACTACATATTATTGTTATTGGTAACCATTTAAGGACTAATCTAATTTTATATACAAAATCTATTTTTGCTGAATCTTGTCTAATCACTTGTCAAAATATTATTGTTCTTACTGAAATAGGGAAATATAGAAAAAATATTACTACTAGTGTGGTTATTTTCAACGCGAATAGCAAACGCGTTGTATCGCGTAAATGTCCTTACTTTCTAGTATATATATATATATATATATATATATATATATATATATATTTCTAAAGTATTCAAATAGTGAATTCAGAGGTTTAATCGGTCATTCAGGTTGGCAAATAAAAAAAGAAGTCAACTACTTTATAAGTTTATCGAAGACGTTTCGCTTTATATTTCTAAAGCTTCATCAGTTCTAACTCAATATGTAGTATATTATCGATGTTATCATATATCTACTGTACACTTTACTCATTATTTAAAACTAACTTAACCAAAAAAGAAAAAACAAAAAACAACACACAAACTTTGCCGAAAATAATGTTCATATTCGTAGATATGAATATTTAAAAAATTTTAAACGAACATTTGGCTTCATTTAGATGGTTCTCCGCTGAAGACCAACAGAACTTTGTTGGTCTTCAGCGGAGAACCATCTAAATGAAGCCAAATGTTCGTTTAAAATTTTTTAAATATTCATATCTACGAATATGAACATTATTTTCGGCAAAGTTTGTGTGTTGTTTTTTGTTTTTTGTTTTTTCTTTTTTGGTTAAGTTAGTTTTAAATAATGAGTAAAGTGTACAGTAGATATATGATAACATCGATAATATACTACATATTGAGTTAGAACTGATGAAGCTTTAGAAATATAAAGCGAAACGTCTTCGATAAACTTATGAAGTAGTTGACTTCTTTTTTTATTTGCCAACCTGAATGACCGATTAAACCTCTGAATTCACTAGTTATATATATATATATATATATATATATATATATATATACTAGAAAGTATTTCATTTCATTTCATTTCATATATATATATATATATATATATATATATATATATATATATGAAAAAAGAAATACATTTGAAAGTAAAAATCATTAAGTGGCGCATTCAGTAGGATAGTGTCTCCAGAAAACGCATGGATATTTAGGAGAAAAGCAGAAAAGAAAATCAAAGAAAATAAAAACAAATAATACCGAAAAGAAATGCAACTGAGCATCATATATCGAGAAAGTGTTTGATATGAATCTTATAGCAAACAAAGAAAATTTGATAGATCTAAGATATGAAAAACATACGTGGACAACCGAATACTAATAGTCCTAAGAATGACAAACTTTATAACTCGTGGAAAAGTAGTATATATGGTAATAGAACAATTATGAAAAAATAATTTTTGTTTTCGCTTGTTAAATTTAAAGTTAAATTTTAATTATTAACTTTTCACCACGATGGGATTTGAATGTGAATCTCCTTGCCCCACACGGAAGAATCCTCTTCACTAAACAACCGATGTTTATCACAAAATAATAAAAAGTGGTCATTATGTTTTAAGATTTAGAGATTTATTTTAATTGCACGTGTACCATTTTATTTGGACTGACGTTTACATGACGTATCCTTGACATGGGACACAAAAAGTAGTAATACCAATAGCTCTGACAAGTGACTAGTTGTGTAGTGTCATAGGAAATCTATAGGTTACAAATTTTTAAATAATACTAAGTTAACGACTTAAAAAATATATCTAAAACATAATAAGTGTTTCCTAAGTATACCATTGTACAAAATAATAAAATTAATACACAATAATACTAGGCACCATTCTCAATCTTGCATTGAGATTTACCTCCATTTTTAATAAAGGATTGTCTTATATCGTAAATTTTTTCTTCTATTCTCTTTTGTATTTGAGCAATTCTAAAAGGGCAAATATATTTAACAGATTCTAATTTTTAATTTATTATGTACAAAACAATCAGCATTACTCTAAAATTATTTGTCAGATAATAGGTTTGTCATAAAATAAAAATTTGTCATAATCAACGTATTCGTTGATTTCTCAAATAGAACTTGGTCAAACAACCATAAACGATAAAACAAATTATTAATATTCTTAAAGTAAAGTTTATTTTATTACTATAAACAGACATAAGACACATATTTATCATCACATTTCATTCAGCTGCACTGAGATCAACAACAATTAAGGAAAGTAAAAACTAATTGTCAACATATACGAGGTAAACCTAACAAGGTCTCATAAAGTAAAACAAAAAATCGAAGAACCGGACACCAACTTGCGAACCATGAAGGAATATTTTAATGTATAACTTATACAGTACGTTCATAAAATCGCTTCCAGGAGACCAGCGAATATTTCAGGTAGTTCCTATGTTTAATTCATGTTGTCAATATTAAAGTTTTAACCACTGAAGGAAGTGCTTTTAGTCGGACAAGTTTTTAAAGCTGGCCATAAATACACAGACTCTATTTGTATAACACAAATCGGTATTTCTTTGATCGAGAGCCGCTTTAGGATATTTTACGCGTCAAATAAACAGGAATATTTACGTTTATGCTTTGTTTATACCGAGTTGGGTGAACGATTTTTAAAGATTATAAGATCACTATCGGTGGAGCCGCTGTCAAGGGCAGTTGGTTTCGTTGTTTAGTCCGAATTTTCATCAAATTCGTAATGGTTTTTCGTTATTCGTTTTTTTGTTATCATAAATTAGTTAGTGAGCAGTTAAAAGTTAAAAAGTTGAAGTTAAGATCTTGACATATAAAAAGTTTAAACGATTTGTTATATGTGTTGTATTGTGTCCTAAATGGAAGATTTTTAAGCAGTGTTACAACGATTAAGAGGTCCACATGGTTCCAAGGAGTGTTTGAGAGGTCAAGCTTTGAAGATTGCAGCTTATTAATCCGAAGCCCGAGAATCCAGTGCCCAACTTCAACAGAGAATCGTCTATTTGTCTTCCCTGATCATTTCAGACCAAATTGCAGCTTGTGAGACGCATTTGTGTTATTTTGCGGTGTTTTAAATCAAGTTCCGACTCCAAAACTTTTAAAGGAAATACAATAGCCAGTGATATCAGGTACTTTTTTTGTTAAAATTTTTCAAAGTAAAAATAGACATTTTTCATTAATAATTGCTTTCATGACAAGTTAAAAAAAATGTAATAGATAAAATTATAAATTTTAGGGATTGGCTAACTGTCATATTAATTATTCTTATCTCATTTTTTTTCTTTTAAATGCAAAAAATTTTAAAAGTTTAATGTTTCAAAAAGTTAAAAATTTTAATATTTAATCTTGGCATATGACAGTTAACATTATTTTCTTCGGACATTTGGTACATAACCCATAAATATTGAATTATTTTGTTTTTTTGTACTCAATGTAAGCTTCATTGAAAGATCTAGATGATTTCAATTTATTAATCATTTAAATTCTTATAGTTTCCCCAACGTTTAGAGTTTGTTGTAAACCGATAGCACCATTGTAAAATGTTTTTGCATTTTGTTATTATTATTTGTATTTGTAACTGTTTATGGTGAAATGATAATAAATATGTTATGTTTTTCCCTAAACCAAGTGTAGTATTATTTCCTTTAAAAAGATTCTAACCCTTTTAATATATTTTTTAGGAAAGAAAAGCCTTTCTTTTAATTCAGCAGAAAGATTCTTGTAAACGGCATCCAAAATTAAATAGTTTAGGAACCTTCTTGTGTTGTGTTGTCCAGGAAATCCATGTAAGTACTTTTTTGATTTTCTTCCTTTGTAGTTAACCTTTTCCAGTCCCTTTTTTATTCACTTACTCACGACCCGGTTTGTTTAGCTTACACTATCTCCACCCCAGTAATTTCAGTCCCCAGTTTTCAAGCCTCTATAAGTAATACCCTTTGTGGTAGGCAATATAACCGCTACAGTATTTAGTGAGAGGATAAACTACACGATAGTTCTGATGAGGTGTTCATAAGTACAGACGAGTTAATGAGAAAACTCGCGCACGAAACTGATGTTGTGTCGGAACGGCCCATTAGTTGCAAGGAAAAAATTACAACTTTACCAATACAAAATGACAATCGCGCACTTGCCGATCACACCAACAGAATACAGTATTGTTAATGGTTCAACATATGAGTGCAAATTGGTGATTTATCTCGAGCAATTTTCACCAATCTTCTTTCTGCTCTATTAATCGTTCAATCCACTCTTTTGTTTTACTTTTAAATACCTTTGACTTTGCATGCGTATCTTTTTAATTGTTTGCAATATATCATACATAAATATATTTTGATATTGAATATTTGATTATAATACGATCCTCTATAATTCTATATTAAGTGGTGATGCGACACCAGTCACTTATCTTTTTTCTCCGTCTAGGAATATATTTCTAGCTATTTCACAAATATTCATTTAGTTTTTCATGTTTCTACATTATGTCGTGGTAGGCACTAAAGCTGCGTTGTCAGTGCCAATGTTTTAATAAGGGCAAGAAATGTTTCACCCTATTGAATTTTTAGACAATCCAGTAGTCTCGAAATTGCCATAAGGCTGATATTCCTATAATTAAATAGTTTCATATTGTTTCTTACTTGATAATTTTTTCAATCACTTAAAGTTTGCGAATGAAAAACATTTAATGTTGCCATGTATTTTGTTTCAGAGTCATAAATTATTATTTTATAGAATGGTGACCAAATATAAGCCAAATTTCTAAATATAAATCTTACAGGAAATAAGATAGTGTGGTTCCTCAGATTTTCCGGAAGTTTTAAGCAATATTTAATAGTAGTGCTATAATGGCAACAATTTACTAGTTTAAAAACTAGATAGAAAGTTCATGGATATTGTTTAACCAAGTTTAAAGAGAAATCATTTACAGTACCAAGAATATAAAAAAGTACAGAGAATTTTAGTACAGAGCCATTCAATTTTAATTCATTCCTACTTCAAACTCAAACAATTTTTTAAGTACTCAACTATTTAAGATATCCACAAAATGTTGTCTTGCGATTAAACAAAATCTCGTATAAAAAAAATAAAAATTAGTTAAGTCTAAAAAGAATTCAATCTAAAAATATATCATAAAAAAATAGTATAAGTATTCATGCCCGTACTTGCTCCATTACTTTTAAGTTATCTAAAAAAATAATATGTAAACTCTAGCTTATCACAATCGTATGTGGGGAATATATTGAGAAAACTCTTCTAACCCTAACCCCTAAACTAATCATTTGGTATGTTATTTGATTTTACATCTGCTCTCATACACATCAACAAGACTGTATGAAGCTACTTTTTAGTTCATTCGAGAACGATGTAATTATTTCAAAGAAATGCCAAAGGTGTTAGCAGTACCGGTTGAAAATATGCCAACAGGTGGCGCCTGTTAAATAAATATTAAATATAGTAATTGGATTATTTTAATATAATATAAACTGTACAAAATCTATTCATTTCATTATAATCTCGTGGCTTAATTTCACCTATTACGTCCATTTAATTTCAGCTTGTTACAATGCTTACACAAAAAGTCTTGATGTTCAGACTTCCGTGTGCGTTTTAATAAAAAAAGTGATTTTAAACTTATTAAGTTTAACTTCCAAATTATTACGTTGTCTAACATTATCTGTGTTACTTTATAGTAATAATATATTAATTTATCCATATACTTTGCAAACAATATTATGTGGATAAATAATAACTGCAGATAACAGATTCAAACTACACACTTTATTTTTTTAAATTTCAATCTGGTAACAATTCTATGGATTGTAGATTTGATTGAATATCGACAAGATATTATTAACTCTTTCAGGTCAACTGGTTACCCACATATATTATATTATATTATCTACTAAATATATTAATATATTATCTACTAAATTTCAAGTTACTATTTTTATATACAAATCAAACTGCTCAGCGTTATTTTGTTTCATTAGTATATCTCAGAGACAAACCCGTATTACTGTCAATGTCTGTGTTGCAATATCTCCAATAGTTTGTGTTTTTTTGTAGTGTTTTTAGTAAAAACGGGGCTGTTAAATATTTAGTTAAGAAGATTCATTTATGAATTCTTACAAAATTTGTAATCACACCATTATAAATGAAATCAAAAAAAGAAAATGAGTTGTAGATTTGAGGAATTTAACAATATGGGCGATCAAAGAGCAGAAACCCTTTTAGATGAACTCTCCAGTGGTAATGAACCCCTTAAAGAGGACTTGCAGGAAGTTACGTTTGATGAAGCAGTCGTCAGTACGAATGAAGAACTTTTTGAAAATATAGATCTCGAAGATGCTGAAAGGACCAACATGAAATGAGATAATGACTTGTTAATCTTCGCTCAATTTCTTGAACTAATAACATTAGATATTTCAAAAAAACTGGAAGAATTTGAAGAAGTGCCTGATCCAAATTTACCGGATTCGGTAGAGACTCAAACATATTTATTTTTACATCTATTTCCCGAAGATCTTATTTGTCATACAGTTGTTCAAACCAATTTATATGGCATTCAAATATATGGCGAAAATAAAAATTTTAATTGCAAAAACGAAGATGAAATTCAGCTTTTTTTTTAAATCAAAGCTACCTGGTTTCAAAGATTACTGGTCATCTAATAATGAGATGAGAGATTTTTATATAGCTTCTATCTATCTATTATTCGTCTAAACGATAACTTTGTAGTCCCTAAAAGAAATCAACCCAATTATGTATAAAATAAGACCACTCTGATCTAGATTAGGTGAAACATTTCTTTCCTCTCAAATGCCTAATGAATATAAAGTAGTCAACGAATCCATGGTACGATTTAAATGGCGAAGCAGTATTCGTCAGTATCTGCAATTGAAACCAATCAAAAGGGGCTACGAGGTTTGGGTTCGCGCTAATATAACTGAATATATGTGCAAGTACCAGATTTATATCTTCCAAAAGAACAATGAAATAATACAGGGGAATAGACCTATTGGAAAACCGAGAAAGCGATGCAAGAATGATGTGGATGAGGAAGCAAGAAATCTCCTTAACAGTCGATCGTGGAGGAGAATATCTACAGACCGTAACGAAGGGATATGTTTGCTGAGAAAGGCCAGGACTCGAATTGGGCTGTAGTAATAGGATGGATGGATCAGATTTATACAGGGAAGATCAATAATATTCTAGAAAAAAACCTAGGACAAAAAGTTTTTAATAACCTTACCAAAGCGTTGGTGGATAAAAACCATAATAAAGTTTTTTTTACTTAACTTTTGTTAAGTTACAATGAAATTTATTACGTGAAACTATAAGAAAAGGCCGTAATATTAACCAAATTTGAAAGCAGATAAAAACCTGCAACTTGGGGATATAGATTGGCGTAATTCAAACGATGCTTATTGCTTTTGGGAAATTTTCATGGTCCATCCATTATGACCACAGTGTCAAGAAAACAAAAGAATGGAACGACATTAATGGAAATAAAATGAAAAAGACAGCAAAGATTTGATTTCACGTACAAAGCGTCTATGTATCTGTTGATACGTATTTCGACTTAATAAGTCTCATCAGAACAGTTATTCATAGGCGTTCTCAACGTGAAAAATAAATCTTTTCTGTCTTTTAAGAAGCAACAATAAAATGGCTTCGTTAACTAAATCGAAACTATCTTACCGATAATGGAAATAATTTTGTCCTCAAATTATTCAGGATTACAACAAGGATATGGGCTATGCGGATTGTATTGACATGTTAAAAAGTTTATATGAAGTTGATACGAAACTGGTGGGAAAGTGGTGGAATCGAATCTTGTTTATTTTGCAGATGACTGTGTCGTTACTGCTTACATTTTATGTCAAAAAAGAGTCGACGGTTAGGGATTTACTCTCAAAGAGTTTCGAATATAAGTCGACAGAAGTTGGAAATCTAAAAAAAGATGGTAGTCCTTTCAATTCATCGATATAAGAGAATTATTCCTTATGAAATGTCATTCTAACGCATCATTGAGATGTGTCAATTGTTCGACCAGTACAGATGTATATAGAACCATCTGGAAATGTACCAAGTTGGTTTATATTTGAATAAAGAGAGGAACTCTTAGTGGTTAGTATCGGTAACCATAAGATAGTTTTGTAACCACTTAATGTAGTTTTGTTACACGTTCGCTTTTTTTTTATATAAAATTAATGTCGGCCTAAAAGGGATAAATAGATGCCAAGCATTAAAAAAAATCATTATTTATAATGACTACCAAAGGTAAAGTAAAATATTCATTAGTCCCAAAATTAAATTGAAGGCACAGAACGTTAGAAATACTTATTACCAATAAAGTTCAAGGAAAGATATGCCAGGTTCTTGAAAGTTTATGACTTGGTGGCTTAAAAACAAAATAAATAGTTTTTTTTGCAAAAATATATCTTTGGTGTATTTTTAGGAATTATCGAAAAAATCTAAATGTTTCCTCTGAATCTGTTATTATATGTCACAAATGATTTTAACTGAACGTCAGCTAAACAGCTAAAATATTAGGGATGAAATGACTACTTAGAATTGAGATTCTGGCAACATAAAACTATAAAACGCACATGAGTTTGAAAGGTTGTTAAAGATATGCTAGTCGAAGCAGGGAATAGTGGAGCGAATATATTGTACTCATATGAATGCAATAATTATGTTAATGTTAAAAAACATGGACAAGATAATGAGTGGATAATTTAGCGACTTATATCTGCCACAACCTGAGAAGTTTTTGACAAATCTTGGATAATGCTATCAAATGATTTATGTAAATTTTAAGTATTTGTTGAGTGATTTGATCAAATTACCACTCCGTTTATGCCTATATGAGACGAATAGCGCAAGACTGAGAGGGACAGGAAACATCGGTTAATCACTTGATTTGTACTTAAAGTAAAGTTAGTCTGAGCTTGAACTTCGGGCAGATTTAGAGATTGTTTGATTTAGTAAGCAGGTATATTACAAATTCGTCTAATTTAATGTGACTTTTACCATTAGGAATAGGAATACTTGGTATGTCGGATTCATTGTTTCTATTAATGTCTTGAATCCACTGAGAGAGTTTCCAATCTCCTAACCTCAATAGTATTAGTCTAAATTTTGTTTTTTTTTGTAAAAATAAGACAGTTTATAAGTTGAAAATTTAGTTTAGGATTCACATGTACGCTTTTATCTTTATGCCTACATTAGAAACGCTAAAAAAATCAAGATGTCTCTAAGATACAGAACCAACGTGCTGCTCCGATTATTGGCTGGGTCATACTTCATAGATATCATAAAGAACCCTTGAATATTGTTAAAAAATCTTTAATAGGTGAAATATATTATCACTCAATTGGTTTATTTAATATTTAAAATCATACTATTAACTATAAACTTAAGAAAAAAAAACTATCACGTCATTCATGCAGATTGGTATCACTTTAAGTAAAATAATTTCGGTTACTGCGTAATATAATTCTGTGTATTCATTGGTGGCTAATGTCCTGTTTAAATTATCTTTTTTCTCTTGTTTACCTCTTGAACAATCTCTTTGAAATAATCAATTAGCTATGACATATATATCTATTGTAGCTTCTAATAAAGTTACATAAAAAGCGTTTATGCTTGAACATCGTCTGTGTTACTTGGGTACTTTTTATCCGGTGATTTTTCGTTCATCAATTCTTCTTGTTCGGGAGTTGTTGTGGGAAGGCCGTGATAATTCCAAGGTTGAACCTAAAAAAACAATATTATGAAATAATTTTTAACACATTTAAATTATATAGAGCCTCCAAAAAAAGTAATTTAAAGGGGATATGTAATCCTCTATTTCTACGTGTCGGTAGTAGCATAGTCACCATGGTGAATGGCGTGACATTTTTGTGACAAGTAAAAGTAGAAAAGGTAACCACCTTTTCCTTTCATTTTTTGGCTTTTTAATGACAAGTTGTCACCCAAATTTATCATACTCTTTAAATATACCGCTCTATTGCACTAGAGGTTGGTATTTCGCCTTGCTGTTCTGTCATATTTTGACCTCAAGCCCAATGTCTTTTCATTCAGCTTTCATCATCATGCTTTCTGAGCAGTAAGCGAAACGTCTTCAATAAATAGATGAAGTAGCCACCTTCTTTGTTTTTTATTTCTCCACTTTGCCCGAAAAACCCACCACTCTTCGAGTGTGCCTTAGTTTATATTGGATTGGCGGTCGTACTCCTTTTCTCGATATATATATATATATATATATATATATATATATATATATATATATATATATATATATATATATATATATATGTATATGTTCCGAAAGATTTCCGCGGTTAGTAAGCCTAAAGCTAAGATTAATACTATTACAAGAATTATTATTAAACTCCATTAAAATTAATTGGCAATATCTTTATGGAAGAACTTATGGAAGACCCAAGCACTATCCATATCAATGCTTAAACCCACATGTTGGCTACAATATGTTAAGGATACATTCGTCATTTGGCCCCACGGCAGGGATGCTTTGGTGTCTTTTCAAACCTATTTGAATGGTACATATCCTAGTATCCAGTTCACGATGGAGATGAAAACTGATTCATCCCTACCGCTTCTCGACGTTATCATAAAGAAAAACCAATCCCAACCTTGGTTTATAGAACCACGCGCTTCTATAAATCAAGAATTATCCGAGAAGCCATAAAAATTGAAAAAAGACCAAATTGTCTCAATAAAAGAGATGACGGCATCATAAAGAAAATATCGTCCACTCCATCCTCCAATCAAAATCTCGCCGTCAAAAATGTTCGCGCTCATTCGCACATTCCAATTAAAAAAAAACATTTATTCTAATAATTTTCACGACTTTAATTTCTAATAAATTTATCGAAACTATGTAGTACATAATAAAAAATCGTATACTTACATCTCCTGTACCCCAAATCTGGAATGCAATATAAGTGGCGACCGCTATGAAACAAGTTACGTAGAACACGTTTCTCCAAGCGGACATGTTTTGTTCTTGACCTTCCAGCATGTGAAATGCTACAAGAGGGCTTAGAAAACTGGCGCTCATGTGAATTGTTTGAGCAAATGCCAATACTGGTCCGGCAAAGTTGGGAGCTAAAAAATATTTAAAAGTATTAATGTATTACAACCACTACGATATAAGACTGTAAAATCCATCAAACATGCAGTACGACAGGGTTGTGTTTTGTCACCCAGTCTTTTAAATTGTACTCTGAAGAAATCTTTAGGGAGGCTTTGGATGATAGACAAGATATTCTTAAAAAGATGAATTCAAAGAGAAGAATACTTCGGCCATATAATTAGAGGATCCAAATACCATTTACTTCGCCTTATAATACAAGGAAAAGTGGAAGAAAAAAGATAGATTGGTCAAAAGAAACTTTGGTACCACAGAAAGGTGTGTTACCACAGTAGAAGAATTATTTCGCGCAGTAGCCCATAGAGAACGGTTTCAGGAAACTGTAAACATGATGATGGCAAACGTCTGAATACGGACACGGCACCTAAAGAAGAAGAATGTATTACAATTACATTAAAATATCATCTGCTATCCATATAAAATAAAAGCGACAATTAACATCTGCTACACATAGCACAAAATAAAGAAAGGTAAAGCAGTTGGATCAGACGATATCCCCAGAGAAGTGTAGATAGCCTTAGAAGAGACAGGAACAAGTTGGTTAACAGGTTTATTTAATAGAATTATGGAAGTTGGACAAATTCCAGACGAATGGAAAATCAGTATATTAGTAACTGTTTAAAAAAATAAGGGAAATATACAACAATGTACAAAACTACAGGGCCATACAACTACTAAGTCACACCATAAAAATATGAAAGAGAGCAATTGATAGACGGGTACGTGAAGAAACCGAGATATCCGATAATCAGTTTGGTTTTATGCAAGGCAGAACAACAACATCGACCTCGAAAACGGACAACATATTTCCTGCTGTCAGAGCTATGACTACTTGGGTGTTGCCTTTGACAATACAGGAACTGATACACGGGAAATAGAAAAACGAATCACTCAAGCAAAGAAAGTCTTAGGATGTCTCAATGGTATACTGTGGAGTAAAGTGATAACGAAAGGAAGGAAATTTAATATATATGAGACCATGATTAAAACTACTCTTCTTTATGGCGCTGAAACATGGAGAATTAGTGAAAAGAACAAAAAGCGAATAGAAGCAGTAGAGATGGATGCAATGAGAAGATCTTTAGGTATTTCCAGACGAGACCGAATCAGAAATGATGTAATAAAACAACGTATGGGAATAGAAGGAAATATAACTCAAGATATAGAGAAGAAACAATTAAGGTGGTATGGGCATGTTCAACGGATGCCAGCATCAAGACTCCCAAAAAAGTAATAGAATGGCAACCGATAGGTCGACGGAAAAGAGGAAGACCCAGATTAGAATGGCAACACGGCGTAAACAAGTCCATGAGCGAAAGAAATTTAACAACAAACGACTGCGAAGATAGGAAGAGATGGTGTTTAGGTATCGGACAACGTCGAAAGACGTTCTAAACCGATGTGTATATAGAACAACAACATATGCAATTTCAATTACAAGGGCGCTAGTGTTATGTGGGTTGCGTGAAATAACGGGATTTCCGACGGGTCACAACTTGAGCGATGGGGTTCGAGTGTGACTCAGGAAAATTCGCGATTGGAAGCCCCCCTTCCCCACCTATTGCATCAGTTGCAGCAGTTTAGGTTACTGGACTAATCCCAGTAATCTCACAAATCGAACGAGGACGCAGTATTGCGCATATTTAAGGTTTAAACCTCAACAAGTTGCATATCGTGCTTTATTGTCAGAACGAAATCGAAGGAGGAAATTGAAAAAATCTTTCCGGCGAAAGATATAAATTTCTATAAAAAAGCAAAAAGTGGTGTGTGGGTAAATTTTAAATTAATAGAGGTCGAAGGGATTATTCAAGATTTTGCACGGCGTATTCACTGTACAAAGATACTGCTATATGTTTCCAAAACCGGGACAGAAACTCAAGACAAAAATGTTTTCTTCAATGTCTTCCCGGTAAAAGCAAAACAGACCTTCCTTCAGAACTATTCAATTAAATCGATGCCAGATCCAAGAAAGGAATTGATTATTAACCAACAATTAAATTTTATTGCAAAAGATGTATTCTTACACTGAATAATCTATTTACATTTTAGGTGAGGGTTTTATAGTTAATATCACTTTTTAGAAACTTTGAAGTTTCTTTTACCGTGGATTTATGCACAGAAGAAGTTATAAGTACCTTCGCATGTTTTTAAATTATATTGCTAGTCCATAAAAAACATTCAGAAAAACTTCATTAGGGAATTATAGATATTTATGAATATATAAGATTTATTATGGAAACGTTCTTACCTATGTCTACTACGTTAGCCATGGCTCCGGCGTATGAAGCTGTAACAACTGTAACAGCAATAAACCAAACTACAAGAATCAGGTTTATGTCACAACCTAAGTAACTGATTAGCAAAACCAATACTCCAGGTACCACTTGTGCTAAAACATAAAAATTACAAATAGATTTTTGTTAACAACTGGTAGTGTGTCAGAATACAGTAGCATAAAACTTTACCGTTTAATTGCTATAATGTAAAAGATATGTCCTTCTTTTTCAATCTTTCATCTAATGAATTTATGAAATAATCAACGCTCGAAATTAAGACGAAAATCTGTATCTAAAATAAGGCAATATATTTCGAACGGTGATTTTGGAAAGCTATGATGAAAATATTATGTAATAGCACGGCTGATAGCTCTCTGTTTCGTTTCGTCTTGTACCATTCGGCGTAATTCTTGTAAACTAGATGGTTTAATATGCTTTACTACGAGTACTCCGGAGAATAAGGCTATACAGTTATGTTACAAAGTTTTGCATCAAAGATCTTTTTGTCAAATTTATTCAATGGCCACGTCTAGCTTACAGATAGAGGTGTACCATATTCATTACTATTTCAATGCTTGGACTTAGTTTGGTCTGAATACGTATGACATCCGAATGCTCAAAAATCAGTACTACAATGAGACTCTAGCCTTAAGGTGGATCAGGAGATTTCAAATAAGTTTTTATTAAGCGTGGCGACAGGGACCTGTTACGTTGCCAATGTTGTTTAAAGTCCACTCTAAATCAGTGTTTGAAGTACCATTGCATAATCGTAGCCAAGAGGTTAAAATCGATGTAGAAATCATTAATGACATCAGGTACGCTGATGATACCGCCATAATGACACAAGTCTAGATCTTCAAGCTCTCTTGAACGCAGTCCACAATGAATGCAATTAGAAGGGCCCAATTGAAACAACTAGAAAGTTAGTGAGATATCGGGAATATCCGGAAAAGAGAACCGTTGTTCACTCTAGGTATTTACGGTATTCGCTATAATTTAAGATCAGTGTACATTGAAAAAATAAAATGTAATGGAATTACCTGTTTGACTCAAGACAAAAGTAACTGTTACCTTGATCAATGAGAAAAATCAGTTGTTGCAAAACAACCATCACAATGAAAATCACCAAATGCTATTAAAAAAAACACAGGCGTTTAGTTAAACATCACAGTACTATTCACGGATGATCATACAGGCTACCGAAATTCAAAAATAGCTAATTAACTTTAATTAAAAAGAAGAGGATCTGCATCTAAACAGGATGTGGCTCTCAACACTACAAAATACAAAAGACGCCGAAAATTCCAATACCGATTCGGACCAACCGATAGATCCCGTTAGGTATACGACGGTTACAAGTACCACAGATACAAGAGGAAGATTATCAGTGAGTGACAGAAATGACATGCGGTTACATACTCTCATATTGCCCTTCATAATGTGTGCCGCAAGTGCAGACCAACCGTCAGAAAGAAATATTTACAGAGCATAGTATTTAAACCCTAAATACAATGTACCATTACAATCAGAATTTTAATTAAAATAATTAAAATTCTGATTGTAATGGAAATAAAATTAATTTAATTCTATTCGTGCAATAATTAAATTAACAAATTTTTCAAATATAACTAATAACATACCTATATAACTAATATTAAATTATAATTAATTGTAATAAGTTATTCTTGATCATATTGTTTCTCATTTTGTAATCACTAATGTTTATCAAAAACTATTACTTCTAGGTATCATTACATATTTTTGTAAAAATAATATTAATAGTATTTCCGTGAATAAAAGCATTTTGATTAATATATAAACAAGATGTAGTCCAGGCTGTGCGTAAAAAGTGTGGATTAATTATAAATTTTTCAAACCTACTCTGTGTTATTAAGAGTGATGTCAGGAACAACTCCCCAGTCTGTGCCGTAACAAATTTTTGGTTATTATTTATTTATAAGACTTTAAACGGACTTTATAATGAGGCAAGTGCAAGAGAGATCATTGGAATACAAAAAACCGGTATATCTAAGTTTCGTGGACATTAAGAAGGCATTTGACCGGGTCAAATTAATGGACGTTATCCACTTATTGTACGCAAGAGAGATACCTCTAGGAATAACCAAAACGATCGAAAATATCTACCAAAACAACACAATAAAAGTAAAAGTGGAGGAAGAACTAACCGACCCTATTGAAGCTGGCAATGGATAAGACAGGGAGATTTCCTGAGTCCTCTATTGTTCAACCTAATTATGGATGAAATAAACTAATCTGCTATGCATACGACGCAATACTACTCTCTCAAAGTGAAGATTATTTACAACGTATGTTGCACGCCCGAAAATTGAACATGTTAATTTCCCCAAAAAAAACAAAATGCATGGTTGTAACAGAAAATTTACTAAGATGTAAATTGGAGTTAGAAGGTCAGATAATAGAACAAGTGATGTAGTTCTAGCTACGAAAAGCTCGACACAGAAATGAAAGATTTTTACTACTACTTTTAGTTGAAGAACAGATTAAAATATTTCAAATTTACTAAATTATTAATCTCTAAAGATTTTAATTACGGTTCTGTCGTAGCTTGTCACAAATTTCTCATTCCGAGTCTGTGTTTCCGTTTAAAATATGGCGATCGCGTGCTGACACACTTCAAAGGAGGCATCTGAGAGTGGGCATTCTGATTGTTATTTATTTTTTCATTTTTGATGAAAAAATACGGTTTTTGAACATTATAAACGTTTCTCGATAATATAGGTCATTAAGTATCGAATGTCGCCGATTTCTTTATCATTTTTACAAAAAATATGGGTATTTTCATAAAGCACGATTTTTTAAATTTGACCGAAAATTATACAATAACAATTGATTGAAATTAAGCTTATAAAAACTTAAATTAAAGCTTATCCAATGTTATTTTATGATTTTAAGGCTATATTTTATAAAGTCGCGTTCCTATTCGCAACAATCTGAATCAAACAGTAAATATTTACCTCTTCGAGGTCTCCTAAATAAATTTGCAGTTGCATGGACTAGGGAGTTGTTCCTGAAATCGTCCTTTATAACACAAGGAAGTTATAACAATTTACTAATGAGTGCATGAAATCGACTTTTTTACGCAAAGCCTAATAGTATTCTACTCGCATATAATGGATTTACGTCACTTGCCGTTCGTTTAATAAGCTTTACACTTAGAATCTTATACTGTCGTATGTGCATTGTAGACACTATTTTTTTTTTAAGTTCAGATTCTTAGAGAAAGGACTTTTCTCGGCACTTTTCTTATGTAAAAGTGGTGTCAGTTAAATTGGCTGAAACTTTGCAGAGATGTAGCTTTGGTCATGCTGATCCAAATTATCATTGCGCCAAGACTAGAAATCAATTGTTTCTGAGTTACAGAGATTCAAAGTATCGGTTTTCAGAAATTCATGATATTGAAAAATGGACTAAAAACCGATATTTTTAAGCTCTATAACTCAGAAAGAATTTATTTCTGTGTCTTGGGCGACTAAGGATTTTTAATCAGCGTGACCAAAACTACATATTTGCAAAGTTTCAGCCAATTTAACTGAAACACTTTTACATAAGTGAATTAGAAAACACCAGGAATATTTGCATGAATTCGACAACCAATAGCGCTAAGAGTTTTGCAACTTGATTCACGTTTCGGGTAGGTAATTTTGAACATTTTTTGTAGCTGTGCGCCTATTTAAAATGATATTAGTGATTATTGTCTGGTTTAATGTTATTGTATTAGATAGTTCTTGAGAATCTATTAAAGGAATAAAAAGTACGCGTAAAGATGTTTTATTTTTTTGCATAAAAACGACGCCTCATATGAAAAAAAGAAGCAATATTTTTTGACAAAAATTAAACGAAGAATTCAAAAATGATTTTTAATTTGTTGGGGGAAAGCTTATTAAATTCCTTTCCCCAGCGGTTCAAGTACCAAATATTTTAGGACCATGGACTGTTAAAGAGATTCCTTCGATATACGTAAGCAGACTTTACGGCGATAATTCCTTATGTTTGGTTTTATCGGGTTGTACTTAGAGAGAAATAAAGCGTGATCGATCGATACTACACATTTAATAACTAGAGAATATTTACAAAATCACTATTACTAATTGGAGGTGTCAACGGGAACTGAACGAGTTAAGTTATGTGTGTGAAGTGCCAAAATTTTGTCAATAGTTTCGGATATAAACAAAACTGTTATATCTAAAATTTGAACCATATAGTTCATGGAACACAGTGAATCGTGAAATGATGTTATAACTGACTCAAAGTGAGTTGTACATTAGTTAATTTATTTTATATTATCTTGAAGAGATAACCAACAAAGACACTAGTTCTGTCAATTTTAATAAATATTGTTCTGTGATACTAGCATAGAATAGTCGCTAACTTCCTGGTTCGTATAGGCAACTAGTTTTACGGCATGCCGTATTTAAATTTGCCTATAGCATACACAACCCATAAATATTAGCGATCAAGCTATTATCGCTTCTGACTACAGGGGCGAGATGAAATCGAATATAAGTTCTCCAACTGCAAATAACAGTAATACAACTGAAAGTAATAGCCCTAAAGTTTCATATGTTGCTGCTGCCAGATCTATACCTAAAACTATGTACCCAAAAAAGAGCAGGCTATAGTGTTCCATACAACTGATAACAATCTTAAATTATTTGACTACGTCAAATCAACTGAAAATATTATTGGGCCAAAAAACATCAGCTTCGCTTCCAGAATCTCGAACAACCGATTGTGCATTTACCTAAACAATATAGAATGTATGGACCTATTACTCACAAATAATCCTGTTGTTCGCGTGTAGACCATAGTATTAGAAGACTAGTTACACCAGCTAAGCGTCTAGTTTTATCAAATATATATGTCCATCTATTCCACATGAGCTTATCGACTCTACTCAAAGATTATAGCCTACAGATTGCTTTACCCATCTCGTTCCTAAGGGCAGGAATTCCAGACGACGAATATAACCATATTCTTTCCTTCCATAGACAGGTCTACATAGTCCCTCCGAATGATAACTATGAGATCCAAACTTCATTGGTCATTCTATTTGGAGGTAATACACATCGCATATTTTTGTTCAGTTTCTACAGAGAATCCATCAAAAACTGAATAAATACCATCCTCACCTGTCCCTGGAATGAAGAGAGCCTTTTGGAATTCAGTAGATTCCAACGTAATCAACGTGTTAGAAACACAAGAAAAAATTTCACCTGCAATGCCTCCTCCTTATCAAGATACAAACAGAAAACCAATGAAACAAGCTAGGAAGAAGTTAAAAAAAGATTCGTCTGATAGTTCCAAAATCACAGATGTCTCAAAAGAAGCAATAAAGACTAAATCCACAAGGAAAATAATTCCTGCAGCTGGCTGTATACCACGTATCACAAAAAGAGGTTAATCTTTGTATATGGGTATATTTTCTAAGAACCCTTAAAAGGGCTACATTAAAAACACGAACGTTTTCGGAACAACAGTTCCATCATCAGGTTAAAATACAGGTTACCATGCCTGAGCCACAAAAATATTTGGGTAAAAAGCCTTTAAAATATATTATGTTACCAAAGATTGTACATGATGTTGATAATATTATTTGATGTTTAATATTTTAATTAAATTTTACTTCAGGTAACATACACCCATGCTTTAAGTGAGTTCCAGTGTCCGGAGAGTAAACCTCTTCAAACGGACTTCAGCTGGTAACCAAAAGTGAATCCTTGATACTACTGCCGGCATAGTATGTTTACAAGAAACGAATTTCAAATCTGACCACAAAAGACTTCTAAATGGTTTTGTAGGATATCATTTCTTGAGAACTGACTATCTTAGAGCTAGCGGTGGAACATCTATATTCGTATCCAATGATCTCTACTCCACACAGCTTTCCATTTGCATAAACCTAGAAGCTATCGCCGTTAACATTTGGTGTCCAAATAAAATTTCAGTTTGTAGTATTTATATTCCTCCAAATTATGGTTTATCCGAAGCCAATTTAGTGGACCTCATATACCAACTTCCTTCACCTTTCCTTCTTGTTGGAGATTTCAATGCCCACAATACATTGTGGGGTTCTGAAAAAACCTTCGGCCGAGGAAAGACTGTTGAAAATGTATTGAATATTACCGATACTTGTATGATGAATAATCATTCCAAAACTCATTTTAATATTGCTACTGGTACATTCTCCTCAATAGATTTAAGTTTGTGCCACCCAAAAATATATCCTAACCTCACATGGAAACCAGTTGACTATCTTTATGACAGAGACAGAGAAGCTAATGAGCTTTCCCTCTGGCTACGTCGCCGGCAACTCCTTTTAAAATATTCGTCTCGAAACTCAGCTAATACCGAAAACCCAGCTTATAAATTATTAAGTAATGAACTTTTAAACTCTTCTCTCCTATTAAACTTCAATCTATGCCACAGTATCTCTCACCACATCTGAATAATATCGATCTTTCAGCCACAACTCCAATATTAATAACACCTAAACCTCCCTGGAATAAACTGATAGCAGATTTTCATCTCTCGTTAACTAATTATGATAAGCACCAGACAAATCCACAATTTCTAAGGCAAACCTTTAAAGAATTAATTGCTAACAACAGATTTGACCAAATTTTATACACAGATGCTTCTAAGAGTCCCATAGCTGTTGGAGGTGCTGTAACTTCAAACACAGATTTAATCATATCTTGTAATCTTCCGCTCTTCTGCTGCATACATACTGCTGAATTATTCTCTATTCTCCAAGCTACAAACTTACTATCTCCAGAATATAAAAAAGTAGCAATATGTACATACTCTTTAGCGTCTATCTATTCTCTCCAAACTATGTACACGGTACATCCTTGGGTTCAAGCTATTCAAAACTCTTTCGATAATTTAATCTCAATGGGAGTATCCATAACCATGATCTGGATTCCTTCTCATGTAGGAATCCCAGGTAACGAACTAGCCTACCTCTTTGCAGAACAAGCCTCGTCTTCTAATATGACGACTGAAAACATACAACTACACACAGATTTACAGTCGTATTTTAAAAATATCATCCAAATGTCTTGGCAAGATCACTGGAATAAAATCCCCTCCAAGCTTCGTGACATCCATCCCAGCGTTAAAAAGCTTGAGTTTCCTTCCATGACACGAAAAAACAAAATCTTAATTCGCCGACTTAGAATCGGCCATACAAGACAAACTCATAAACATTTTTAATGACTTCCCAATATCCACCTACATGTACACACTGTGGTAATATTCTATCTGTTAAACATATTCTCGTAGACTGTCCCCACTTTAACAACGAAAGAAAAAATAATCTTTTGAGTCGAAACCTACAAAATAAAAGAAACGTATTTTAGAATTTGATAATTAATAATTGTACCAATATTTAATGTATTTCTTTATTGATTGTAATGTTACTGTATATTCTTGTAATGTAATGTAATAAAATTGTACCTGTGTCAGTGACCTACGCTGTCGAGACACGTAAAGCTAAATAAAAAAAACTATTACTAATTAAAGAGTTTGCCTTACCACATGGTTCATTATTATACCTTTATTTTTGGCGCGCGAATAGAGCGAAAACTAATGCACTTTTCACTGCATTTTTGAGACGAAGAAATAGCGTAGGTACCGAGTACCGCACACAGCCCCACGTTCGGCTAGCAACTTGAGAACACCAAATCACATCTGCGATTATTTTTTGCGAAAAGTGTCGACAGGCAGGCGTCAGTCGTTATAACCCAAGGCCCTTATGAGGCATTTAAGAGACAAATATTTTGTAGGCAAGAAGTAGTCTGTCACATAAGATTCAAGCCAATATTTGTGAAAACGAAAAATAAACTAATATTATTATAACTTGTTGTTTTTACAACCGCGGGCATACGTTTATGTAACAAACTGTCATTATTTTTCATGCAGAATCAGTCTCTGAAGTTAAATGCTCGTATTTACTTAAACTTTGTATATATTACAAATATGAATTATTCAAAAGGACCAGAAACCGACAACTTGATCCTCTGTAACTCAGAAACAATTGATTTCTAAGTCTTCTGAGTTTCAGCTAATTTAATTGAAACCGCTTTTACATTAGAAAAGTGCCAGGGTCCTTTGCACATAAATTTTATTAGAGTGAATTTTATTACACAATTATTTTACTATATTCTTGTTAAACACACAGATCACATGATCACTTAATAAAATAATATATTCGCATCACATGTAAATTCTACTTTCAACAAACCTTATTCTCCGTATTCTTCAAATCGTCCCATAAATAACTATTTTATATAAATAAAACGTTACTTACATAGTGCAGTCATTAATTTGCGCACGTTTGTTAGAGACATATAATTATTGGTTATTAACTTGTCAGCTATATAACAGAACAAAACGGATGCAACGTAACTGCAAATGAAAGGAGCTCCAGAAAGTAATCCATTCTGAAAATAAAAAGAGGAAACTATAGCAAATACTAAAGTTAAGATTGACACTAAATTACTTTATAGAAAAATTGGAAAAGAAAATAGATTTCTTATATTCTATAAATTATGTCGACAAATAATAAATTTTTATATAACAATAAAATTTTGTTTTCAAAACTTCCACAAAATTTATTATAATATCTTATCACTACAGCTGTTTCGACAGAGTGCCTTTCACAAGTGTGATAACCATGAAGGAACTTTACTCCCACATAAAAAAATCCACAAAGTGTCTTGGAAATCGCCAGACAACCGCACTAACAATCAAATCGACTGCATCGCAATAAGTAAACAATGGAGAACATATCACTTATATGTCAGAACAAGGAGAGGAGAATATACATCCAGTAATGATGGCCGTCAATATTGAGAAACCACAAAACAATGAGACGCAAATAAAATTCATACGAGAACTGCGAGTCAAAATAAATTTGGAAACGATTAACAATGCCCTTGTGAAAAAAAGTAACGATATTTTAGGCTTAAAGAAATACGTTAAGCAAGAGTCGATCACCACAAAAAACGTTGAACAAAATAGAACGTCGCAAACACATTAATCTAGAACTACTAAATTCCAGAACAGAAGCAGAGAAGGAACGACTTGGAAGGTATAGGGAAGCGAATAAAGTTGTCAAGAAGGTAGCAAAGAAAGACAACAGAAAGTAGGCAGAACATCTTGCTGAAAAAGCGCGAGTCACTGATGAACACCAAAACATTAGACAATTATTATCACTTAACAACTAACCAACAAAAGATATGTCAGCCACCAACCAATTCTAAAAAGTAATACAGATAAAGATATAACATCTCCAACAGGAACAAGTCAAAAGATGGCATGAATATTTCCGTGAGTCCCAGCACCACTAGAAGAATATATATACAAAATATAAACCTCATTGTTTATGTTTAAACCCCCCAAATAGAAATGGCCATAGAAAAACTGAAAGGACACAAAGCTGCCGGCCCTGACAATATTCCACCAGAGTTGTTAAAAGTGTGCCCAAGCACAACTGAGAGCCTGGAGAAAGGGAAAGTTTCCCAATGAATGAAAAACGGGACGTATAATGATATAATTAAAAGGCGACAAAAGATATTGAGAAAACTGGAGAGGAATCACATTTCTAAATGCCATAAATAAATTAACAGCAATAACTGTAAACAACCGATTGACAGACAGTGTGGAACCAATATTAAGGAAGGAAAAGGCTGGCTTCAGACCAAACCAATTCTGCATAGACCAACACACTTAAGAGCAATCGTAGAACAATCTAAGAAATTCAGCTCTCCATTCTTCATATGCTTTCTGGGCTTCAAGAAACCCTTTCATCATGCTCACACATATAGCCATACGGAAAGCACTATAGAAAACAGGAATACTAGAAAAATAATATCTCATCAAAGAACTCTACAGTGATATGGCAAGCCATGTCCTACATAACGGCATAACGTCCGATCCAATAGCTGGGCTAAACGGAGTTATACAGGGCTGTATTTTATCTCCCCTAATATTCAATATTTAACTGGGCTCCGTATTAACAAAGAAAAACTCTATTAAAGGATTTTACTGGGGATTAATAAACAAGTTGGAAGATCTAGATTACGCCGATGATGCATGCCTCTTAGCACATACAAAACAGGACATTCAACTCCAAGATTACAAAAAGAATCAAAGAAGGTAGGGCTAGAAATAAACATTAAAAACAAAACAAATGCGATTTGACACCAGAAACAACCAACCTATTGTGATCAACCAGAAAATTGAGAGTGGTGGAAGTTGTGTATCTGGGCAGCATAATTGACTGTAACGGTGGTACAGAGCGAGATTTGCGTGAAAAAATTAATAAGGCTGGTAATGCCTACAATATACTTAATAGCATATGGAAATCCATAGTACACCAATTACAAGTGTTCATCAATAGAGCGTTATGAACAATCCTTCGTATATTTTGGCCTAATTGAAACTCGAATGAAAATTTAACGAATTAAACCAGACAAGAAAATTTCATAAAGCAAATAAGGCGAAGAAAATGAAGATGGCTGGGCTACACACTCCTTAGACTCCCAGATGACACTATCAGGACAACAATGCATTGGAATCCTCAAGGCCGAAGAAAAAAAGACCTAAGAAAACTTCGAAAAGGGCAATACTGGACAAACGGAAAGAAATTGGAAAATCCAGTCCTATCAAACAAGACCTTCCTTGTAGGTCACAGATTGATATTATATAGTTAATACATGCAACACAATATATTTACCACAATTGCTGAAACAAACGTAAAAACTTCATAATTTACTATATTCATATAAGTTCTTACCTTTTCAATACTGAACCCAAGAATACTCTTCATATAAGTAGGTCCAGACACAATAAAAATGTAATGAACCCATATCCTTCCGAACGTAGTAACACCAATCGACCAAGCTGGCAACGAAGTTAAAATTTTTTTCCATGGGACGGCCTGCGTCCTGGAATTTTCATAAGTATTGTTGGTGTTTTCTTTAATGTACTGCTGCTCCCTTAAGCTGATCCTAGGATGTGTTTCGGGGCTATCAAAGGCTAGTAAGTACCAGATGACGCACCACAGGATACCTATGGAGCCTGTTGTGTAGAAAACGGAACGCCAGCCCAGATGCGCAATCAGGAAACCACATAAGGGATACGTTATACCGATACCAATACTGAAACCTAAAATAAAATCAAATATAAGAAAAAGACAAAAATTGGAAAATCCAATTGGTGAAAAGGTATATATGACCTTTAAGATGGACCATAAAAAAATGTACACTAAGTCACTTGTGTTTAGCCAACGACTGTCCGATGAGGCACCTTCGGCATCTGGCTCGTTAGCCTAAATATGAAAACAAAATTGTGCAATTTTCAATATCTTGCTTCAGAACAACTCAACTTAAAAGAATTAACAAGAAATGATCTAAACCCAGAAATAGGTATAAGAATCTGCATTGAAGTAGTACAATCTATCTTTAATGAATTCCCTCCAATAACTCTCAACGATTATATTTACATTAGTATTAAAAATTAATACCAGCAACATTTTAAATGGAACTGGAGTTTGAATTCTAGAAGTATGTGATTTGAAATGTTGCTCGATAGAAAAATACAGAAGATTTTTGGACATTCAAAACTTCCCACCAAAGAACATGCACAGGAGTTAATGGTGAACAACAACTCCATCTCTACCTCTCCCCCTCTCATATATGTCATCTCTTAACAAAATATAACGAAAAAAAAATTAATTCTTGATCAAATTTAAACGTCAATTAGCTCGTCTAAATAATAAGTTTATAACATATTTTCACCCCTATAAAACCATCACCTTAAAATTTAATACTTTATATTTTTCTGCATTTTTTTTATTTGATCATTCTTTTTCTATATTTATTAATCAATTAATATTTATTATTTAATAAATTATTTTTAGGGGCTGAAATGAGTAAGTACAAGGTTAATATATATAATAACGGATTTATTACGGCTGTCGCCGCTTCTCCGCCGTCTCTTGCCGCCATTGCTTCATCAATATCGTTGCGCCAACTTCTCCGTGGTCGTCCTCTCTTTCTTCTTTCAGGAGGGATCCATTCCAGTACTCTCCTAGGCCATCTGTACTCTGGCATTCTTTTAACATGTCCGAACCAGATTAATTGTTTTCTTTCTATGTCATCATTGATATTTCTCTCCATTTTCATTTCGTTTCTTATTTGTTCGTTTCTAACTCTCTCCAGTTTCGATCAAGTACAAGGTTAATAAAAATAATTATCAATATAAGTATATAAAAACTTTTATTTAAAAAATCCTTTATAAAAGGTTTTTTAAATATTTTTATTGTTTATTTTAATAAATGTAAACAATTGAAAAAATGATTACTTTGGGGTTTAATTAGCAATAATTTTTTTGTAAGCAAGTTTTTTCAAGAAAGTCGTCTCTTGAACGTTTTCATCTACAATGCATAGTTTTTTCCCAATATTGAAATAAATAAAAAACGTCGCTTTTTTGCTTAAATGTTAATAAAAAAACCACGGCGCAGTGAAAATTTCAATACCCACAAGATGCGGGTAGTACGCCTTTTCTATTGACTTCCTTCAGGTATCCCACTTGAAAAATACCGTCCAGTAGTTTTTCGATTTTTAAATTCTTCGTTTCCTGGAGTAAGAGGCTAGTAATCGTCGACATCTCAACAAAACTTACCTATTTTAATACAGGGTTCTTTTAAAACGTGAAGAAGACTTGGTTTTAATAAAGATACAGACATTCATTTAAAACACATAAAGATGTCATCAAAATGTTATTCCAAATTTTCACGCAATTATTGGCAAGAGTTACTTTTACTTGACGATAATGAAACTTCCCAACGGTGTGTCATTGCAATTGAAGCCCCAGAGTCCCGAGTCTCGAGGTCTCCAGATCTCAATTGGATTGAATATGCTTGAGACCTCATAATTATGTACACGAATTAAAAACTAACACGATTCAGCGATTAATGCACCTAGTACTTCGTGTCAACTTGAAATCCAAATCAGCCAAGATATGCTTAACAATTAAGTATGGAAATACGTAGCCCAGCAATGATTAAAGTACTTTGTGCGTATACAGGTTATTAAAAGTTATTGTTTAGACAAGGCGAAAAGCTCAGGATCGTTCGGAATAATATTCTTATAAGATTTTTTTGCATAATCACTTTCATGAAATACCCCAAAATAAGCTTCAAGAGGTCGCAAACAGATAGATAAACCATAGATAATAATTAAATAACAAAATATAACAAAAATATCTCTATTTGTTGCAATTTACTATTTTTGTTGGGAATAAGGCACATTTTGTGGAATATCCACGTGGAAATCGAAACGTCAAATAAACTTAATTTTAAAGCAAAATTATGGCTTATTACCAACAAAAATAGTTAATTGCAATAAGATGCCACAAAAAAATAGCTTCAGAACTTTATTGTGTGGAGTAATTTATTTACTGTCGCAATATATTAATCTACTTGTGGCATTTGAAGAAAATATAAACAAATTAAAGAAAACTGTATCTCAAATTAGTTTCAGTCAAACAAAGGAAGAACGGTCCGAAGATTACCTTTATTACAATTTTTTTAGCACATTGTGTGTCATAAATTAACGCTAGGTAATGTAAATATAACAAGCAATTTCCGGAATTTACAATTAAATATTTACCTAAAAAGTTCAAGAGCAATTTACTAAGAAATTACCAAAATACGATAATTTTTATGGGAAATCCTTAAATCTTTTTGTAAGAATCAAATTGTTTGCGTTAACAATACAAAAATTCATATTTTAAATTGAGTTAACATTTATACGTTTGTTTATGTAGCAGTTGATTTTTTTAATGTCAGGCTCATTTTGGATGACACATATCCACTTGATTGGATTGTCTTTTGAATTTTAATTAAATTATTGATTCTAAGAAGTATACCAGGAGCCAAAATATGTTTGTTTATTAAATTTTCCCTATAACTGAAACAATTTAGAAAATTTCCCAAAATCAAACATTTTTTAAATAAATAATAATACTTATTTATAAACTGCTGCCATCGACTAGATGTACATTAGGGTGTCCCGTCTTTTTTTTTTAGCTACACTATCGCAAGAGGTATCCAAATTTGCGTAATTTTCCAGAGATTATGAAAAATGTAAAATAAAAACGATAGCATGTCACCCTCAGGGCTCTACTACACTTTAAAGTTTTGTAAATTTTACGTTTGTACAGACCTAAATCATATACTTAATAATACACAAATTAAATTTAAAAGATATTTTATTATTAAGATTAATGAAAAAGGTTAAAAAACTTAACAAACAAAGTAGATTCTATATTTGATGACAAAAACTTAAAATTTGAACTTATTTTTGTTTCCAAAATTTGGCATTTCTGCTCGAGACTCCAACTTGGTTCTGATTAAGCTATCTCTAGAAGTAGCATCAGTTACATTCTGCGAGGCCCCTGTAATCAGTTTAACACATCTTTCCACAAATTGTGTGTGGCAGGGAAAGTCAAAAATATCCAAGCTTTTATCTTTTACCATGACTTGAAGGTCCTCAGTAGAAATATGCCGAAGAACCGGCGGTGTTGTAACCTGACAATCCTAACATTCGTGCCACATAACAATATCGGTGTAATCTTTAGCAGAGAAGTTAATTTTTGGTGTTTTAAATATTCTGCGTTTATGGCTACATTCAGTGTCTCTAGCTTTTTTTATTCTTCGCCATGCCAGCTCCCTAATGTGATCTCTATCATCAAACAACATACTCACAAGTAAGTTTTCTGGGTGGGCAAAAAGGCGTTTCTTTCGATAACCCTTCAGAAGCAATGGCATATATTTCTGAATTGGACGGATCCTTTCTATTATACTTTAATTTTAGATCGTTCTTCAGAAATAAAAAATACATTTCATAACATCTCTTATAGTTGGTAGCTGTCGATCGTCAAGTTCTTTGTAAGGTCCCATTATAGAATAAGTAGTCTCACTACGCCTAGAACACATGATTTAAAACTCACAAAATCAGCTTTTGACACTAGAACAAACGCAACTGAGCAACTGTAATGATGTTGATGTTGAACGTCGAACGACGTACCGACCACCCCGAGCCACCTTCTCTTTCTACTCGTCTTTCTCCTAACATCAAAGCAGATGTGACGTAACCAAAGTTCACAAAATTCTCTAAACTTTAAAGGAACATATATGTAATACGATGCAGTATTATACAATAGTACAGTACAATCTCAATTTATTTTAGTTCAGGAGCCGAAAAAATATTATCACAAAAATGACAATTTTTCCAAACTTTGAAGATCGGTAGAACCCTTAAGATATATTTTTATTTTATTTTTAAAAATACTGTGATAATCTATTGGCAATTACATAAATTTTAAAAAATCTTGCACTAAATAATGTTTTATATTTAGTTCAAGATGCGAAATTAAGTATAGTGAAATATTACCATAAAAATGACAATTTTTCAAAACTTTAAAGTTCGGTAGAACCCTGAAGATATATTGTTATATATATTTTTTTTTAATTATTGTATTAAACAAAAACAAAAAGCGATTTTTCGGGACACCCTAATGTACATCCAACGTTAAAAAATATAAATAACTAAAAATCATATTAATAGACAACGGAGAAGCAGAAAAATAAATCAAAGAAAAAAATTAATACAGTGAATAAGCTCTATCATACAAATAAAAAACTACAAATAAATAAAAGAATTACTGAGTAATAAATCAAAAACAAAGATTTATAAAACAATAATTCGAATAATGAAATAGAAATACAAATTTGAAGAACAATCAATAAAAATAAATATAAACGAATTTATACAAAGAACGAAGCATGATCTACTAAAAGAAATTAATGAAAAATGAAGATATGTGTAAAATAAAACACCAGCGAGCCAAATGTCTAAAGTGGGTGATCGACGTGCGAGCCATAATACCGCGGTTTTAAGAACGACGGTTTTACTCGCGGCTAGTTGGTGCTGATCGACTAGCGAGGAAAACAGTCATTGTCAACCGTCCACAGCTAACATGTCGTGTTCAACTGAAAGTGAAGTTTTATGTTACTTCGCTATAGCATACTACGAAATTAAAAAAAAAGCGGAGACGCCCTAGATGTTGGGTATTTAAAAGTTTAACATATGCGGTAAGTCGAGTTGTTTTGGTTTTGTATTCTGGCGATGTACATTTCCATAAACACAGTCTCGTAAACAATATATAAATTCTTATAAAAAGTCGTGGCTGAGAGTTCGCATATCCATGATTAAAAACTGTCGCTTCAACGGTCGCTGAAAACTGCCGGTTTTGCTCGCCAGTAAAAAATAAAACAAACTGACGAGCCACAAGCCAGGCTTGTTGGTATATAAAATAGCGGTATTGCAGTGATACACTGGCGAGCTTTACCGACGAGCCACAAAACCGCAGTTTTACTCGCCTGTCGATCAGGACCTTAAGACATATTTGGAGAGTAAGGTCAACGATGGCAATATTCCCAATATAAGAACAGAGATCAAACGGCAAAGAAAAATAATTGGAGAAAACCAATAATAGGACAAGGACTGATCTACTCCATTAACCTAGTTCCACGCAGCTTCAAAACCGGCATAACCCCTGTA
Organism: Diabrotica undecimpunctata; assembly: GCF_040954645.1. Classification (NCBI taxonomy): domain Eukaryota; kingdom Metazoa; phylum Arthropoda; class Insecta; order Coleoptera; family Chrysomelidae; genus Diabrotica; species Diabrotica undecimpunctata. The sequence goes on along the minus strand of NC_092804.1, from coordinate 53,514,999 downwards.
GGAAGTCAATCTATACCAGAGAGAAGGAGATATTGATAGATCACTTATGTTGAAAAGAAACATAAAACTCGAAGCAGTGTCTGAAAAAGGAACATGGAGGCGCAGATAAAACTTTCGAGCTACAGAACATATACAGGCACAAGTTCAATGGAAAATATATTATTACCGCAATCAAACACTTCAGTCTACAATAGACAGGATATATTATAGTCCGACCATTACAAACAATTTAATGTTTCGATTATCTCTCCGGAAATTCGTTCTCAAAAAAGGATTATTTATGAATTCTGTTTAAAAAAGTCTATAACCGCCAAGAATGTTAAGGTTAAGTGACAAAATTTTTAAATGAACTTTTTTGAGAACAATATAGGTATGGAGTGGAAATCGAAACGTCAATTTTTTAGTTACCAATATAAATATATATATATATATATATATATATATATATATATATATATATATATATATATATATATATATATATATATATATATAGAAAGATTTCCGCGGTTAGTACATTAAATCTAGAGTTAAGGTTCTTGCTATTACAAGAATTATTATTGAACTCAACAGTGTTCCAGGTTGAACCGAGGTTCAATCTTCTTCTTGACCAGGGCTTCCGAGCCCCACACACTACTAGCCTGATCACTAAACAATGTATTACCGCCACTGGGAACAGAGGACTGTTCATTTATACAGTCGATGGTGACGTGGTTTCGGTGGGGGTTGGCGGGGGGTTAGCGTGGAAATTTACGCGGGGATTGGCGCGAACATTTCTGACAGTAGGATTTCCATTGGCGGGTGGAGCGGACGATATTTTCTTTATGAGAGCTCTTCATGTCGAAGGTAACCGTATGCCGTCATCTTTTTTATTTAGACAATTTGGCCTTTTTTCAATTTCTATGACTTCTCGGATAATTTTTGGTTTATAGAAGCGGATGGGGGCTGGTTCGGGAGTTTTCAAAATCAATTTTGTGAACTGTATGAAGATGGTGTTGACCTACAGCTGAAATTGAATCGGAATTGCGAACAGAAATGGAATGTTTATAAATCCTATTTTGGATTGTACGATTTGTTTAGCCTATATAGGATCGAGTAGTTTGCAAAAGGATTTTTCATAAACTCTGCACAGTGTTGTTCATTTGGAATGTTATCTTTGATTGATGGGACAAGACATGAAAGTTTTTGTTAGGAGGTAAATATTGTCTTTATTCCTCTTGATTTTTTGAAGAATTTTATCGATTTTGTTAGCGACACCTTTGATATAAGGCAGAAAAGCTTTTGTATGATGAGGATCCGAGTCTTTGGGTTAAGTGGGAGATTGGTAAATTGATGTCTGTGCATACATACTAACTTTATTTTACTATTAACCCGCATTAACTTTTTCTTGTTTGAAACGTTCTAAACTTTTGGCATTCTTTTCATCAGGTAGCTTAGCATCCTCCGTGGATGTGTTAGTGATTGCTTTGGAAACCTCAGAGTATTCTAACACTATTACATTGGTCGCATTGCTCCTGTAGTGATCCTTTTCCAAGTTAACATGTTCCTTTTCCAAGTTGGCTGCACCGTACTGAAGACGACCAATAGTCAGAAATACGTCTATACGTATAGTTTTTTGTGGTTAGTGATACCTAGGTGAAGTTTTTTGAAGACGATTTTCGGACTAGAAATATAAATCTCAAAAAATATTTAATTTTAATTATTTTTTGGTTTATTCCCAAAAAAACTAAGCAATCCTTAGGGTTTTACGTATCATTTAAATGACTCATTATTTTTCTACCAGGTCAGTATATTTAAATTATCTGTAAAGTTGATTTTTTGCATTTGCATTATTCACGTTAATCTTCCGAGATGATCTAGTCTTGACAGTATACATTTACATGGGATTTCCAAATGTAATCACTGAACGTTGAAAATTTTATCTGTAAATAATATCAAAAATGATTTTAAATAAATGTTTTATAAAAAAGTTAATTTAACAGATAATCGTATCGGAATTATCATTATGGAAAGTTTTAAAGATTATTCAATAACAATATTTATGGTATTCTTTTTATAGTTTTGGAACTTTTGTTTTTAAATAAGATATAATTTTTAAGATAATATTGTTGTTGATCACTTTTTTTAATTCTAAAGAAACTACTGACTATGACTTAAAAGATGATAAATTATATAAATATGATGATTCATAATGTTTTTAAACAATAGAACAGATTATCGTTTCTTTGTTGTATCATGTATTGCGAGTTAATTTATGATTTCAGTGCAAGACAGGATTACGTTTGTAAATAATATACGAGAAGGAAGATTCACATCCCGTCAAACCAGCCATTCTCTGATAAGTGTTTCACTATTTTTAGCTAGTCAGATAGACCTCCTAGATGAGACGGAATGAAAAATATTTCCCTTTATGTAACAGTGATTAAGTCTACTAGCTTAATATAGCTAACCTACTGCATTGACATGTTTTGTCTCTCTAATCCAGAGGACACTAGATTACGCATGATATTTTTCATAAAATATTTAAGGAAGTACCATCATGTAAAAATAATTCTAATTCTAAACTGATTACACCAGTCGGCGAATGAGAAAAAGGGTTTGTATTAACCACCTATTTACGTAGGAAAATATTTTTCATTCCGTCACACCGAGCAGGTCTATCTGACGAGCTGTCATAGAATGGCTGGTTTGACGGAATGTGAATATTCCTTCTCGTATATTATTTACACATCATTTTATACTTTATTTAAAGTAGAAAATTGCGAATTATTTCTACATGACGGTGTGTACTTAGATATTTTATGAAAAATATCAGGCGTCATATAGTGTCCTCTGGATTAGAGAGACAGAATATGTCAATGTAGTAGGTTGGCTTCAATTTAAACCAGGATTAGGTTTATTTCCATTTAATTCGTAAACATAAGGCCAGGTTACTCAAAAAAGTGTTTTTTTTTTAAATAAATTTTATTTATAGTACAAAAGATACCTATTTTAAAATCAAACTTTTTACAAGTGAAATTACATACATTAAACTACTTTTACTACTTTTAAATGGCGGCTCTGAAAATGCTGCTTAAACTCGACCAATAATTTGTTGATGAGTGTCATCATTTCTTGGAAAACAAATTATTTGAAAGCATAAAAAAAGTAGTTTCATATTCTGTATCGAATTGGCTATAGTCGGTACTACAATGAAACATTTCGAAACAATGAAAATCGACACGTCAAAATAAACGTAGTTTCTCCTGAAATTGTGATTTATTCCCATTAAAGAAAGTAAATAACCTTAAAATGCTACAAGAAAATAGCAGCAGAACAGTAATATACAGTCCCCGGCCAAATTATTATTAGATGCACTCCTGTTTTTTAAAAAATTATTAATAATGACACTCTGTTAATCAATTCTTGCCAGAACGTAAACAAGTCTAAACCTGCTCCCATGGCGTTTGCGAGAGCTTCAGTTGCGGACGAGCGGACGTGTCTCTGTCGCTTTATGTGCTGTGTGAGCTGTGTCTGTTTATTTAGCCGGTTGATAATACGCAGTAATTTGTTTATTTTGTGTGCAGATTTTAAATAATCTGTTTGTAAGCTTTCACCATAGGTAACAAATGCGTTTTTCACCACGTCAAAAAGCTAAAGTAAAGGCCATCGTGAATGTTAAAATATTTTCAATCCTCGAAATATTACGAAGGTTGAAGGTTTCTGAAGCTAGTGTACGGCCATAAAGAAGAAGATTGAACCAGGAGGAAGAATTGAGTCCAAAACGAAAGAAAAAATGCGGCAGTAAGCCTATTTTCACTCCAAGGCCAGAAAGACCTTTAAAGAAATTTTGCCTGGAAAACAGATTAGCTACCACAAACTTGATAAAATCGCAATTCCAAGATGTCAGTGTGAATGCTTCTGAACGTAGTATGCAAAGAAAATCGAAAGATTTGGGTTTTAAGGCAGCCCACGTTAACACCTGCGATGAAAGCAACGCATCTGAATTGGGCCAAACAGTGGCGTGACAAAAAGGACTTCTGAAGATCGGTAAGTTTAACCCACAGAAAGACCAGCAAACATTTGTTTTCTATTGTTGACAGCTTTGCTTCAGTGATGAAAGCACATTCGAAATTTTGCAGAACAAAGCTCAGTTTGTGCGTCGTCGTCATGGAGAAACGTTTCATCCTGACTGTCTTGTTCAGACTATGAAACACCCTACAATTATAAATTAAGATATAATTGTAATAAATTATGATAATTTAATTAAATTATTCTTTAGGAGCTAGCGTCTTAAAGAGTAATCTTTACATATTTTCTCTTAAAGTATTATAATTTTTACACAAACTAAAAAAAAACTAAACAAAAATTAAGAAATCAAAATCATTTAACATGGTGTGGAAATAATTATATCAGGTTAATACTATAAAAAAATAATATAATTGAATTTTGTTAACTTCTTCTATGAAGCTGATGCTAAGGATTTTCAACAAAATAAAAAAATGATGTACTTATCTGGATGGTACATTATTGTCTCGTTAAGAACGAACAGGAATGCCTTTGTGGTCTCTGGATCCAAAACTCTAACAAGAGGTAACGTGAACTTTATCCATCTCTATTAGTTTATGTATTCATTATTTTCAAAAATAATTTAAATTTAATTTAAAAAATTTAAATAATTTAAATTTTGTAAAGCTAAAGTTCCATATATCCGGAATTCGTAAAGCCAGAATTATGCTCACACACAAAAAATCTAAAATGCCAAAGTTCCGCCAGAAAGAATATTAGTGAAATAGACAAAGTTGTTATATATATTTTCCTTCTGATGGACTGAGATGAAGACACACTATATGTACACTTTACACAAAAGTCTGGTATCGAGTGACGATGTGAATTTTTCAAGTCATAAAATTAATTCAAGTTAAAAGGATTTTGAAATACTCGAAATAAGACCTACAGACGGTAGTATAGTGAATGGCGCTCCAATCTCACATGTATGTCGAACTGGATTCGAGTCCTACAGGGATAATTACTGATTTATATTTAAAAATTCTCCAACATCGAAACGGTGTGAATATACTGTAATTTTTACATAGAATGAACATGAAGTTTATTTTCTGTTGAACAATTTGCTAACAAAAATAGCAAAATAAACTCCTGTAAAATTTGGTTCAGCACTTTTTTATTTAAGAATGCACAAAGAGATTTAAAAAATTATTTAACAACTTACCCTGAAAGCTGGACATAAAGCGACTTCTTTCTGGAACAGGTATCCAGTGACCTACAAGAGCATACATGGCAGGCCAAGTCAAACCCTACAAAAAAAAGAAAGAAAAATAATATCTTGCTGTCGAAAAAAGTGTTTATTATATGTTTATTACATGCTTCAAGATATGTACCATCAAATAACAACTATAGTACATATCACGAATTTGCGACTATGAATTTTGGATTAGGGATGAAAGCTTTCTCTTAAACCGTCCGTTGTGCTGAGAAAGTTAATAGCTAATTCTTCCAATATTTTAAACACTGCCCAAGACATGCAAGAAGATGGTTATAACTGATAATTTACACACATCAAAAAGGTCTTATAGACAAGCCGAAAAGCTCCCATGAGATTTTGCATACTGACTTTCATGAGATACTAAAAAATAAGGTTCAAGAGGTCGTCCAGGCGAAAAGTTATTCAAACTTTTGTTAAACAATTTTTTTAACATTTTCACAAATTGTAACAATCAATTTTTTCGACCCGGACAATTTTTTTTGATTTTTTGGATCATACTGAACAAAATAGGTCCGTTGTTTTTGTGTAAACTTGATCGTTTTCGAGTTATAAATAATATAAAACTGAGAGAAACGAAAAATTACGATTTTCAAGGCTCAAAAATACAAGTAAAAAACATTATTTTTGAATTCACCAAGGACGTAAATTCAAGTTCAAACCTTGTTCTATCGTTTCCCGATAAGTATTTTAGGCCTATTTCATTTTAAAACCTTGTTTTTTAATCGTTAATGAAGTGCTTATGACAGGAAGGGCGCTCGGACTGCGGCGTGTATAAGAGAGAGAAACAAGATCTAGGGCACAAATTTTTGCTGGTTTAAATTCTCATTGTACAAATGAGCGCCCGCCCTACCATACGCTCTTTATTATCAATTAAAAAACGATGGTTTAATAGTTATTTATGCACCAATGGTGTTATTAAGATGACTATGCCCAGAGAGCAACAAAATCCAGCCAGAGTACCTGGATGAACGTAATTATCCAGTAACACCAGTGATACATTTGTACAATGAGAATTAAAACCAGTAGGGTTCCGATGCTTCAAAAATTGATTGAGAAGGAATTGAAAGGAGAAGGTTGCTCTGTTAAAACATAACAAACACTAATCAAGTCATCCCTTATACCTTCCCTTTAGCAGCGTTCGTACTGGCAAATTATTTAGCATACTTTTTTTTAAACTCTTCTCTCTATTCGGATTGCCGAATATCTTCCTCTTCAAGTGCCATCTCCGCGGCGGAGGTCGGCAATCATCATAGCTATTCGGACTTTTGAGACGGCTGCTCTGAAAAGTTCATTTGATGTACATCCGTACCACTCTCTCAGGTTGCGCAGCCATGACATTCTACGCCTCCCTATTGCCGAATATAGGCCTCTCCTAATTCTCGTCATTCATCTCTGTTGTTTGTAAGATGTTTTCACATTGGTCCTGCAGTTCTTTTAATATCCTTCTTCATATGGCCGCCAATTCCCGATTTCTTTATTTCATCGGCCATCCTTAATACGTTCGTTATGTCCAGCACATTTCCATTTCAGTTTAGCTGCCTGTTCGACAGCATCTTTTACTTTTGTTCTATTACGAGTCTTCATTGGTTTTATGGTCTTTGAGTACCCAGCATCTGTCGTTCTATAGCTCTCTGAGTTTGTCTGATGATCTTCTCCGCGTTTATTTTAGTGAATGTCCAGGTTTGGGCTCCATATGTAAGTACGGGTAGGATACAGAAATTAAACACTTTGGTTCCCAGTCTTTGAGGTATATTTTTATTTTTAAGTACGTATGAGGGTCTTCCGAATGCTGCCCATCCCATTTTTACAAGTCTGCTTATTTCGGTAGTCTGATTTTCTTTGCTTTCCTTGACATTTTGACCCAGATATGTATATTCATCTACGTGTTCTATCTCTGTCCATTGGATGTTTATCATAGGTTTGTCATATTTGTTTGACATTAGTTTAGTTTGGCTGAAATTCATTTTCATGCCATTTTTTAGGGATTCTGTGTGTAGCTCCTCAATCATCGTATTCAATGCATTCCACGTGTAGGCTATTAGTACTACATCATCTGCGTATCTAAGATGGTTCAAGTATCTTCCGTTAATAGGGATGCCCTTATTTTCCCAGTCTATTGATTTAATTATCTTCTAGGGCAGCTGTAAATCATTTTGGAGATATTGTGTCTCCTTGTCATGCTTCGGTTGATTTTTACTGGTCTTGTTTCTATTCCATTACCCAACGTCACTACCATATCAGCTTGCATGTACTTGCTTTTTAGTATGCTTTTTAGCATACTAAAAACTCTTAAATGCATCTCTTTTCCAAATAAGCAGGTCGGTATATACATAGATTCACTAGCCAATCTATTAAAAATATATTCACCGATCATCAAACAGTCCAAAAGATCCTAGACTCTTACTAACTAGAATCACTACCCAAAACATAACAGTTACCATAATTTGGCTACAATCCCATATTGATATAGCAGGGAATGGAATTGCAGATCATTATGCAAAACATTGTAAATGCAGATCCATATGGCAACAGCACTGGGATACTAACAGCTCAGCCTTACTTAATATACTTCTTCTAGTGCCGACTCCACTAATGAAGGTTGGCTATAACTATTGCACATTCGTCTATACGATAAACAGCCATCCTACATTTGGCCTATAGGCCTTCTAGGACAAGATCTCATAGTGATAAGAAGACTTCGCATGGGTCATTCAAAACTATCCCATGGCTGACTGATGTCCTCTAGGACTCGTCCTTTCACACGTCCTTCTTGTGGAAGTTGCCAATCATACTTGACAATCAAACGTATACTTACGGAATGCCACCAATATTCAGCCAGAAGACTACACTATCGTCTTAGACATGAACGTCGAGATATTCTACACAATTCGTATCAAGTAAACTCTCTACCTGATAAGGTTGTGAGCTCATATTTATATCTGGGATCGTTGATCAAAAACACAGGGTCACTACCGGAAGAAATAAAACGTAGATGTGATGTAGCAAAAATCGTCATAGGAAAGATAGCCAAAATATGGACGGACTCTCAAATTTCAGGAACTCTAAAAATGAGGTTGATCAACTGCTTAATATTCCCAATACTGACATACAGATGTGAATCTTCGACCCCACGAGAAGCGGAAAGAAGAAAGATGCACGCCACTGAAACGAAGAATGTTACTAATTCCGTGGACCGACCACAGTACAAATAATGCAATTCTAAATGAACTAAAAGTCAGCAAACGTCTATCCACCAAAGTTCATCTCCAACAATTAAAATACTTTGGACATGTTATAAGAGCAGACACAGAAAACATGAAAAGACTTATTATACAAGGAAAGGTAGAAGGTCGAAGATCACGGGGAAGATCCCCAACAAGATGGGTCTAATAGGAATATGCAAAAGAGCTATGCATGAGGTAAAAGAAATGACCAGAGACAGAGATCTTTAGAAACGTACAATACTCAACATCACGATGACCTCTACACTACCTCCGGGAGTCAGAATTGAAGAGAGAAACTATGTACTACAATTTCTTAAAGATGAGCAATTATATAAAAATATATAATCGCATGGTAATAAAAACATATAGTTTAACATATTTTGCTTTAACCCTTTCCGACACGGCGTACACTGTAGTGTACATATACTTCAAATGCTAGTAATGGGCTATTTCCGAATCAACTCTCTGTAAGTCATGCGGCACACTGTAGTGTCGTATGACAAATTGCATATAAAATCGACGCATCACATCAAAACGTTTACCTTGTACTGGGGTCGTATTTTTGAATGTGTTCGAATTTACTCGCATGCGATTAGTTCGAACGAAAAAAAATCGTGCACGAACGTAAAAGCGTATTTTCGAACGCAATTCGAAAGTTTAATTCGCATACGAGAATCCGTTAACCCAAATTCATCGGCAACGCCGCAAATTCGCACGAAATTAAGAAAAGAAGAGGTAGAGGTGACAGGCGACATTTGTTTGACTGACAAATTTATTTTACTTGTTGCAGCAGACTTGAAGTTTTTTAGTTTTTTGTGATTTGCTCAATTTTCTACACAGTGTTAACGTGTTTTGGCTTGTGTGTAACGATAATACCATCACAATTCAGTGTTCTGTTTCTATGAAATATAGTTTAAAAGTATACATTAAAGAAATTTTAACATTACTTTATTGATGCATGCATTTTATTGCTATTTTTATAAAACAACATGCTTTATTATTCACACAACCTTGTAAAATTGTTGTAGTAACTATTAGAATACTTAGATATTGCAAAAAGCGGAAAGATTATGTAAAAAAATTAAAAAATAACGAAAAATACAAATTATTCACACTAAGCAACGTTTGTTTGGAAAGTGAAACTGACATATGTCAATCAAATCTACGTCATCACTCCTGCGGTCCATTAAAAACCAAACTAAATGCAAAAGTCAGAAATGTCAAACTCCGTGTGTTTACCGCTATTCGAATCACAGACCACTAATAACAGAGGTAGGTGATCTGTGATTCGAATGGTGAATACCCACTCGAGCAGTCGTGTACGAAAATCGTCGTATACGATGCGTTCGAAATCAACTCGAAAATACGAATCATCGATTTTCGTTCGAAATTCATCATCTTTCGCATACGACTTCCGTTCGAACGGTTTCGAAAATACGGGCCCTGTTTTGTGTAAAGTGACCATTCTTAGTACAGTGAATATCACGTTGGCGTATAACCTCAAATTAGTTATAAGTATTTCTGGTGTTTTTTGCGTGTTTATCAAACTGTTATATTTTTCTCGAGTCTATTGTAATTTCAGGTAAGTTATGAATTATTGGTTTCTTAGAAAACTTCTAATATTTTGATAGCATGAAGGTTTACAAATATGTACTTTACAGTGTACATGATGACTGACAGACGGTACTGGAAAAAACCGTTAACTGAGAAGGAACTTTATGAAATCATCAATGGAGATAATTCCGATTTAGAGGAACTAGATATGGAAGAGGATAATTACTTTGAAGATCGTGATATGCAGTGTAGGGGTAAGTGGGACTCTTCTTAGTTTTTTATTCCTTTTTCTTTAGCAAAATTGTGTGATATTAGAGTACTGTTGTTTGTAGATGAGAATGAATTGGTGGAAGGCGATATATGTGAGGAACCAGAAGAAGCTGCGCTGATTGAAATTGTGTCCGAATCACATGATATTCAAGACACGCCAATGCAAGAAATACACACATGTCAGACAGCACACGAATTTGCAAGCGAATACCTGAAGTCACAAAATTTAATTGAAAAAGAACAGATCAGTTGGACAAAGGGGATCTATGAAATGTCAAAAAATATTCAGTTTTATAAAAGTAAGAAACAAGAAGTGATAAGTTTACCCAGTCCAGTAGAAATTTTTTACCAGTATTTCACGGATGAGCTGCTCAATATCTGCGTAGAAAAAACAAACTTATATGCTGTTGTTAGCTCTGTGCCAAACTTTCCCGCTACAAACATTGCAGAAGTCAAGACATTTTTTGGAATTCTGTTAATAATGGGTAATTTGAATTATCCGAGAGTCCGAATGTACTGGTAACAAAAATTTGCAGTTACTCTAATATCTGAAAATATGCAAGTAAACAGATTTTTCAATACCATAAAAAAAAGATGCAGGCAGTTGGAACCGGAGGAGGTATATAGTATCGATGAACAAATGGTTCCTTTTAAGGGTGCTGTGAATATTAAACAATACATTAAAAATAAGCCGACGAGATGGGGTATAAAATTATTCCTATTATGTGGGATAAGTGGAACAATATATGATTTCATCGTCTACCAAGATGCAAATACAGAACTGAAGGCAGAGTATATGTTGTTTGGCCAGTCTCCGGCTATAGTAATGCACCTATCCGAGCAAATACCTCCAGGAGCACAACTTTATTTTGACAATCATTTCAGTTCTTATTGGTTATTTCAATGGTTGTCAAAGAAACCAATATATGCCGCTGGTACAATTCGGTTGGACCGCTTTTCTAAACCACCTTTTACTATGTGCCAAGAGAATAAAAAGAAACTTACCAGGGGTTTCGTCGAGAACGTTATCTGCAGAAAATCTGGTGTTGTACAAACTAAGTGTATTGATAGCGGAGTTGTTACTCTGGGTTCCAATTTCGTTGGAGTAAGTTCTTCTGATGTATGTCGAAGATGGGATAAGAAGATAAAAGAGTATATTGAAGTGACACGCCCCAAAGTAGTTTCTCTTTATAACTGTGATGGGAGGTGTTGACAAGTGCGATTTTCTTATTTCTTTGTACAGATCGTTTATCAGAACAAAGAAATGGACTGTTCGATTAATGTCACATGCTGTTAACATGGCCGTCACCAACAGCTGGTTGGAATATAGAAAGCAAACGGAGGAGCTGAAAATAATGCAAAAAAATGTCATGGACCTTATACATTTTCGACAACACGTTGCTGAGGCACTTATTTTGGCAGGAAAAATACCCAGCAAAAAACGGGGGAGACCAGTTTCAAATAATCTTTTACATCCTCAAGGTAGTTCTCCTGTAGGTAACGCATCTCCTTCTGATAAACAAGTGCGTCCGATTGAAGATATTCGTTATGATAACTTTAGCCATTTACCGACTTTCTGTGACAAAATCGCTCGTTGTAAAGGAAGCAACTGTGGATCAAGAACGTATATTCGTTGCACAAAATGTCAAGTATCATTATGTATTGCTCGAAATCAAAACTGTTTTACAGATTTTCATACCAAATAAATAGTTTTTGTCAATTACAGTCTTATAAATAAAAATCATTTCATATTGATATGTGTCTGTTACGCAACGATAAAAGTACGCAAGACTGCATACCTTGGACACATACTAAGAAATAATAAATATAGTCTTCTGCAGGTCATCATGCAGGGTAGAGTCGATGGCAAAAAGGGAATAGGTAGAAAGAGGAAGTCATGGCTGCGAAATATTCGAGACTGGACAAACATGACTGTAGACGAATTATTCCACGTTGCAAAAGACAGAGAAGCTTTTAAAAATGTGGTCGCCAACCTCCGTTAATGGGGACGGCATAGGAAGAAGAAGAATGTGTCTGTTAATCATTGTGTACACTGCAGTGTACATGACGTAACTTCAGAATGTCAAATTTGACAAATTTCCTGAGGAGCTTAAAAATTGTAGAAAAATATTTCTAATAATCGCTAAAACTTAAAAAAAATTATATATCGTTTTAAAAAATTCGTGTCGGAAAGGGTTAATGCATATTGTTTATTGTAAGTAATTGTGTATTAAGTGGTCATAGCCAAGCACGTTTATTCTAAAATAAATTGTTGTTCCAAAGTGAGCAACAAAAGTGCATACACTATGTGTACATGAGTTTAGCGTAAAAAAAGGGGATCGCTGAGTCTAGGCGGGTGTTAGGAGTGCGTGACAGCCCTTTACGTGCGATAGGTCGCCACGCTAGCAATCTAACCCGCCGCATTAGATGTTTCATAAAAAAAAAGTCATAAAGAACTGAAGAATCTAAAAATACTTTTGTTATAACTTATGCGGAAATATATAGTAATTGACAAATAAGAGCTCTACATACGTAAGATTTTATTGGTTTTCAAAATAACTTACTTTAGAAATAGATACCTATTAGAAAATACGTATTTCCTGAATTAAATTTGGAAAATGGAAATGTTGGAAATGTGAAAGGTAAATTTAAATTTAGACTGCATATAATCTTAGCGGACATTTGCGTCACGAATGTACGTATCTCAATTTTCTGCATGATTTGTAAAGCATTTTCCTGAATAGGTCTTCACCTATTTATCGTCAAATTGCATGGAATTTACATATACATATAAGCAGATAATTCACGAAGATTTAAGACAACCGGTGATGTTTTGTTACTTAGTTTTCAAGGACAGAAAAGGGACTAAAATAATTATAATTATCCAATATATTCATATTATTTTATATTATTATAGGTTCCATTTTCTATAACTCTAATTTCTCAGTAATAATTATTATCTAAATTTCAATTCAGTTTATTATTCAGTAATTCACACTGTTGGATTAAATGTTGTAAGATGGCAAGGAAGTTAAACCTTTCTTTTTGATGTGTTTCTAATGCAAGTTGTTCCTTATCTTTTAGTTTATTGGACGTATCAAAATTTTATTGGTTTACTGGACAGTTTACTAGACATTTTATTGGTTTATTGGACATATCAAAATTTTATTGGTTTTATTGGCATATTTGGATTTCAACAATTGGTCAGGACATACAGCCACGTGTGACTGCAGCTCTCCAGAAGCCACAAATTCTAATTGGAGGACCCAACAGCTAGAACACACAAGCAGCCCATCGAAGCAATAAGTAACACTTATTAACTGTTAAGCTTTGGCAGGGTTAATTATTGTTTTTTTATTCATTTAAATAAATATTTTTGGTTAAAATTTGTCTTATTTGCTATCAACTGAGAACTCAGGTTCAATCCCTAGTTTAAGACAAGACGAACTCACCCTTGAGATACTGAGCTAGGCAAGGTATAGACGATAAGCTCCCATGGTTGATTGAGGTATTATTTTTACAATAGTACTTCAATTCTCTTTGGTAGTCTTATCGTTACACATTGGCGCCCAACCGTACTTGTTTTATTCGGGGAATTGTGCTCTGGGTTTTTGGTTTGGTGGCAAATAACAAACTTTAATAAATACTTTATTATTTATTTTTTTTGTGTGTTCATATTATCATTATTTGCAGTTAATTTTAATATTTCCATATTTTTGACTGTTTTTATATATTTTCACACGTTGGGTTAAAAAGTATTACCATTTTTTATATATTTCAGCATATATATTTTATACTCAGATATTTTTATATGTTTTTTTTTGATGGTAGGTACTTTTATACTGTTTTAAGTGGTTTGTTTTTTTAACTTAACCAGTTTTTGTGGATAGTGTATTTTAATTACTTTCTTAATTTTTTTAAATTATTTCTTCAAGATGCTACCTAAACATTTAAAGACAGATGAATTATTATATGAAATTCTTATTAGGAATGTCTCTGTCCCAAATACAGTAGAGGAAAAACGAAAGATCCTTGCTGGACTTCTTTCTCAGGAAGTCAGTAACCGTAGTTTTTCTGATGTTTCTGTTAATCTATCTTTTGATGTTGATTACCAACTTTAGGAGCTTTAGCTTTAGCTTCCTATTCTGACCTATTAAGTCTTATATCTGATTATTCAGGTACAAAATCTGATAGTAGATTCAAAGCTTTCAGTTCTCGTTTAACTCATTTGTCTGGTAGAATCTCCCGTCTACAGCCAACTTCTGTAGACGAAGAAAAATTAAAAAAAGCTATCCGCTATGATTTGTTGAAATTAGAAGGTACTTTGTCTGACATTGTAGATCAACCTGATATGGTAGACCAACCTGTTGCTTCTACTCCTGATAGAGTAAACCTCCGCCTAGAGAGAGGCGTCAGGAAAATTAAGATTTTAATACTTTTATGTATTTATATATTTATTTACGTTTAATTGAGATTTAAGCTATTTTTTTCATTTTCAAAATTATATTGATAATAACTTAACTTACCGAAGCAAATCCTTGTATGAATCTCAATCCAATCACAAGGCCGTAATGGGTTTCACTGGCCCATGGAATGCAAATACTGCAGAGAGCCGTTGCCAATTGGGCATATCCGAAGACCCGCTTCGTACCCAATTTTTGTGTGGCCAAACCACCTACTATTTGAGATATTATGTAGGCCCAATAAAACGAAGCTAAAATATAGCTTTGCTCTTTACTCGTCCATTTTAATGTGCCACCGTAGTCCTGAAAAAGAAAGGTGATACGTTAAAAAAAGAAATAAAATAAATACATTCAAGAAAATAGAAACTTGACAATTTTTGTCGAAATTTTCAAATGTATTTGTTTTATAGAAAAAATGAGTTAAAATTTGTACGTATACTGGCGCGCAGCCCAAGGTGAACTTCGCGGAGATTGACTTTAGATGCACGTGTGCTATAACAGCTTTCAGTTGTTAAGGTTTAAAATTGAGATTTAAGTTTTAATTAATTTAACATTCAAAATTTTTAGAATGAAACGAATATAAAATTAATGTAAAATTATTAATATAATAATATTATTACATAATTAAGTACAATTACATATAATCATTATCATTAACATTGGCCTCACAGTCCTGGTTCCCCTTGACCTGTTTAATTAGTCCTTTCCGTTCATTCCTATTTCCCGCTTGCCTTCCACAGTGTCTACTTTCGAATGTTATGAGATCTTTCTATACTTGGTCCATATATATTGTTTTTTGTCGTCCCTCTGATCGCTTTCCTACCATGTTTTGTTGGGTTGCAATTTTTATTAGTTAGGAGGGTTTCATGCGCTCCACAGGGCCCATTCATCTCATTCTCCCAAGCTTAATCAGCTTTACCACTTTAGACTCTCCCAAAGTTTGGTAAAGTTTATTACCGGCTCCTCCATATACCAATTTCGTAGACCCCGCTGTATATATATTGTTGTGTTTCATTTCATCAATCAAAGATAGAATAAAATTTTTATTTTGTTATAGAACGCGGGCACATAAATTTGCAACGGCCTCTACATCGATTTGTAAATATTTGTTATAAGTTAGTTTTAAGTCCGCTGTGTCCACACTGACGATTACAATAAGCTCTGTGCGATTGCCTAAAAGTTGTAGTATCTATACCGCAGAATTATATGGAATACTCCAAGCATTAAAGACTTCAATACATCCTACTTCAAATGAAAGCATAAAAATCGCCATTTGCACTGATTCTCTTTCCTCGATTCATTCCATAAGATGCATTTTCTCGAAAAACCCACTAGTCCAGGAAATCCACACCATCTGTAACCAACTATATTCTGCTAACATAAAAGTCATAATGATCTGGACTCCATCTCATGTTGGTATATTGGGAAACGAAAAAGCAGACCAAGCCGCTAAAGCAGCATGTTCTTCTGACATAGCCTTCAAAGAGGTCCAAATCCATACGGATCTTAAAATATTGATAAAACAAAAAATCCTCAGCTCATGGGCGGACCTGTGGAGTAAAACAAATACTAAGCTGCATGACGTTCAACCCAACTTATCTCGCGTTAATATCTCCTCTAGGAACAGGAAAGAAAAATCAGTTATTCACCGACTACGAATAGGGCATACACGTCTCACACGTGGATACCTTATGGCATCAGAAAACCCTCCAGTATGCCACTACTGTAATAGCGTCCTTTCCATCAAACACGTGATAGTGGACTGCTGCCAGTATGATTCTTCCAGAAACAAGCACAGCCTAAAAGGAAATCTAAAAGACATTCTCAGTGTTCCAAACCGTTTTGACAGTGTTCTTAGATTTTTAAAAGAAACAAGTTTAATCCAGCTAATATAAACAGTGCATAGTGATAAGCTTTATTGTTTTAACCTCTCTATAAAAAAAATGTTCATTTCAAATTCTTGTACCTATACCTATATAAAATATGTATAATGTTGTAAACTACTGTACCCGTGTCAATGACCATAAGCTGTCGAGACACGTTAATTTTAAATAAAAAAAAAAGTTTTAAGCAGTGGGTTTATCCATAATGAGTTTTACCCGGAAGGACTGAAAAACATTAGTAAATACTTAAATGTGAATAGACAATTGTTTCCCGGTATTTGTAGATATTATATTTTAAAAGCCTTTGGTTTTGTTTCGCTGGAAAGGCCAAAGCCACCAGGTAGTTATTGTATTTAGAAAGTATAAGATAAAACCGTTATCATTTTCAAAGAAAGTTGTGTAGAAGCGATGCTTGGGTTTTTTTGATGTAAAATAAGAGCAGGGATATAGGAATTTTCTGATTGGTTAGCGAGTTTGGAATGGAGATGAAAGAGAGTGGATGTTTTGAAAGTTTGGAGTAGAAAAGATTATTATGTGATGATCATCCGAAATAAGCAAGTGAAGTTTTGTGTAGTCAGTTAAGAAGCAAGTACCAGTGGTGTTAATAGTTAGAAATGGGTGGCTGAAAGGTGGAACGAGAGATACGTCAAAGTTGAAAAGTCGAATACCTCCTTGATTCTATAAAGTCCAAGGGGGTAAGTCACAAGAACTATAACTATTAAAAATATTTCCGACACCAAGTAAAAAAAATACTTGCGTCTCAGGAGATTGTTAGTATATGAAAGAGAGGAGAGAATTTTGGAGTTTGTTGAACGAGTACTGGTAAAAGAGGCCTGCTCGTGTTTTAGAGAAAGAGTTGCTGGTATGCTGATAGGTTGATAATTAGAACGGAGAAGGCTTTGATTGGTAGCCTAACATAATCAACAAGGGGGAGCTGTTTTGGTCGAAGGGAGACATCGTCGTGTGTGAATTAAAAGGTCAGTCAATAATTTTTTGTGACAGAAATTTTTTGTATGTTTCAAATAAAAGAAGTTTCTTTTTATAATATTCAGAATTTTATATTTTTTTGAGTACAAAAACATATGAACAAAGATTCCAATATTTCAAAATTTTCATAGGAAGTGTAATTATTTTACGAATATCCAAATTTCTTGTTTATGTTGTTTTATCAATGTTATAAAAAAACAAACCGATAAATATTTAGTAAATTAAAATTTTTTATGTGGTACAATTTTCGTTGGGACAGTTAAGCCCATGGAATTTATTTGATAAATTTTCATATTATTTCTTTTGATAATAAAAGATATTTGTATTTGTTTATTTATGTTATTTCTATTTATTTCCTTTTCCTATTTTATCCCGATAAGAAACAACTAAGAGATACTGGAAGCCACGAGAAAAGATAAGTACCTATAACCTAAGCTGATTTATTTTTTTTTTGTATAGTAAAATGGCACCCTGAGATTGTTTTTTTATGTATGATTTGCGACACTTAGATAATTAATTAAAGTAATTAAATAAATAAAAAGTTAATATAACAGTAAGAAAAAGCAGATCATAGTAATATATATGTCAGAGTGTTTACCTTTCAAATACCGACCGCAACTAATCCAACTTTGTCAGTACCCAGATTTGCAAACCTTGGGTGAACATTGGTCTGATCAATATTTTGTCGATCTGGCATTTAGTATCCTAGCGAGTATTTATATAACCCAACTACAAGATGAGAAAGTTAAGGAAACGATTCAAAGACAACTGAACGAAAATTTTGTTTAAGAAAATATCGGTAAAAATGCCGATGAGGGCTTAAATAAAATTATAACAGTTAGGGAAATCTGTGAAAGGAATTTAAAAGGCAGCTCAAAGCTAAAAAGAAGACTTTTTACAGTTTGGCTAGATGTTGACAAAGAGTCAACATCTAGCCAAACACTGTTATGGAATTCAATAACTCTAAAATAGATACGACACATTTAACATAAAAAAGTAAAAAAAGCTGCTGGTATTTTCAATAAGAGCACTGCTACATGACGAACATGGTAAAAGTAATATTTGAAGTAGAGGACAAACTTAAAGAATGGAAAAATTACATTACGAACCTATTCGAAGACGATAGGATTAAAAGGAAAGACAGTTAAGATTTTATTTCACCAATAGTGCGTCTGTATATCCGCTTATACGTATTTCATCATAAAAGGAATCTTCGGAGCGGCTACTTACAAACGCTCTGAACGTGAAAACGATCCTTCCTGTCGTAGTAGAAGCAACACTAAAATGGCTTCGATATGGACGCAACAGCGACATCTGACAATAAATCCGGAAACTAATTGCGAACCAAATTCAGATTTCTGCTTTAATCTGTGCCTTCTAAGAATTGCAAGGCAAAACAGACGTTGATAAAGATGAAATTAGAGACATGGGGAATCTAAAATTGAATTCCACAACATAATATGACTATTATACGTATTATTACAGATATTATCTCCTCAACTAATCAAAATCCTTAGCGAATTGGTTTCTAGTACTCATAAAGAGTATACCGAAATAAAAGAAAAGACAGTTAAGATTTGATTTCACGTATAGTGCGTCTGTATATCCGCTTGTATAGCGAAGCGAATGTCAGGAAATTTTATGAACAAAAAGGATTGTAAATATTACTTGGGGGTTTTTGGTGTCACTTAACACGGATATGAGGGCGATGATATCCGAGGTACCTGGTGCACCTGGGCCCCCTGAAATTTTGTGGAAATTCGATGCAAATTCGTTATTGGGGAGTTTTTGGGATCGCTGATCACGAATATCATAACGATGATGGTCTCCCTTGTCCCTGTTAACCAGGACGAACCTCATTTCCTGGAGTTTTGTGCAAATTCGATACAAAATCAGTGCAAACTCGTTACTTGAGGGGTTCTTGGGGTCACTGAACACTAATATCATGTCGGCGATGATGTGCGAGGCACCTGGTGCCAGTACGGGCCTTTTCTCCAAGGGTTTTGCGGAAATTCAATATAAAATCAGTTCAAACAAGTTGTTTGGAGATTTTGGTGTCACTGATCACAAGTATCATAACGGTGTCGGTATCCGACGCACAAACTCCCAGAGAGCAGCCCTCCCCTGAGCACGAGGTGCCTCGGCGGTAGTGTAGTGTCGATAGTGTTCAGCGACCCCAAAATCCTTAAGTAACGATCTTGCACTGATTTTGTATCGAAGTTCATGACGAATGGGAGCAAATCTCACAAGCAGACTTTGCTGCCTTAATCCGAAGTATTCCTAATCGAATGAGAGCCGTAATTAGGGCTCGTGGAGGTAATACACGCTACGAAAAATTAGAGATTAGTAAATATCGTTTTCCATAAAAAATGTTTATAAAAAAATAATTTTTTTTTCTTTGCAGATTTTCAAATTTTTTGAATTGTTTATTGATTTTTCTGTGTAACGTTCTGGAGTTGTAATAAATTTGACTTTTAAATTTTTTTATTATTAAATACTCAATTGGGAACATCTTAAACTTTTTTAAACCCCAGTTTTTAGGATAAATCTGAGTGTCCGGTTAATTTTGCACACTAGTGAAGAAGGGCCAACACAAAAATAAATTAATGAAAAAAATAAATAAAACATATTTATTAATTTTGTAGTTTTTTGACGATTTACGGTCGATCAGTTATTATCACTATTTAATGCAATCGTCTAATCATTTTTTTGAGCTATTTTCTTGTCCGATCAATGAGTTAATTAGCGTGCCATTTGAATTAAACATCGATGCTTTATGTATCTTTAAAAGGTTTTTGTAGCATGTATTATTACTATATAATATAAACAAATAACATCGCAACTAAATATATATATATATATATATATAAAAAAGTAAAACAATGCAGGTGACCTTGCTTAATCATCTTCTTGCCATTTTATAATATAATGTATGTATCAAGTATATTTGCATTAGCAGTATAAGTAATGAGATAAGAACTAATCATTTATTAAAAATTAGTATTATTAAACTATAGACAATAGAGGAAACCTCATATATATTTCCCGTTAGACGGAGGACGGAGTGGCAATAATCCTTAACAAACAAATGGGCTGTAAAAGGATTTATTGCTATTTTGAGATCTAAATGTCATACAGACATATGCACCGACAGCCAAAAGTAGCGAAACAGAAATAGAAAAGGTTTATGAATAACTTAAAAATGCCCTCAAACACACAACGAAGGAAAAAATCAACATCATATTGGGTGATATAAATGCAAAGGTTGGGAAAGAAAAGAATGAAAGTGATAGAAGGTTTTGGACTGGGAATAAAAAACGAAAGAAGAGAAAGACTAATGGAATTTTGTCAGGAAATATACTACATATACAATCATGAATACCTTGTTAAAGTTACCTCCCAGAAGATTGTACACTTGGAAATCTCCAGGAAACAGATCGACTTAGTCATAATAAACCTGTAATACTTTTAAACCAGAGACATTCCATCAGACCACAACTTATTGCTGGCTCTTACTAAATTTCCACTGAAGAAAATAGTTAAGAAAATACCTCCAAGAGTTATTGACGTACGGAAACTCAAAGAAGTCAGAATCCTTCAACAAACCAAAGAGAAGATAAAAAAGAACACAAAAACATATAGGAAAGTAATAATGATGGCACAAAAATAGAAGAGCTCTGCATCAAAATAAAACATCCATCACCAAATAGTCCAGTCGTCAGAGATTTGACCTCTAGAAATCATAAGAACAAGCTGAATTTTGCTGTAAATGCTAAACCATCCCCCCCTAAACAGCCCCCCAAACTCGTGGGGGGAGAGGCGGAAAAAATCGAATTACCAAGAATCTTTACGCCGTAGAAAAAAATATTTCAAATAAAAAATGTAGCTGAGACAAATTTGAACGAAAATGTTTAATAGCACTTTTTGTGTAGAATAAACCGTTCTCTCAGAAACAACGCTTGAAGCGACCGGCGATTTTGAAAGTCAGTTATGGGCGTGAGAAAAATTTTAAATAAAATTTATATCAACTCGTCATTTATATCGTCATTTATATCAATAAAAATTCGATATCTTTCGATCAGAGAGGACAGAGGAGTACGTTTGGGTCCTCTTTAACGTGTACTCACAACACCTGGTAAAGGTAGTGTGGGAAGAAGTAGAGTGTGAATCTTTGTCGTACTTCAGAAAGTTTGTTATTTAATATATTTCATTGGTAGCTGTGTAATACACGATTATAAAAATTTATTAAATTATTTCATAAGGTATTTTCAGGTTGTTCAAGTGAATATACTTGATAATTGAACAATTTTTAACATGAAGAAAGTAGTTTTTTTGTTCTACGTGAATAATTGTAGTATATGGATCTAAATTCAGAAAGGTACTTTCCTTCACACTTTTTACAGGCTTAGGACTGTCAGCAAAAAACTGGCGTGTTTAAAAGTTTTTGCTCTTCCTAATTGGATATCGTTAAAAATGTACAGTAATAATAGTTCTATTCACAGTATATACATACAAAAGAATACATAATGTACAAAAAATAGATGAATTGAAAAAAAATATAGAAAAATATATACAAGTTAATATTTACAAAAAAAAATACCCAAAATAACCAAAATATATTTATGAATTCCTAAATACCTAATTCTGTTTCGCTGTCGCTATCCTCTTCAAGATTAATAACAATTGGTTTAATTATGTGATTCAAAGTAACATATGAATTTTCTACGTTCATTACATGGCGTACTGAATTTTTCCAACTTTCTGGGGAGATATCATCAACACATTTCCTTATTAATTCGACTACACTACCACTTAAAGTCGGAGAAACATTTTGTGACCTAACATTTGACTTTAGTTGGTTCCACATATGCTCTATGGGATTAAATAAACAATAGTAGGGCGGAAGCCGTAACACTGTATGTCACATGTCCTCGGCCAATGCGTCACAAACATAGAAAATGATTTTAACACTTCTAACAGTTCATTTTTTAAATAACTTTCTTCAAAATATATATCGTTTTCTAACAGGTAGTTTTGAATTTCAATTTTCGTGTTATTTGCACTTGGAGACTTATGTAATTGACGAGTGTGGTAACTTGGACGTAGGAGTCTTTAATGTTCTTTGCAGAAAGCCATAAGGCATTTGGGACCCAACCATTTTCTGATCCTGCATGTAAAATTGTTATTCTTTTCCTTTGTTTGATGGAGCTTGTGTTTGACACCTGTTGGAAGAATCGGACCATCCTTTGGATGGTGTTTCATTAGTGTCAAACCATGTCTCGTCCAGATAAATTATTGGTCGATCTTCTGTACGGTACTTTCTTATGGAAGTTATATATTCTGTACGCCACTTTTGTAAACGATGGGACTCCATAAGCACTTGCCTTTTGTCAATTGTACGATATCTGAAGCACATTTTAGACAAAATCCTCCAAAGACTAATGCGGCTACAGTTTATTTGTGTATCATCATTAGTAAGCCGTAGTTTTAAAGCATCTAATGTAGGTATCCGTTGCTCTTCGTACATTGTGTAAATTTTTCGTCAAGTCCTTATCACTTTCGTCAATACATTTGGTAGAACCGGCATCCTTACGCTTACTTCTTGACTTAATGGGATATGATGTAATTCTTTTCACTGTGGTTAGAGGTATTTTCGTTAAATCAGATATTTCACTGGCAGCAGTATTAGCAGTAAGTCCTCTTGTAAGTAAAGAACTATATATTGTTTTTACGATTTGTCTAGCGTCAGCAGATAAATGCTTTTTCTTTGCTGGAACACTGGAAGAAGCACCATCAATGTTTTTCCACGGACGCCACATAATGCTGTTTTATAGGTATAAATAGGTATAACACTGGTAACACTTGTAACACTTTCAACTAAATGAAACAAAATGTATATTTAAAAATTTCTCATCGGTTTTATATTCTTCTTCTTCTGGTTCCTATCCGTTTCGGATGTTGGAAATCATATTGGCAATCATGACCTTGCTCGCTGCGGCTCGAAACAGCTCCGTTGAGGTTTTCTTAAACCATGTTCTTAAATTCCGCAGCCATGATATTCTCCTTCCTTCTACCGGGTCCTCGCTTACCTTTGACTTTACCTTGCAATATAGACTGCAGCAGGGAGTAACGGTGCTGATTTC
Organism: Diabrotica undecimpunctata; assembly: GCF_040954645.1. Taxonomy (NCBI): domain Eukaryota; kingdom Metazoa; phylum Arthropoda; class Insecta; order Coleoptera; family Chrysomelidae; genus Diabrotica; species Diabrotica undecimpunctata. The sequence continues at coordinate 53,491,212 of NC_092804.1, read as the reverse complement.
TCATAACGTGTCCCAGATATTGCAATTTTATGCGTTTGATCGTAAACACAATCTCTGGTTCGTTCTTCATTTTTTCTAGAACTTCCTTGTTCGTGATCCTTGCTGTCCATGATATTCTCAGCATTCTTCTATAAAGCCACATCTCAAATGCTTCAAGTTTTTTAATAGTGGTGTCTGTAAGCGTCCATGCCTCCGCCCCGTACAACAACACAGAGAAAACATAGCATCTCAAATGTCTCATTTTTGTATCCAGGGATATGTTGTGACTTTTGAAGATGGCGCTCATTTTGTTAAAGACCGTTCTTGCCTTTCCTATGCGGCACTTTATTTCCTGTACATTGCTCCACTGTTCGTTTATAATAGTTCCCAGGTAGCAATACTGTTTTACTCGCTCTATCTGCGTCCCATTAATGTATAGATGAGCCCCATTTATATTCTCCTTGCTGACAATCATTTGTTTGGTTTTGTGGGTATTAATGTTTAGTCCGTACTGTTGACTGTACTCGTTTATTCTGTCCATTAGCCTCTGAAGTCCCTCTAAACTATCTGCTATCACCATGGTGTCGTCGGCATATCTAACATTGTTTACTCTTTCACCATTTAGAAGGATGCCTTCGTCTATTCCGTAAAGAGCCTCGTTAAAAATTTTAGGTTTTATATACTTTTACAAATTATACAGAATAGAGGGAACCTGTATAATTATTCCAGGAAATACTTAACGATCAACAAATTTATTGTGGTCATTAAAAGATCAACCATTGATAGTGAAACTCACTGTTAAAATGTTTACAACTTTATGAAATAAAATGTATTCTAATCGTTTTTATAATTTTATACGAGTTTTTAATCGTTTTTATAATACCAGGAATTTATTATACAAACAAGATAACGACACTCCACAGTAGCTTCAATTTTACCTGAATACTTACCTGCTCAACTAATGTTGACTAAGCTGGGGTACTTGCGGTCGGGTTTTATTGCAATCTTTAAGCACTCAACCATTTTTCGTGAAATAAACTATACAATCCTGCTTTCTTTTGGGAAATGAGAATTCAGTTGGATTAATGTAGCTGGAGTCCGGCACTACAGTTTACTAATTCTCGTTTTATTTTATAATGTAGGTACAATGTAAACATTTCTGAATTTTTTATTATTGCAATATATGATTATTTTTATTCAGAAATGTAACGAATTTGTAACTATACATAAAAATTGGAATAAATATTTTGTTTCCCACATTTTATTCTTAGCTTCAAATCATTATTTTTTTATTTTCCATTATTCGAACATTTGATGGATTATCGATTTATTAGTTATGTAAAGCATTTTATAAGCAATATTTTTTTGCCACGTGGGTAGGTTTTTTCTTTATTTTATAACATTTCTTTAGTTATACTGTGAACCCCTTCCCATAACAGTTGGCCCACCTATGGAATTTGCAATCCCATATCTTTATAAGTTCCCATATTAATTAATACGGCATTTGTATTACTATTTATTAAAAACATTACCCTTATGGTTTTTTATTTATTTTCAACAATAAAAAAAATTCACTAAACCCTGGCTATGCATTCACTTATGTCAATGTACGTTGATTTTTTCATAATTACGTTAAATCCAGAGGTAGCTATGGAAAAATGACATCAAAACAATAATATTGTCAGTTAATGACAAATGTATTTTGTAGTGTTGTAAAGCTTTTTGTCGTTTGTGGATTGTACAATGGGTCGAGGTAAAGTTATCGATGAGAAAATTAGTTCAATCAGTATTATATTTTTTAATTTTGGAAAATCCAATTCGGAAATCGCGAATATGTTGTAATTGTCACGCTATAGTGTAAGAGATATAGTCAGAAGATACAAAACTACAGGTTCGGTCGTCACAAAACCTAGAAATGTACGAAAAAGTAAAATAACAGATCGAAGGACATTAAGACGCATTATAGTGAAAAATCGATGAGCAAATTATATGGAGTTAAGCGTTTTGTAGAGTGACGTTATTGGAAAACACGTTTCTAGATCAATATGTCACCGAGAGGTCCACAAATTAGGATTTGTTGGAATTGTCACGCTATAGTGTAAGAGATATAGTCAGAAGATACAAAACTACAGGTTCGGTAGTCAAAAAACCTAGAAATGTACGAAAAAGTAAAATAACAGATCGAAGGACATTAAGACGGATTATAGTGAAAAATCGATGAGCAAATTATATGGAGTTAATCGTTTTGTAGAGTGACGTTATTGGAAAACACGTTTCTAGATCAATATGTCACCGAGAGGTCCACAAATTAGGATTTGGTACTTAAAAAGTAAATTTTACAGTTTAGTATAGAAAAAATTAGTACGAGTTGTTTTTAATAAATTTCATTTTATTTTAGGCTAAGGAAAAGCCACTTTTAATATTACAACAAAAGAAAAATAGAAAGATGGTCAAAAGAGCATAAAAATTGGACTCAGTCGCAATGGAATTCAATACAATGGAGTGATAAGTCCGGATTTGAAGTGTGTGTTGGAGACAATAGGAAACGCGTCATTCGCAGGAAAAATGAAGCTTTCCATCCCGACTGTCTGAAGAGAATAGTCAAATTTCCTGCATCTGTCATGATCTGGGGCAACATGTCGTCTAAAGGTGTGGGAAAGTTACATTTTATCGAGTTGATGGTATTGTAAACACGGACAAATATTTGAATATTTTAGAAGAATCTCTTTTACCGATTATGGAACACCGTTTAACATCAGCGGAAAATTTTGTCTTCCAACAGAACGGCGCGGGTTGTCTTACCTCAAAGAAATGGATGGAAGACCATGGCATACCACTTTTGGAATGGGTTTCTAACAGTCCCGACTTGTCCCCGATAGAGACTTTGTGAAATTGAGAAATGAAAAAGCTTTGAGAAAACAGTGCTAAACTTTTCACATTTTTTTTTGGTAATATTACATATTTTATGCGTTTTTTTAAATTTGTTATTATTCTGTTTAATCAATAGTTTTCAGTACGTTATAAAATATTTTCTATAATTACGAAATTCAAAAATGTTGTTCGATGCATTAAAACTTCTAAAATTTACGCTGCGCTTTTATTTTTGTTCTCTAAAATTTAATTTTCTTATCAATCTAACGTTAGGCCAACTGATATGGGAAGGGGCTCGTATATGTACATTAGCACAAGATAGTGAAGAGACGCGAGGTCTGGGTGCGCAGTGGCAAAAATGGAAAAGTGGGGACAGCTTGCCAATACTGCCAGTTGCAGTGTTGTAACGTTGTGATATAAATATGGAAGAGTTGATAAAACAAACGAGACATCAAAAATTAAAATTAATGCATTTGCTGAGAGTTTATTTCGTTGTACTTACTATGATTAATTTTTATACAACGGAGAAAATAGCACTAACAGTTGATTGCTTCAAGTTGATTGCTAACAGTTAATGTGAACTATGTAACTATGTAACTGAACCATGTGTTAATTTGGGAAGTATTGAAACGTTAAGAAAAGAAATTTGTAATTTAGGTTTTAGTCGTAATAAATCCAACCAGTCATTGCATTTTATTGAAAAAGAACAGTCATTTTCACCGATAAAAACTATTTACATTCTACAAGAATATAATATATAACAACTAGTTACACTAAAGAATATAATTGGAGTGATGCAAGCGCAGAAGGTTTCTAAGGGACAAAGGCTTATAATTGTTGGGAATCAGAATGATTTTGTGAAAGGTTTCAACCTAAAGAAATCACAGAGGTAATCACAAACGAAAAGTGGAGACTAGCACAACTAAATAAATTCTGAAAACTAAAATTTTATAAGATATTAAAAGTCTAATAGAAAAATTACTTTAAAATTTATCACCCAATAGTGTTATCGTTGGTGACAATGCACCATATCACAATAATCAGGCGGACAAAGCTCCTAGTTTAAGTAGAAAAAAGAAGACATTAAAACATCGTTAAGAGAAAGAAATATTTCATTTGAATATAATATGCTTCGCCATGACTTTTACTATTTAATCAAAATCAATAAGCCCAGGTTTGTAAAATACGTAATTGATCCTACCACAACAATATGGCCATGAGGTATTAAGACTACCACCTTATGATTGCGATCTTAATCTAATCGAATTCATTTAGGCTGCATTAAAACATCAATATGAAGAAACGTAACGTGTTTTTTTTTTGAAAAATTTTCATTTGAAGAATGGAAAAATCTATATTCTCATTGAAAATAAAATAGTTATAACAAACTGTCGGACGAGACTTGGCAACAACGTTCTGAATTTTCTAAAGACGTGCATATTCTACATGTACTTTCTTTTCTATCAACCTCGCGGCTCTTCGCTACTTTGGGCTAGTGTAAATCTAATGTACTGTACTTACCAAAGGAGCTATATTCGAATTATATTCTTCAACAACATAACAATATTCTTTCGATGCGTTTGTCACGATCCTTTCTGATTGCTCCACCATGGCTACAATTGTTAGATTGATGTCGTTTCGCATCATGAAAGATACCAAAAATCCAGACCATGACAAAAGGTAAAGTACTAATCGAGCTGGAACCTGACCTGTAACAAAAAAGTTTGTTTTAGTCAACGATTGATCTAATCTAATCGATCTTAACTACTTAGTTAATAATAAATGTGATTTTATATATACCGCTATTTTATTTATGTTGCATTAAAATGATCACAGAAGTTTCGGTAAAACGAAATATTCCTTAATAAACTGAAAAACAGTGTGAAAAGAGAATCCAACAGTAAAATAAAGTTCACAATCAGAAACGCACCCCCCATTCTTGAATATATCCTGAATATACCTATTTTGTACTTTTTGAGTATAACTAACTTCTAATTTATTTTTCACAGATTTTCGCAAACCTGACCTCTTATTTTGTAAACACTCTTTATACAAAAAAACTCAAAAAAATGAGAAATTGTTTACTTTGGAAATTAAATGTAGTCAAATTAAACATATTAACATACTTAGTATAACGAAAGATTTATTACTTTTTAATTTTAATGCAATGTTGCAAACATTCGGTTTTGATAAATTAAATTAAATTCAATGAATATTATAAAAAAATATTAATTAAAATTAATTAAACATAAATATAAATTGTAATGAAAATTACAAAAAGCTATTAAACCTGTATAGTAAATGTAATAGTAATAAGTATAATGAGATTGGTTTTAGATGAGTAGGAAGGAGAGAAGGCCCACACACACACACACACACACACACACACAGTTTTATCGCTCAATGTGATGAAGAGCTTACGTAGATGAATAAATTATGTTCGATAAAGCCAACAACATGACCAGTACCTACTCAAAATATTGCCAGATATGAGATGAACGATAATATTACATATACGAGAGTGACATCTTCGGACAGGATTCTTGTTGATGAAGTTCTCGTCCAATTTTCTCGTAAAATTTTATCCATTACATAAAAATTGCTTTTGCATAAAACACTACACGCCATTATCCAAAGGCAATTTGTTGCAAATTCTTATGTTCATTTTTAAAAACACTTACTTTAGTTTCTATGGAAACTTTTACTCCCAAATATGTCGATGACATTATATGTGCAGTTTTATCGTATCACATCATACCACAATGAACATTTTTAATTCATTTAATAAACATCTTTAGTTTACAATTGAAACTGAAACAGATCTTAGTATACCATTTTTAGACACGAAGGTAATAAGAACAAATGACAATATTTTGACATTGGCTTGGTACCAAAAGCCGACAGCATCAGGCAGGTATATAAATTACTCTTCAAATCATACCACTCATCAAAAATATAATTCAGTATTAAGTATGAAAAACAGGATAATGTCTTTTGTGGACGACATTTTTTTACAAAAAAAATCTGGACATATACAAAATTTTTCGTAACAACGGCTATCCTAAAGAGATTTAAAAAAAAAACTTATTTACAGCAGTAATTATGATGGCTTTACAGCAGTAATGATGATATATAAATATGATGGTCCCGTCGATGATTCTATTAACAAGTCAATCAAATATAAAAAAAACTCCCCTTTATTAATGGTCTAACTCATTCTGTCTGTCCATGTTTAAAGATTTTCCTAATATTAGTATAGGTAAATACAATACCAAGAACAGCAAACACACCAAGAAAGATGATATATAAATATGATAGTCCCGTCGATGATTCTAATAACAAGTCAATCAAATATAAAAAAACTCCGCTTTATTAATGGTCTAACTCATTCTGTCATATCCATGTTTAAAGATGTTCCTAATATTAGTATAGGTAAATACAATACCAAGAACAGCAAGCAACTATTTTCAAAAATTAAAGACCCAGTACCAACCTTATATAGAAGTAATGTTGTTTATGAAATACCGTGTCTAGGATGTCAAAAAAGCTACATTGGCCAAACATCACAGTGGTTAAAACAACGCATTACACAACATAAAAGTGATTGCTACTAGGGAAAAAATACTTGGGCAGTAGTTGAGCACTATGAAAACACCGGTCATATGCTAGACTATAACAAGGCTCGTATTTTGGCAGACTCGTAATTACAAAAGTAGATTATTTCTGGAGATGTATTACATTAACAAAAATTAAAAAAAAAACTTTAAATTATAAAACAGACACCAGACAGGTAAGTAACATATATAGTAATACATAAACAACATTTATAAATATTCAAAAAGCTAACACTCTTCTTTCTTCTTCTTGTATCATTCTTCTTACTTAATGTGTATATTAACGAACGTGCTTAAGACAGTTAAATCTTAACATGCAATATTTTAATATAAGTTTTTATTTGTGAAATCTTTTAATTTCTGTGTTTTTAAATCTATTTCTACTACGTCATTTGTTTGTAATGTTAAAATTGTTTTACAGTGTACTGAGGAAGCTATTTAATCAATGGAGAAATATTAAGTTTTTAGGAATAACAAAGATTTTTATTATAGACCAGATACCTGATATTTCCTACGTATATATATATATATATATATATATATATATATATATACAGTAGAACCCCTCTTGTCCGCCCTCGGATAGTCCGACGCTCCGGGTAATCCGACCTGCTTGGCTTCGCGGAAATCCCCGGCGGTCGATTTGTTTACGACGAAAATTTCTCCGAAAATCACAATCCATTCTGTCAGTATTATTTCGAACTTTGTGAGTTAAAGTGTGTACATTATTTTCAACATGTCAGGAGCAAAACGTAAACACGTTACGCGTTCGTTAAGTGAAAAACTTGCAGTGCTTCAAAGGCTGGACAAAGGTGAATCACTACAAAAAATTGCCAAGGAACTGAATGTAGGCGTTACGACTATTAAGGATTGGAGAAAAAATCGAAAAGAAATTGAATCACATACAATGACGATAGTAGATGGAGAAAACGCTCTTAAAAAGCGAAAAACATTAAAAAAGCCTAAACTTGAACTGCTTGATAGTGCTCTATGGATGTGGTTCAGTCAAGAAAGAAGGAAGGGAACTCCGATATCTGGCCCAATTATAAAAGAAAAGGCAATAATTTTGCACAAAAAACTAGAAGTCGGAAGTGAATTTAAAGCCAGTGAAGGCTGGATTGATCGTTGGAAAACCCGTCATGGTATCCGGTTTGTCTCAATTTGTGGTGAAAAATTATCTGCTGACGTCGAGGCGGCTAAGGAGTTTTTTGTGAAGTTTCAACAAATTGTAAAAGAAAATGAACTGTTACCTTGCCAAGTCTATAACATAGACGAGACAGGCCTAAACTATAAAATGCTTCCAAACAAAACCTTAAGTGCGTCAAATGAAACCGTAGCGGGAACGAAACTCATGAAAGATAGGCTAACTGTTGCTCCTTGTAGCAATGCTGATGGAACACACAAGCTTTCGCTGTTTGTCATAGGCAAATCTAAGAAGCCCAGGGCTTTCAAAAACATAAACTTATCATCCGTGCCGGTTTATTATCGCAACCAAAAATCTGCTTGGATGGACTGCAATCTTTTCAAATCTTGGTTTTTTGACGAGTTTGTGCCATGTGTTGAGAAGGACTTGACGAAAAAAAATCTTCCTGTTCGAGCTCTACTGCTATTAGACAACGCACCATCGCACCCTTCTGAGGAAGATTTAGTAAAAGGGGATATAAAAGCTATCTTCCTCCCACCAAATGTCACATCACTTATCCAGCCTATGGACCAGGGCGTGATAGAATGTTTTAAAAGGCGTTATCGCCGAAAATACATAAGCTCGATTTTAGAAAAATCCGAAGAAGGATGTGATATTTTCCAAGCCATGAAATCACTCAACATTAAAGATGCTATCTATACAATGGCTGAGTCTTGGGCAGAACTAAATCCTGACACGCTAAGAAAATCTTGGCGTAAGCTTTGGCCAGAAGTTATGATCGAAATTGACCAGGTCGAAGATGAGCAAAACGACGTGCAGGAAATCGTTACCAATCTTCAGACCCTGGATGCAAATATACCTGCTAGTGAAGTTGAGGAGTGGATTGAACAATGTGACAAAAACTGCGAAACCAGTGAAGTGCTGAACGATAACGAAATTGTTGCCGCTGTTATGAAACGTGACGGTGACGGAATCGTGAACTCAGAATCCGACAGTGATGATGATGACGAGCCTCCTGTCCGGATTTCACACACCGATGCCAAGAATGCTTTTGAAATTGGCCTTCAGTACATTGAGCAGAACTCAGCATCAACACCGATGGACATCGTGTGGATGAAAAAATGGAGGAACATTGCAGCTAAATCCAGAATTTCATCTTGTAAACAAAAATCTATTACTGATTTTTTTACTAAGTAGGCCTACATAGGTAAGCACTAATTTTTATGCTACCTTTTTTGACATTATATATTTACATACATATTTAATAAATAATGTACAAACAAAAGCTTTTTTGTATTTTATTGAAATATAATTATTTATTATATCACTGTAGAGAATAATACAGTCGTTTTTTAAAAACACATACATACGTCATACACAATGACTTTTTCTGATAATCCGACCTTTCTTGCGTTCCGACCATACTGCTAGTCCCGAGGGTGACGGATTAGAGGGGTTCTACTGATATATATATATATATATATATATATATATATATATATATATATATATATATATATATACAGGTCGCAATATAGGACGAAGCAATTATAAGGAATATCCAGATCAACTGCAGTAACAAGAACATTTCTCGAACAGTAGCGGATATTCCTGATTAACGAAGAGAGTGGAAGAAGACAAAAAAGTGCTCATAATCTTCACATACTTCATTTATATGCACTAGCTGTGATACAAATAAATAAATTATATATAGCCTATTTAAAATAAACATAAAAATATCCGGTTCATCATCTCTACAGAGGAAATAATATTCGATAAAAATAGGAACTACAGGATCTTATCACAACGACAATCTGGACGCTTATTTCTGAACCTTTAAATTGTGACAGTGGCGGCCGGTCAGGGTCGGCAGTGCCGACCCACACCTTTATAGGTATTATAGTTTTTTTAATATTTAATTTAATCAGTATTTCAATAATTAATTGTGGCAGGTAATCAGTTGATGTTATTTGTTTTTGAGAAATAAAAAAATATCTGTGAGATAATAAAGACTAACTTTTATTCATGATTTTTAAAAGAATTCGACCAGACTAAATTTTATTCATGGTTTTTAAAAGAATTCGTCCAATCTGAGCGTTAAGTGATCCCTGCGTAGACACTTTTCAAATTGATGATCCGATATCGGAAACATCCATCCGCCAGTGAATTCTTAAAAAGGCACGTTTTGAGTGTTCGGCAAGCCGATCCCAACCTTGACGATTTACTTGTAAAAATCAACGGAATATTAGTTGATTAGCAACCAAATATACATTTCTTTCCATATGAACTTAATTACCAAGTACGGCAAATTTAAATTTGCCGATGCTTCATTGGGATTGGTGATTGGTCGCAAACTGTACATTGCCAACGCGGGATGAAATGTTATTTCATATAAGAACGTAAGTTGAAGTGATATTCAGTGCACGAACTAACCTTTCTTTCTGTGATTAATTTTTATTTTCTAAAGTAATACTGTGATACGTTACGTCTGCCGTAAATAGTTAAAGGTTAAAGGGTTTTTTGACATATTAGAAGTTTTTTTTTAAATTAAAGTGTAAACAAATTCAGGTAAATTAACCTAAAAAATGCAAGCCATGGGAGAAAAATGTCCCGGCTTATAAATATTAGTGCGGGTAAGGGAAGTAATAGATCATTTTCAGATAATTGGTACAGCAAGTACTCATGGCTTACCGGGAGTGAAATAAAAAACAAACTTTTCTGTTGGCCTTGCATTTTATTTTCGACAAATAGGGGCAAATATCAAAATCCGTGGTGTGAATCTGGTTACGATAATTTAAAGGAATTATTTAGGGCTTTACATAAACATGATATTTCGAAAGATCATACTTACAGCCAGATTAAATTAGATTTATTTGGAAAACAAAATATCTATGTTTCATTAGATAATGCCCAACGTGAAAATGCTATTAAACATAACGAAATTGTAAAAAATAATCACGCAGTTTTACGTCGTTTAATTGATATTGTAATTTTTTTAAGTTGTCAGGAATTATCTTTTAGGGGACACGATGAATCGGAGCATTCGTTAAATCAAGGTAATTATAGAGAACTAATAAAAATGTTTAAGAAATACGATTTGGAATTTTCTAATTTACTTTCTGACTCGAAGACATTTAGCGGTGTATATAAAACAATCCAAAATGATTTAATAGAATCAATTAGTTACATTTTGAGTAACTTTATTGAATCTGAGATTCAGGAAACCATTTGATTTTTACTAGAAGTAGATGAAACTACCGACATATCATGTCATTCACAATTATCAATTGTTGTTCGATACGCGTTACGTGGTAATATCTATTAGAGGTTTTTAGGTTTTACAGACGTGAGTAAAAGCCATAAGGCAGAATATATTTTTGGTGTTTTAAAGGACAGATTAAAATTTTTTGATATCAAAAATAAATTGGTAGGGCAAACTTATGACGGCGCTACCGTGATGTCTGGTGAATTAAATGGTCTCCAGGCAAAAGTTAAAACTATTGCACCGCAAGCTTTATTTACTCACTGTCATGCGCATAGAATGAATTTAGTTTTGCAGGATACATGTAAGAATGTCGTCTTTTTTTGCCATTTTAAGCGGATTTGCTTCATTTTTCTCAAGCTCGCCTAAACGGACTAATGTTTTAGAACGGTTTGTTTCGAAAAAAATGGTAACAGTTTGTCAGACGCGATGGAATTTTAAATCTCGGTTAGTTTTCACTGTAGCAGATTTTCGTGAACAGCTTTTGGAAGTTTTTGATTTTATTATTGAATGCGACGATTTTGAAAGTGATGATATCTCGATCCGTGAAGCAACCGGTTTGAAAACTTTATTAAATGATTACTCTTTTAACATACTAACATACTCTTTAACATACTAATATTTTTAAGAAAGTGTTTACTCAAACCGATTTGATATTCAATGTTGTTCAAAATCAGTTAACTGACATTATTCACTCCAAAAATAGAATAACAAGACTGGTGCAAAATCTCAGAGATTTTCGTAATGATAGTAATTTCCAGTATATACGCAGTGACGTTTTGGACTCGCTTGATATTTCCGAACCGCCAAAAAAAAGACAAAGGCATGACACAGAAACAGATCTCGAAAAACGAGTATATTTTGAAATTTTGGATACTATTATTATGCAAATAGATACTCGTTTTTCGAATTTTGAAGATTTGCAAATTTTTGACCTCTTTGACGATTCAAAATTTAAAAGTTACGCCAAAGAATTTCCAAGATATTTATTAGACAAGTTAATTAAAAATTATCCATCATTCTTTAATAAAATAAAATTAGAAAATGAATTAAAAGTTTTATATGCTGATCCAAATATTTTCGGAAGATGGGATAAGTTACAAGATATGTATAATTTTATATACTGTAATTCATTACAACAAACTGTTACCGAAATTAATAAATTATTGTCATTAATTCTCTCATTACCACCAACGTCTGCCTCAAATGAACGAGATTTCTCTTGCCTCAAAAGAATCAAAACGTATTGTCGAAATACCATGAAACAAGAGAGAATGTCAAGCTTGTCTCAAATGTCAATAGAAAAAAAACTTTTAAAATCTCTCCAAAACTCTAATAAATTTTACAATGACGTTATAACCCATTTTGCTACTTCCAAACAACGTAGACTAGAGTTAATTTATAAACATGTTTAGGTTCTAAATTTATAGGAAAAAACAAAAAAAAAAAAAAAAAAACAAAAAAGAAGACAACAAAAAATCTCCTATAATGATTGAAGTCTTTATTAGACGGAATACCTATCTGAGGAGACAAAAAATACCTTGCCGACCTTGTCTCTCAAGCCACGAGCCGCCACTGAATTGTGATAAATATTCGCAAACGAAAAGCTACAATTTAACCAACGATTTTTCAAAAACTCACCTAACAAAACATTAAATTGAACTACATAAAGAAATGTTGGAGATACGCAGGAAAATCTACACGAGAGAGGATAAAAAATGAGAAAATACATTAATTCATTGCAGTTATAAATGTATCATCATATTGCAAAGTCCAGTCGTCAGAGATTTTACCACCCCTAAAAATCATTCATACGAACAAGCTAATTTTGCTGAGAATGTCAATTTTGGAACTCTAAAAAGTTGCAAAAAGTTTACCACTTTTACCCCTCGGCTTCCCCCTAAAACTCCTCTCACAGGGAGGAAAACGAAAAAAATCGATTTATCAATAATCTGTATTCCGTAGAAAAAAATGATTCACATAAAAATGTAGCTGAAATAATTTTATACAAAAATGTTTACTAGCCCTTTTTTTTGAAAAATGAACTGTTCTCTTAGAAACAACGCTTATAGGGACCGGTAATTTTCAATGTAAGGTACGAGCGCGAAATCAATTTTAAATAAAATTTGTAAATCAGAGCGTCCTCTCGACAAAAATCAAAATGTGTTTTAAAGGTGAAAAGTGCAGCTATCTTATAATATTTTAGTATATTGCCGCAAGTGAAGTAAGTTTCTATATTCTGGTAAGTGTATAAACGTTGTGCAATTTTTGCCATTTTTTTCTATTCTCATGAGATCAATAAAATTTAACACTTCCATTGACCGGTCGCTATGAAATTTTCATTGCTGGTGCATAATCTGCAAAACCTATAACATGATATGTCGATTTTAAGTTTTGGCAACAAATATTCACATCACAAACGATCACACGTCACGTGAAATGCTTCGTCGAAGACAGTATTCTTCTGTCTTTTTGAGTTGTACGAAATGTGTAAAAGATTTACAAACTTCAGCAATTTGAAATTTGTAAATCTTATACACACACGCAATGAATTAATGAAGTGTTCCCATGTTATCGAGCTCTAGGTGACCTGGTAATCCAAAAGGAGGAGGCTCCTACACGGAGTTGTGTACTCTACCATCCTCTACACGGCACTAATCTACAGTGCGGCAGTGGAAACACTGCCGCTACACCGCGCGTACTAAGAGTCTCTTAGTACGCGCGGACAAAACTTGTCTGCTGCGGATAGCAAGTGCTTACAGGACTGCGTCTGCTTACATCTGTGAAATAGGGAGATGCAACGGGAGAATGTCAGAAGCGAGGAGAGGGTTACATCCATTGTGAAGTGGCAGGACGAGTAGGATACAATGGAGGATGTGGCACAGTGGACAAAGTCACTGATACCAAATCTGCGGAGCTGGCTGGACTGCGGACACAGGCGCTTAGAGTACAATCAGACGTTGGTGCTCACAGGACACGGGTATTTCTGAAGTATATCAAATAGGTAAGAGAAAGTAATGAGCTAGGAAGGGTGTTTGAGTCGCTGAGGGAGATGGTAGACAAGATGGTGACGAATGGGCAGTGGTGAAACAAAATCCACAACTATGTGAGAAAGGTGCTGTCGATAAATGGAAAGGGAGAGCGGGAGCTAGATGCAGTTCTAGTAGGTATAGACGAGGCAGAACTAGGCCCGCATGGGTAGGAAAAAGTAAAGGTTGACAATACAGGGGTAAATGCGATTACGAACGATAGTCAGAGAGGCAGAAATGACGGCAGACATGAGAGAGAGAGAGAGAGAGAGAGAGAGAGAGAGACAGGATAAGTGTATTAGGGTGAGTGTAGACTGAGGTGCACACGGGACAGCTTATCGCAGCTCTGCTTGAGACTAAATCAACGACGGTCGGGAGGTATGTATGTATGCGTAAAAAGGAAAGCGAAGAAGAAACCGTAGTTAGGCAGAGACAAACGTGGTGGTCCTATGAGTGCGAGAGACGGAAGCTGATGTGTGGTGGCGAGCGACTAAGAATCGAGCAAAAGAAGAACATCGGGGTAAAGTTATGTTCTAACGGACAACGGACGGTTCCTAGTATGAGAGGAGTGGGGTTTAGCTGGTTCCATTCACATCGATATAGAAGGCAGGAAGGTCCGATTCAAGGTCGACGTGACTCTGAATGGGGTATTCTTTTAATTTGGCCACGCAGCACTGTCGGAAATGTTTACCTCCGGCGTCTGTTTGCAGATTCACCACCTAGTTGAAAAAAAATTACCTGGAATGTTGGAATATCTCTCAAAAACTTTAGTAAATGATCTGGACGCTGCAGTGCCGTTTTTTGCATGGTCGTTTAGAGAGTTTCACTAATACCCAGCTGTTTGATGTTGTCTAGAAGGTTCTTTGGAATTAAACCAGTAGTAGAGAGGATAATTGATATTGTCTGGTTGCCTTCCAATCTCCATTATCTATTTCTTTGTATATCAAGATCTCTGTATTTGGCGATCTTCTCGTTGTATTTAACACGCAGATTATTTATTGTTAAATATCACCGTATCAAAAACTATCGTTTCTCTAGTTACTTTAATAACTAGTAGGTGATCTGGTCTATTATATGTCTTTGGTTTATTCGTCAGCACAGTACGATCCCAGTATAGCTTCTAATTGTCATTCTCAAGTATACTATCAGGAACATATGGACATAATCGGGGGCATAATAATGAAATAATTTATAGCATATATTATTTATTCTATTACTATTGAGCTACTATTAAATTTTTTTGTTCAACTAAATTAACAGACTCATTGCGGACTTTCAATAAGAGCATTTCTAGAATATTTTACAATTTTTAATCATAGCCTATTATGCACATATGAAAACAAAACAAAAAATGACTATAGAAAGATAAGTTACTAATAAATTCGGTAAAAACATCGAAAGGTCATTATGGTCATTATGTCTTATTAAAATTTATAAAGAGTATTCTGGCTGCTTACTTTAAAAAGTAGATCTGTCCACACTATTTTTGTTTGAATACTTCAAAATCATTTTAATAAGGCAAATATTTATCTTTTCATTTTCGAAACAAAATTAAATTTCACTGAACATTATTACAATTACCCTAGCAATAACAGTTTTCAGGAGATTATTTTACCTTTTAAGACTAAAATTTAGTAAATACTTAATACCAGCAATTACTCATTAAAATCGTTATCAATACTTATCAGTATATTATATTGGTACTTACGGAAAAAATCAACTATGCAAGACATATTATTCCGAACGAACACAGATATATTTGCACTAGATGTAAAGTGACTAATTAATAAATTATTTAAAACTTTGCGTTTATTTGCAAATGCGAATAGCATGCATTGTTAAAACGTAGCTAATCAATTCTTGAATATTTCGGAATTATATCGATTGTTGTGACGAATTACTAGCAAAATAAAAAAACAATTTTTTTCAAGATATCGTAAAAAGGCAGTCAGGTAAATATTGGGTGATCTAAAAAATAAAGTTTATTTGAAAAACAAACTTGTAAAAAACAGCGAATGTTTCACAAAATTTACTGGCAACTCAGGATCGTAAGGACAATATTTTTTGTTCGTCCGACTATTCTGAATGTTGTTTATAAAAAAAAAAGATTAAATATAAGAACGATTACGTCTAACCGAGTAGACTATTGCAGAAAAATGTGCATCTAAATTTTATATATCATTTTACGAACCTTGTAATTTTCGCCAGAGTACAAAGTTTAAAAATAAATAAAATCTTGCTGCCAGCATTAACACCGCTAGCTGTTAATTTATTATGAAGAGGGATAAGGAGCTTAGTTTAATTAGTGACAAAGCGTCTCTAAGTGACAATATGACGTAGGCGTACTACTGTTTACATAAAATAGTTAGAATATTGTTAAATATGTTTTGTCAAGTTACCTTTCAAAATATTTTGATCCGTTAGGGATTTGAGTTACAATCCATTTTTACCAACAATTTGTTTTAATTGTAACATGAAAGTTCATCAAGTATTTTTCCAATTTTGAAAAAATATTTTAAACATTTTTGTGTAAAATAAAAATAATCATAAAAATGGGTTCTTCATACTTTATGGGTTCTTTATACAAAAAAATTTACCACCGGACTTCGGACACGGAAAAAATGTTTAAAATAAAAAATATACCTAAATTAATTTTAAACAAAAATTTTTTTAAGCACTTTTTGTGTGGAATGAACTGTTCTCTTAGAAACAACGCTTGTAGCGACCGTCGATTTTGAATGTCAGTTACGCGCGCGAAATCAATGTTCAATAAAATTTGTATCAGCTCGACAGTAAATATTCGATATCTTTTGATGCAAGTGTCCTATCCACAAAAATCAAGATGCGTTTTAAAGGTAAAGAGCGCAGCTGTTGTATGCAGTTTTTGTATTTCCCGAGAATAAACTCAATTTTCATGAAGGTGTTAAATAAATAAACGTGGCGCGATTTTTGCCAATTTTTACGATTCTCGTGAGATCAATAAAATTGATCATTTTCATTGACCAGTCGGATTAAAATTTCTATTTTTAGAGGTCAATCTTTAAAACTTATCACATGAAATTTCAATTTTGAGTTATGGCAACAAATCTGAGGCAATTGAAATATGAATTAAAAAACGCAAAATTTAATGTTGTTACTCCGCCTCCGGTAAGTTCTGGGTGGATTGAGTAGCTCAGTAAATGCCGGTGCCGGTCCCAAGCCCGGAAAAAGGAGGAGGGTTGAGGCGATGGGCTAGCAACTCATCCCTTGTCAAAAGAAATAAATGCTCAAAATTTCGACCAAAAGCCTCGGAATACAAAGGATGGATCAAAAGACGACTAATGCAACGGAAAAGGAAAATGATATTGGCTACATGGAATCTACAAGGACTTAGAATCAAACAAGCAAAAGTATTCAAAGAATTATCGGAAAGAAAAATAGATATATGTATTCTCACTGGGACGAAGGAAAAGGGAAAAGGAAATGAAGAGATATGAGAATATATACATATCTACAGTGGAGTGAGTAAAGATAACAGAGCTAAGAGATGAGTCTCTATTGCCATTCGAAAAAATCTTAAAAACAATATTAAATCGTGAACTGAAGTAAATGAACAACTGCTAATACTGGAAATGAAAAAGAATGGGCACAACATCGTAATTGTCGGAGTGTATGCCCCAAATGAAGATGCAGATCCAGAAAGTAAAGACGATTTCTACAACAAGATGAATGAAATACTCTCTGAAGTTAAAGAAAACTGTGAAATCTTTATACTAGGAGATTTAAACGGCAGAGTAGGGAGAGAAGAAAATAACAGAGTCGTAGGAAGATATGGGGAACAAATAACCAATGACAACGGAATGTCTCTTAGAGCTTTTATGAAAAAATCTCAAAATTATGAATGGATTTTTTCAATATAGAGACATCCACAAATTTACATGGATACAACCTACTAGGAATCTGCGCTCGATAATCGACTATGTAATCCAACGTCATACTTCCCAGCTGAAAACAACTGACGTAAGGGTTATACCGTGGATAAGAGTGTGGATCCGACCATCGTTTTTACTTATGGCCAACTTGATACTTAAATATCGCAAAAACAATAACACTCAGGTACAGAATATAGAAAAGGGACAAGAAGTAAAATCCCCTAAATATAACCTAGAAAACTTAAAAGAAGATTCAACGAAATTTCTTTACAAATTACGACTGGTCACAAAATTACAAAATGTGGATTGAGAAAATATATAAGCGGAAGAATTATACCAGCAACATAAAAAATGCATTCATGAGGCTGCAGGTGAAGCTTTGGGTTATAAAGACAAACATGACACAAAAAATCAAGAATGGTGGTCGGAGAATATGCAAATGTTAGTAAACAACAAGAAAACTGCTTTTCAGAAATGGATGTCAACGAGAAAGGAGAAAGATTAGAAGATATATAAAAAATTAAATCGAGATGTGAAAATAGAAGTAGTGAAAAGTAAACATGAGATGTGGGATCGAAGATGTGCAGAGGTGGATAGATATAGGGGTGGAACAAGAGTTGGGCAAGCTTGGAAGGTAATAAAGTCTCTCCGGGGGGAAGGAATGGAAAAATCTAACTTACAGTTAATAGATCTGAAACAGTGGAAACATCATTATGAGGTCTTACTGGCATTGCTAAGCGTTTGTTCCCTCCAATTAAAAAACTGGCAGCACTCTGGTCTACCTGGACTTTCGGCTATACGACCGTTAACGAATCCACTGCCCCTACGAGTCCGACACCAAAATGAAGGTGCCACGCCACGTATACCAGAAACGTTTCGTGGGGCTTCACCTTCCCCGTAGTACCTTTGTTGCTTTGTTGCGATTACCGCACCTACCCGTTATCCCACCCACGGGCGGATAGGCGAAGCAGGCAGAGGAATTTCCACCTCGGACGTAGACAGACACAAATAACATAACAGTCGCTAACATACACAAATAATTGAGATAACAACCGGAAAGTTAAGCGATGCCCTCAAAAGATCAAAAAATTTTTATTTAAAACATTTTTTTCTACGGCGTACGGATTCTTGGTAAATCGATTTTTTTAGTTTTTACCCTCCTACGAGGGGGGTTTTGGGGTGAAGTCCGGGGGTAAAAGTAGTAAACTTTTTGCATCTTTTTTGGAGTTCCAAAGTTAATATTCTCAGCAAAATTCAGCTTGTTCGTATGATTTTTAGAGGTTCAGTGGCGTTTTCGTCTCTGACGACTGGAGTAGTAACCTGAATTTTAAAACAATTTTACCTCAATTATATCAATAAAAGCAACAGCAACATTACATAGATCAGGCTGTATACATATACATACATACATATATATATATATATATATATATATATATATATATATATATATATATATATATATATATATAGAAGTAAACGTTAAATAGTGGGTTTGCAGCAATAAAAAATGAAACGTGTACTCTTTTAAATTTTTATTCCAAGCTTTCGGACATTGAATATGTCCTTCATCAGGGAGCTACAAATGTGATGAATAAATTGTTGGCGTTGGTATAATTAATTAAAAAATTCACTACTTACAAACTTATTGAGGTTGTATCAACGAAGATGTATTATAATGTTAATAAAATTTATCATAGTCTCTCATCTTTTTTCAATATATAAAACCTATTTTTTGTTTAAAAATTTAAAAAATTACTGTACATCCAAAAACACTTGTACATCTAAATAAATACATGACATTATTCTGACAAAATTCTTTTAAATGTCAATTGATAAATTATTGTTTGTGTTATTATTGCATTTATCTAGTAGTAACAAATAGGAGAACATTTCATTTAGATGACCAATATCTGTTCTATGATTCATTGCATTATTATTTTGGCAAATGTAGGCCATTTCAAGAAAAAGTCTTTTGGTGATGTTACTTTCCTGTTCTACTACTTTGATGTTATTATAATCTATCTGATGTCCATTTTTAAATACATGTTCACCCAATGCACTTTTTTCAGGATGCAGTCTATTATCTGACTTGTGGGATGTAATGCGGTCTTTAAGGCATCTTGATGTTTGACCATAGTATACTTGTTCACATGATCTGCACGGTATACAGTAAACAACATCCGTTAAAGACAAGAGTGCGGATTGGTCTTTAAGTTTAGAAAAAACTTTGTTAACTGTTAGTACCGTTTTATGTGCAATTTTGATATTATTAATTGATGAAAAAATTCTACTAAGTTTCTGTCCAATGTCCTTAATGTATGGAAGAGATACATATCTAATTGTAGTTTGTTTTGGTAAAGGATCTACAGGTCCAATTCTATCTTGTGATACAGACAGATTTTCTTCGTTTCTTAAATGACTAGTTAAATTTTGTGGAGTGTTAAACAAAATTTTCTTTAGTAGTATACTTGGGTATGAGTTTTCAATGAATAGGTTATAAAGGATTTTTAGATTTTTTGTATGGAAAGCGTATATATATATATATATATATATATATATATATATATATATAACAAGAAAAGTTAATAGTAAAATAAAGGTAAAAGATATCGGCATAGCTCGCAACAAAGAAAAAAAAATATAATAAAATATGTGTATAAGATGGAGGGCAACCGTATATACGTATTTCTGACTATTGATCGTCTTCAGTACGGTGCAGCCAAGTTAGAAAAGGAGCATATTAACTTGGGAAAGGATCACTACAGGAGCAATGCGACCAATTTGTGGCAATAATGTTAGAAGAGGTTACTTGTAAGCCAACGCTAAGGCTACAACGATCTGATCCTTGTAAATAACAATAAAATTAGTAATGTTTTTTCTGTCCATCCCGAAGTATCAAGGAAGTAAATTCCACCAGATGCAATGTTCACAGCCTCTATCAAAGTATCGTACGAAATCCTCTGTTATTGATTAAATTGTAGAAAATTTGTACAAACTATTTCGGCAAATGCTTCAGTGTTAAACTGTTGTTCTCTTTCATAAAGTCACAAATGAAATGAAAAACATTTATTTACTGTCAAATTACTCAGTGGGTGCCGAGAGCGGCTCTCCACTAATAATTGAAATATTACAAGTTTCTAGAATTTTGTGAACTGTATGAAAGAATAACTAAACAAAAGATATATGTAACATTAAATATAAAAGATAGAAACTCTTTTATTATCGGCATGTAATTGACGTTGCTATAAACTGCTCTATTTTATTTGATATCAGTTACGGAAAGGGAATAAAGGATGTGCTTGTTCTCCGTAAAACTCCTCGAGGCAAAAAATATAAGAATTTAAGAGCATCACTGGATTCGCAAGAGTTATAAGAAAAGCGATAAAATATTTTTATATATCTATAACGAAAGCAATCATCCACATCCTATCAGAAAGGTCAGCTGAAGAAAAAAATATTTTTGTGAAAAATATTTAAGGTTACAGAAGAAACCTTAATTGAACTGTCGTTTTTCGAGCTACAATAAAACAATACTAATGGTTAAAAAAAACAAAAACTATTTAAAAATATATTGTTCTGAGGTTGTTTATCCGTAGCTTCACATTTTTTCAATCTTATTTGAGACTGACATCAGTTAAGGGAAAACTTCCATATTTTAACATTTCGATAAAAATGAATAAACCATGGACGTATAGGTCCATGGAATAAACATTTGAGATTGTTCATATCAATATTATTATGTTACATTGCTTTAGAATTATTATGTAAAATTACATCTAAATTAGGGAGTTGCTTTGGAATTTTTCAAAAACAATACATGATAACAATCAGTTTTTTTCAAACTATATATTGCGAAAAATTGTAAACAGAATTCTTACTATAAGATTATAAAAAGTTGACAACACCGTAAACATTTTTGCCAATATTTCAAATGTCATTGAAGTCTGAAGTATTCCCGTATCAGTAGCGTACGATTGTCTACTCTAATTAAAATGATTATTTTTGGTCGTATTAAACTTAAACAATTGTTTTATAAAATTTATGACTAATAGTAATGTTTTGGCTATTTATTTAATTCTAAAATTCTCAATGTAATCATGATAACATTTTTTATTTTATAATAACATGTTGACGCCTGTGAAAGATCTATCAACTATTATAAGCTGCGTTAAGAAATTTTAACTCTAAGATTAGGGTTAGAGAAATTTGACGTTAGAGGTTAGAGAAAAAACCATGACGTAACCTTTAAGTTGTACTGAAAATGCTGTAGTATAAAATATATACATATAATTCCAGTATATATGCGGAAGAATTCACAGGATATTATAGAACAAGACACGAAATGATACAATGACGCAAAGAGCTGAGCAATCAATGAGAAAATAATAGAATACAGAAAAAAATGGAGATACGTACTTAATTATGAAAAATCAAAATAATATCCCCTTGGAATTCTGTATTGCAACAATGTATACATACAGTATTCTATGAATTAATGGCAACATTGTGACATTTTTCAATATTCACAGTCTGCAACACTGTCCACACATTTACAACTGACCAAGCATTGAAAACATAAACTTACTTTTCTCTGCCGTTTATTTGAGGGTGTTTTAGGACATTTCCCACTAAGTTTGTAATGTTTTGTACTATTTTGTGTTGTTTTTGGTAATAAGTGTGTTTATTTTGTTTAATTCCATTATGTATATTACTCCTAGGAAGCGTGAAAATATTTTAGTAAGCAAGATTTTGAAGCGTAAACGAGAAACGGCATCAATGGATGTGAAAAGGTTAGGAAAATACGGAAGAAAGAGAAAAACAACACCAGCAGATGAAAGATTTTTACTTCAAAAGAGCAAATTGGACCCAAGAAAAACAAGCCAAGAGCTCCAATAAGATCTAGCAGCATCAGGTGTAGTGATCCATGACTCAAATGTTCGGAAAAGACTTTTGGAGAATGGTAGAAGAGCAATGCGTCAACAGGAAAACAGCTTCTAAATGAAAGACTGAAGAAACAAAGGCTATTGTGGGTCAAAAAATACTCTAATTGGACTGTAGACGACTGGAGAAAAGTCCTATTTACAGATAAAACTCAATTTATAGTTCAGGGACAGCGATCGAAATTCATCTGACTAGGAAAACCTTACACCATCTCATATTGATTAAACCGTAAATCATCCAGTCAAAAAAATGTTTTGGGAATGTTTTCCATACATTGGGGCTGGATCTTTGGTACCAAGCGAAGGCATGATGAACAGCCAAAAATACAAATCCATGTTGAAACAGCGTTTGGAAACAAAACTCCAAAAATGTCAGCCCAAGGAGGAGCAATTCTTCGACTCTGCCCCCTGTCACAATTTAAAGCAAATGATGGAATTTTACAAAAATAAGAAGATTAATGTTTTATATTGGCCCGGTAATTCGTCAGATCTGAATCCCATTGAAAATTTATAAGCCATTTGCAAAAGTATTTGGTTTCGAAATAAAAGGATATATGGGAACTTTCAGAAGCCCGCAGAATATATGCCAAAGTGGGTAAAAGTAATTATTGCAGTCAAAGGGGGATATATTTCCTAGTAAATGGTGTAAGTTTACCTTTATAGTTTTGTCAAAATATAATTTTTTTTAATAAACTGTTTTTTCATTAAAACAGCCTATGATTCATGAACAAATATGTAAAAATATTTGAAAAAAGTGATTTGCTACATAAGTTTTTATCCTGTAGTTTAGCTAAAAAATGGAGAAACTATTATTTGCAGTAATTTCAGTATTACACTGACTCTTTTCTTAATGTAATGATGTAAGCAAAAGTCATTACGCTGGCATTTTTAGCAGGTAATTTTTTTTTTAATTATAAAAACTTGTTGAATAATCAAAACACATGAATACGTTTTTAATAAGAATAATAAATGTCCCGAAAAAAAAAAACGTAACAAAAAATGTTTAAAGTAATAAGTACTTAAATAAAAAATTACTACAAAAAATATATATGTATTTATCAACATACATAACTTTCAAATATCACCTTGTAGTTGTATACACCTAGAGAGCTATGTGGTGGATTAATATTTACGTCGATGAAAGAGATGTCCTTGAAGACGATTAAGAATAAGGATCATTTTTTGTTATATATTGTGTAAAATCTATATTCGTTGATAAAGCTCTGTAAGAATTGGAAAAAAGTTCCTTTTAACCATTAAAATATTCTTAGCAAGTCAAGATTTAAAACTCGTAAACGTAAATTTTCAGTTGGCATGCGTTAAAACAAAGCCCAGTGAAACTGGAGAACCTGTACTACAATCCCGAAAAGGGAGTTTTCGAAAAAAAAGCAAGCTTCTAGAATTACTTATGAATGTTGTGACGGACAATTTTTTATGGTTAAAAAATCGAGGGCTTTTCAGAAATCATAAATATTACGATCAGCATAATATTTTTTTCGCTCTGCAAATCGCGAAGATGTGGACAGAAAAAAAAATTTGGAGCAATAAGCGGGTCAATACCTTCAATATGTGAATATTCTGAGTAATTTCGAATTATAAACAGCGGACTTATTTTCCCAACTATGCTTCACAAAAATTACTACAGGATACGCTTTGCAGTCGGACATTGGTTGTAGATCTTGTAAATGTGAAGAATTGTAAATTTTGTTGTAGATGCGTACAACTATTTATAAAAATCTATTTATGTAAACGAGTAATTTATAAAACATACCAGAAAATTATTTAACATTGCACATAAATTTAAGAAGCAAAATGAGTTTATTTTGACCATAGAAGGAAAGTGAACTTCATAGTTTCAAAACCGAAGGAATAAGAAGGAAGAAGAAAAGGAGAAACTATTGAAAAGGTTAAGTTTAATAGTGTGGACACAAGAGAAGCTCTATTTGATTTTAATGTTCTTACTCAAAGATGACAACAACAGACCCTTCGATAGGACTAAATATGATAAACTGGCTCAGAAACAAAAACAGATAAAGGATCAATAGTAAAAATTGGGTTTAAAATATCCGAAAACGTCGAAACTATTAGAAAAGTCAGGCAAGGATATAATATATTACCTATTACCTATATTATTTAACTTTCGAGGAAATAGTGCTAGAAGCTATTTAGTCAGAAACAGCGGGAATAAAATGGAATGGGTTTTAATTAACAATATTAGGTATGCTGTTGACACCGTAATACCGATAATTTAGAAAACCTAGAAATAATCTGTAAAATATTAAGGTATAGTGGAGAATACGGACTCTCCCTCAACATAAAAAATTATTCTTTTTTTCTGGAGATATTCGAAATTTAATCAAACGTTCGGTTGAAAATATACATATTTCTTTTAAGGTACCCAATAACTTGGGTCAGTATATATCCAATTCCAAAGACCCTATCGATTATATGAACCGTAGTGGTGTTTATAGACTCAAATGTTCTGATTGTGATGCCACCTTCATAGGAAGAACATGTAGATCATTGTCTTCACGTTCTATAGAGCACACAAAAAGAGAAAACACTTCCACTTTCTCTCAACATCTTAACTTTCTCAAACTTTCTCAAACTAGACTTATATGAAGACCTAGAAATTACTAAAGAAAAACAGAGAAGTCCAAATTGTGTTAATCGCCATGTCTCATTCAATCGAGACTTCCTTCCGCTCCATCGTCAACTATTCTCATAACCCACATTCTTACTTTACTTCTTCATTATTATCTAGATTTTTCGTTCTTCTTCTATCACCTATTAATCCTCCTTAGTCCTCTCAAACTTTTTTCAATATATCCAACTCCCCTTCTTTCCTCACTTCTTTCTAGGAATCTAAGCGTAAGTCTGACCCCATACCTAATATTCTCCATGCTACTTTTCTACAAACTAAATTCAGAGCAGATTATTCCACTTCCCCCTAAAAAATTTTTTTTTCATTACCATACATCTTTACCTACTTAACCACATATCATCATATTTTCATACTGTTTTCACTACAATTTATTTTACTTATCCACTTTCCCCTTAGGGTTTGGTTCCGGATCTCTGGAGACTTCAGCATCTTGTAAAGTCTTTTCTCCTTCCACAATAATATTAAAACATCACATACCTTTAGTAAATTTAACAGAGCAACCTAAAACCCAACTATTCTTGCAGTTTCTACATATCGTTACAATACACACCAAAAGTCTATTAACTTCATCTTCCGACCTTAAACTCAAACTTATAACTCATCCTTTTTATATTTCTCAGGTACCAAATGTTCCTTTTAACATCTAGGGCCTTTTTCTTTTTCTTAAGTTATAACTTGAGCAATGTTTGTACAATACAATACCAAACCACCTTTCAGCCATCAATTTTCTGTTTGTCTTGCATACTGGTCAACACACAAAAACAACTTTCCATCTTCATTCTTCACACCGAACCAGTAATTTATGTTCATGAACTTATAACTTAAAAAATCTATTATAAACTTATTCAATTTTAAATAATGCTGGCTTCTGTCATTTTTAGACAACTACCGTAAGTTGCACTGACTGCTTTGTTCCGACATCCGTCCTAACATGTCAATATTGTCATTTTTATCAGTTGTTATCAACAGGTCCTCGAAGACACTTTGTCTCAGGACCATGTAACCTATGTAGAGCCATACGTTGCCATGTTACCAATTCCAACGGTAACTTGAACATCCTAATTTGCAATAATATAAATGTAACATATCTATAAATTTATAACATTTAACGGGTTTTCACCCATATATTTTAGTGGCTCATAGCATGTATACTTCGTAAGTATTAACCACATTTTGTATATAAACATTTTAAATGTTACGTTCTTTTTAATTAAAGTGGTTATATACTTTCAGGTTACACTGATGATGGAATTTACATTCCGAAAACGTTCTGTAATGTATTTGTGATATAGCCCGTTTGGGTATTTTATTATATACCTTTTATAAAGGATTTGAAATAAAAAATTTTGTGATACATGGTATACAGCCAGCTACAGGAACTTAGTTTCCTAGTGGATAAAAAATTACGTTCATGAAACTTAAAAAGATAGCAACATTGATGCATGGAACTAATGGTAGACCAACCGAAAAAATAAAAAGTATACGTACCTGGGAACAACGACTACACTGCCGAAATAAAAGTTAGAAAATGAAAAAGATTGTTTGCAGCCGAGATTTGACATGTGCCCTAAAAATACGATTGACTCAATATTACGTGAGGGGGGAGGACAGATAGAATAAGTGAAATTGACACAAAAGAGGAAAGACGATTGAATAAATGAGAGCAATATGTATTGACTGGAAAACTGGAAGAAATAGATAAGCAACAAATATTACAATAAACGATTCGATGCTGAAATGCATAAGGATTTTGAAATGCATATTTTACTTCCTAAAGAGGATGAACAGCAAGGCCTTAAATTTAGATGTTCAGGCAATGATGGTGTTTTTGTCGTCAGGCAAATCATATAAAAATCATTGGAATATAACGTGCCGGCCTATATTCCTATTTTATATATCTACAAAAGACATTTGACTGTGTTAAACTTAATAGGTAAATAGATGTAACATATATAACAGAAACACCATCCACGCCCGAATTAACAACAAATTAACATAGCCTGCACCTATCGAAAGAGACATACGTCATTGAGACTTACTTAACCCTCTTTTGTTTAACCTCACATAACCGAAATCATTAACGAGGATATATAAAATAATAACAATAGGACATAAAATGGGTGAGAAATCATTTATATTAAATATGTTATACAGACGATGCCATACTTGTTGCAGAGAGTGAAGATGATCTACTAAATCAATTTAATCTAACATCTTTAAAATTGAATATGATACTATCAACAACAATACAAAAATTATGGTAGTCTACAGAAATCCAATAAAATTCAACTAGCAATGGATGGCAAAATATTTCAGCCAGAAGGTAATTTTAACTATTTCGGAATACTGGTATGCATAGTTATAGATGAAAAAAAACTGCATTTTTACGGTATGAGGTACTCCCTTGGAACTAATTTCATCGTATCTAAAGGATAGATACCAAACAGTCAAGTACGGATATTGTCTCTCTGAATTAAAGCAGATAAAGCATGGAGTTCCACAAGGATCAGTTCTGGGCCCTCCATTATTTATTATATATGTTAATGACTTGCCCAATTTCATGGCTCCATTTAAAACAGTTTTATTTGCAGATGACACTACTTTTGTTTTTTCTGATAAAAATCGTTCAGTTTTAGAAACCACGTCTGAGTATGTAAATTCCAATGCTCAATCATGATTCTTAGCAAATAAACTTAAACTAAATGATAACAAAACTCAAAATTTAATTTTTTCGTCTACCTTCGATGTGAATGTTGAAAAAAATAATGTCAAATTGTTGGGCATAACAGTTGACAACACATTGACTTGGTATAACCATATTGGCATCTCAAAGGTAAACTTTCTAGTACCTTATTTTTACTCAGACAATTAACACTTGTTACAAGTGTTGATACCTTGAAAATAACGTACTTTTCTGTTTTCCATTCATTTTTAAGCTATGGTGTTATTCTGTGGGGAAACTCTTGCAATACCCTAACAATATTTAAATTGCAAAAAAAGCAATAAGAATAATTGCAAAAGTTGGCTACTTGGAATCTTGCAAACCGTTGTTTATTAAATATTAAATATAAGATAATGCCCTTGCCAACATTATGGATATACAGCGTTAATGTTGAAATACATAGAAACGCTGATACTTTAATTAAACACTCTGACTTGCATAACTATAGCACAAGAGGTGCAAATAACATCAGAACAGTTAAGTATCGTTTGGGTAAAGCACAAAAAAACTCAATTGACTATGATATATACAATGTCCTACCTAAGGATTTAAAACAACTTTCGATGAATAAATTTAAAGTTAAAAGATACCTTTTGAGATTTGATTTTACTCTGTTAGTGAATATTTTGATCACTTCAAGGCAGTAACATGAACATGGATGTATTCACTATGTTGGTATATGTCTAATTTTGTATATTTTATGTTTTATTTTATGTTATGTGCATTAATGTATTTTCATCTCCTATTGTATTTTGTGTATGTTATTATATTATATTTTTTACTTACACTCGCGATCATAAAATCCGGGTCACCTTGAAAATCACCGATATTTCATTTTTAACGAGCTTTATCGTAAATAATAATAACACAAATACAAACTAATGCATGTTTCTGAGAATTGTTGCGGTTTCCTTTGTGACAAAGAATTCCAATAGTGCCGATTTCGCGGTAAAGTGCACACTTCCCAAAATGAACGCTACCTGTAACTCTGCTTGTTTTAAATGTCTCGTTTGTACTTCGACTTTCTGTTCAAATGCAACGGACAAAAGTTTATTACTGCCACCATTAGTGTTTATTAGTTCCATTATTAGTGTTTATTTTTTGACAAAAATGCCTTTGACTGTTGTTGAAACGGCACAAATTGTTGCACTTGTGGAAGACGGTTACACTCAACGGCAAGTCGCAAGAACTGTTGGCGTAAGCCTTTCTACGGTTCAACGAGTGCTTCAACGCTTTCAAGAGGCAAGTTTGCTAACCAGGCGACCTGGCTCTGGACGAATAAGAACGACCAAGGCACTAGATGACCGTTTCCTTGTGTTTCAGGCTTTACGAAACCAGACCTCAACTGCGGTTATGCATCAAAATCGTCTAGAGGAAGTACGAAATCGCAATTTTAGTGTTGCAACAGTCAGAAGAAGACTTCCTTCTTCTTGACTATCTTCTCGGCTAATGGCTAGAGGACCGCCACTTCGCCGGGTGCCTCGAGTTGCACGACTAGCTTTTGCTCGACAATACGCGCATTGGGGAATTAACGATTGTAGCATAGTGTTATTCTCAGATGAATCCCGTTTCTGCCAAACGTAAGAGTTTGGAGGAGAACCGGTGAACGATTTTCACAAGCTTGCATTGCTCCAAGAATGCCATTTGGTGGAGACTCGGTCATGGCTTGGGGAGGTATATCTTCCGACTTCCACACAGAATTACCCTTCATCGAAAATGGGTCCCTAACTGCACGAAGGTACATTACGGAGATTCCGGAAGAACATGTTATGCCCAACATGGCAGGGCTTGGAGAAAACGCCGTTTTTATGCAGGACAACGTGCGACTGCACGTTGCCAGGATCAGTATGTAATACTTGGACGAAGTTGGAATTACGAGGGTACCCTGGCCAGCTAGGTCTCCGGACCTGAATCCCATCGAACATCTCTGGGACGATTTGAAAAAACGTATTCAAACCCATACACCTCCTCCTAACAACGTACAGGAGCGTAATCCGGAGAAAAATTGAGAGTATTCCCCGTCGTCTGCAAGAGGTTATTAGAGCAAGGGGAGGCAATACACGATATTGGTCATTGAAATTTCACTGATTTTTTACCACCTTCTGTATTTTCCATTTTTTTTTTTTTCGTATGTCTGTTTTATCAACAATTTGATTTGTTTTCTGTTTTTTTTTTCAATAAAAACAATAAAAAACCATTTTTGTTTCTTTCAAAACAAACATTGATGACAAATAAAAAATACATTAGCCAAAAAAAAGGTTATTACTGCACCAGAGGCAAAAATATTTAAGAAACTTGAAATTTTCAAGATGACCCGGATTTTATGATCGCGAGTGTATTTTATACTTATACATATAATTGACTTGCTACAAACAAATGAAAAATTTGCAAACGTAGTTAAATAAATCTTGAATCTTGAATATATCAAAACACAGAAGAGTAATAATTGTCCAACAGAGAAGTAAAGCCAACATAATAACGGGGTGACTTAAATATAAAATTTGATATGAGGGCTAAGACTTATAAGGCGGCCTTGAAGCCGATTATGACCTATAATGCAGAGACAAGACCTGATACCAATAAACCTAAGGTAGACAGTATGGGAATGACGTGAAGAACTTTAAAGACTGGTGGAACATAACAGTGTCAGTGTCACATTGGTAGCGATTTCAAGCAAGGTCGGACTAGCGCGCCGGCCGGTGTGCCTTTTGCCTTTGTTAAGGCAGGTTTACACGTATCCAGTAAGTGGCGCCACATGGTGGCATGACAGCGCAAGCATAGTAGTGGCATCATGTAAACACTTTTTTGCGCCAGTTCAGCGCTGTCTCAAATAGAGAGCTAGTCTATTTTTCATACCAGTGGCCCTCATCCGCGTCCTCTCTAACCCCGCGGAAGCGGTTGTAGGCACGTGTAAAGACACCATTCTAGTCGCTGGCGTACCTACAAAGTAGGTACAAAAAACGACCGACTTTGTTTAAGTAGGAACTTCGGTGCCAGTGAGACTGGCATTAGCTACTGGATACGTGTAAACGTCCCTGCGCTGCTGTAGTCAAGCACTGGCATGTCAGCGAGACTGGTGCCAGTTACTGGATACGTGTAAACCTGACTTTAACATCTATCCATAAAAAAATTTAACGCTGAAAAATTTTTTGATAAAAGAAATAAAAATACATCAAAAGATGAAACAGGTACCAGGCTATCAAGAAAATAGAAAGAAGAAAAAAATTTAAATCTCACAAATGAATACTATTTATCTGTAGAATTATAAATATAAAGCTAATTTGGATAATAAATATATAGCAAACTGAATTACCAAAATATCTGCAAAGGCCCTTTGTACCCATTGAAATTACTTTGGTATTAGCACTTCACTTCTCACTGATTAAGTCAATTGCAATGTACCTTTTATCAAAAGCATATGCACGACTAACAAAAAGAGTCTCTTGCAAATTTAAATATAGGAATTGATTAAATCGTAATCTTCATATTTAATACAACGTCAGCTAATCTGAATACGATTACAATGGTAATATGTCTACGACAAGGGTTCAGACATATTTATGAATAATAATTAAATTTTCAAGGTGTCATAAACTACTATGTAAACTTGACCCCAATATGTATCAAATGCAAGGACACCAAAGATTAGATATATCAAATAGAACGAAGCATTCATTGAGTCACAGATACTTACTGATAATTCAATTTGTACGTAACATATTAAAAATAGTCGTTTCCACAATATTTATAAAATTTGTTTACTAAACTTAGGATACTTATTTTGATACAAAATACTACGAAAATCATTAGACAGTTATACAACTAATACGAGGTATGTTCCGAAAGTATAGTAGCTTTATTCAAAACTTCGTAATGATTTATTCTTCGTCATCCAACCCTCAAATCTTTCAAATGAATATTCCTTCGATGTAAAAACACGCTCCCGCTGGTGCTTTAGGTCACTGAAGCAGTTTTGAAATTAAGCTGTAATGGTACCATCATCACATTTCCTTATGTCGCCGAGAATTTCGCTTCAAGCAGTATGTTTCTTCTTCTTCTTCTTTTGGTATCATAACTCTGGATGGGTCTTTGCCTGTCTGGCTATGTCCCTCCATTCAGATCTCTCTTGGGCCCTTCTCCTCCATTGTCTTATATTCATGGTTTTCAGGTCATCTTCCACGGCATCCAAACATCTCGTCCTGGGCCTTCCTTTTTTCCGCCGTCCTACCGGCTTCCACTGTAACATCTTCTTTGTCCTTTTCGTGTCTTCTTGTCGCTGAATAAGTTCCAAGCGATGACAGTCTTTGACTTTTCACAAATCGTACAATGTCATACCCTTCATTCAGTTCATTAACCTCGTCGTTTCTCCTGATTCTCCATGTGCCGTCCTCCTCTTGCACCGGGCCATATACTTTTCTCAGTATCTTTCTCTCGAATGTCCTGAGTCGAGCTTCCCCTTGCTTCGTCATTACCCAGGTTTCACAACCATAGGTTACTACGGGTCTAATCGAAGTTCTGTAGATAGTCATTTTGGTTCTTTTGTCTAATAATTTCGATGTCATCAATATTTTATTAGCATAGTATGAACGATTTCCACTGGAATACATTTCCACTGGAATACATTTCCACTGGAAATACGTGCACTAATTTCGCTACTTACGGAATTCTGATTGATTTCTGTGCCCAGATATGTGAATCATGTACTTTTGATGGTCATGTACTTAGTCTTTGTTTCGTTTATTTTAAGCCCTCTTTTTTGTGCTTCAGGATCAATTTCCTTGAACGTTTCATTTAGTCGTGTCTTGCTTCTACTAATAATGGTGACATCGTCTGCATATGCAGTAATTTGTACTCTTTTGGTGTTTATATGGCCGGTTACATTAGTTTTTCTGATGACTGCCTCAAGAACTAGGTTGAACAGCATGGTTGAAAGTGCGTCTCCCTGTCTCACCCCCATGTTGATGTCAAACAGGGGAGGCAGTTCTCCATCTACTATAACTGCGGCTTTTGAACCCTGTAACATTATTTTTATGAGGCTGATATATTTTTTTGGTATACCTAAATTTCAGAGGTCTTCCAGCATTTTGTCTGTTTTCACACTATCAAAAGCTTGTTTAAAGTCTATATACATATTATATAGTTATATGTCGTATTCATAAGCTTTCTCTTGTATTGTTCTAAGTATGAATATGTTGTCTGTAGTGGCTCTATTTGGTCTGAATCCATTTTGATCCATACGAACTTTATCAGATAATGGATTCTTCCCCAGAGTTCGGTTCCTCCATATTAAAACAATTCTGCCGAAACTCCTTCCGTTTCTGGCGCTTTACTGTTTTTTAGTTTCTTTATTATTTGAATTACTTCATCGTGGGGCCGTTTTTTAGTCACTATGCCACGCGATGTTTTTTTAAATAAATGCTTTAGCTAAATTAGCTTTTTGAGCTAATATTCTTTCTTGATTATCTCAACTCTTGGAAGTATACGAGTATTCATTGTGCACAACACCATAATATACTCTATTCGCTGAACTCAGTCCCAACTATCTAGTAAATTTAGTACCTTATTATTTTGCCAATTTTTCTTCTTTTTTCAATTAAACAAGTCTCCAAATATAAGTTTATCTTAGCTATTAATATAATCAGTGGTGGAATTTTTTATGTTGTATATTTCCGAAAACGACTACGGTCAAATGTTCCCCTGCTCCGTGGATCTACTAAAAAAAATAATTATCAGAGACACTAGTATGGACATTTCCATTGTGAAATCTGTTCATCAAAGCTGTATCTTTCCGACGACGACTATGTCCAAATATTCCCAAGCTCAGTGAATCTATACTTTATTGTAGTCACAACTTTTGTCTCAAGTCCCCACTATTTCAGTCAATCAGCTTTTCGAAGGGGTAGGATATTTTTTTGTGTGTAGTTGAAATTTATAAAAAAAAAAAGGAAATATGAAATAAGGTTCATCTTATGGTCTGCAGAAATCTCTTTGGGTTGAGTACTTTTATTGTAACCTACATTTTATAATTCTTACAGTTTTTTCAATATTCATAACCTCACTTCTTCCAAAACGACGTTTTCGGTTTTATGCATGTAGGAATCTTACAAAACTTAACTAATTTTAATAATAATTCTATTTGACTTTATCCTTGTCGTCTGCTAATTGTTTAATTGTGATTTTGTAAAATAATTGGCAAGGAAGTTAACCCCGTTTGATGTATCTCTAATACAGCCTGTGTTATATTATAGTTTATGGGATAGTTTATTGAATAAAACTAATTTCTGCTTCTCCTTTCGGAAGTAACCTCCTGAACACATCGTCGACGATGAATTAACCACATATAAAACCAACCAACTAAGACTGCAGCTGTCGTCAAGACCACTCAAATGGCAAACACCTAAGACCTACCCACATAATCTGGAGGCAACATCCTATACAGAAGCAAGCAACCCATCGATGCCCATAAGTATCATTTCATTTTATTGTAAAGCTATAGGCAGGGTTTGTTTGTGCAAACTAAATATCATTATTTTGTGTTATGCTAAATAAATATGATTAGTTAATTCATTCTTTTATTTGTTACCAACTGAATTTTCATTGTTTAATTCATAGTTTAAGACAAGACGGATTCACGAGTCATCGAGTATGGATGGTTCCATAGTGAATTATTTCGGCATCAAAACTGTAAACTTAGAACTGGACACATGTATTTTTTTTACGCATATTTTCATCACTAACAACCATTTTCAAGTAGTCTAGAGTGACTTCTAAGCGAATATTTTTCTGCTCTTATGTGAATGAAATAAATTTCCAAATTCTGGGTTATAATATGAAAGGCGATCTTCCTTAATATCACTCATTTGATATTTCCGAAAAAACACATCCCGAAATTACATAACATTTTTCTTTGTTAAATATCTTATCATACTGAATAACCATTTCGTTGTCTCTGATCTATGATTTTGACTATTTTTTGGACGTTTAATAAAAAAGCAACCCCAGTTTCGCAGATTTCCTTAGCTTTTTAAGCTACAGATTTGTTTCAAGTCATACAAAATGAGCACAAAAGAAAATTAAAGTTAAAAAAACACGAATTATACTGCTCGAAAAGAATAAATGCTACAAACCTATGAGATATAACTTGATATAACTTTTGAGGAAAATTTTAATCTTGAAACTCCCACACGATTTTAAAATCTGATCTAGTGACCATGACCAGAAGAATCAAATCACGATTGGCTTTTATTGATAAATGCCATTAATTATTCATTAAATAAGTTTAAAACGCCACGCAAACTTGAAATTCGTAAAAGCAGTTATT
The DNA here is from genome assembly GCF_040954645.1 of Diabrotica undecimpunctata. NCBI lineage: Eukaryota > Metazoa > Arthropoda > Insecta > Coleoptera > Chrysomelidae > Diabrotica > Diabrotica undecimpunctata. The sequence goes on along the minus strand of NC_092804.1, from coordinate 53,455,751 downwards.
GCTGTGTTCGTTGTTTGTCCAAAACTGAACTTGTTATCTTGTTCAAGGATCAAAATGATAGCCAGGCCACCATTTATACGGAGGCGAAGAGGGCATCGCTTGCACTAATTTGGCAAAGAACTGGAATAGCTCATGCTTTGACAAATTAGGATTAATAGATTGGTACAATCCGTTCAAGAAAGAATTAGTATTTCTAGCCGAAAGCTGGGGCGCCGGTTTCTAATGCCATATAAGACTACCAGAAAAATTTGTACAAAAATGGTGTAAAATATTGAAAAAGAAGAGGTTACTTTACACTCTCACATTCCCATATGAAACACAACGAGTGATTTTACACTTCTAATATTAAAAACTGCCCCAAAACAAAATAAAATTAAAGCAAAAGCGAAATTTATTTACAAATCATTACTGGGATACTAGAGAATAATCGGAACAGAATAACATCAATTATGAACCAAGAGAAAATAACCCTAAATATCCTCTTAAGCTCATCCAATGGAAGAATTTGGTTATACGCTAAAGCATATTACATTAAAAACAAAAATTAATGAAGAACCATAAAAATTTTAAGCTTAAAATGGGATAATTCCCGGGAGTTGGCTGTATAACATATAAGTTAAAAAACATCGAAGTAAAAAAACTTCTGTAGTAAGTGGTATATTTAATTAAAAAATTAAATTAAAAAATCCAAATTGATTATAATAAAGTTCAGAACGTTTTTGGACTAATCAGTCAATTTTCAGTGAACTTTTGGAGTAATTGTGTAACCAACCGCAAAACCAAACAGTGGTTGGGTTAACATTAAAGAAAAAATACTTAAAAGTATTAAATTATATGGCAATATGCCGATAGAACTGGATCACTAACCGGGAACCATAAGTCTCTACCAAAATTTCTAAATCCGAACTTTCGTACAGGAGTTTACCAATTTAGTTTGGAGACTAAGTCACTTCTATTGACTGTTCGCTGTGGAATTTCCATTGCTAGAACCTAATCTTTTAAGACCTATAACATGAAATTTCTATTTTGAGTTTTGGCAACACATATGAAAAAACGCTGAATTTAAACTTTCACATTACAAACAATCTCACGTCACGATAAATGCTTCCATAAAGACGGCTTTGGGTGGAGTTTGTATCTGAAGTTGTATAGTTTTGAAAAACGTCATTTTGCAATTAAAAAGAAGTAGTTTTAAACGTTTTTAGATCCTTCGTAATCTGAAAGTTTCAATTCAACGTTTCTTAATCATTTTTCAAATGACTCCTATTTATTGCCAAAACTCAAAATCGAAATTTCATGCTAAGGTTTTGAGGATTAAGCTCTAACAATAAAATTCTACAGCGAACGGTCAGTGGAAGTGATAAATTTTATTGATCTCATGAGAATCGTAAAAAAATGGCAAAAATCGCACATTTATTTATTTAACAGCTTTATAGAAACTGACTTCATTTGAGACAAAATGCAAAAATTACATATGAATGCTACACTCCTCACTTTTAAAAAACATTTTGATTTTTGTCGATAAGACATGCTGATCAAAATATATCGATTTTTTTCCGTAGAGTTGATACAAATTTCACGTTTCACCGGAGAAATGGTTCATTCTACAGAAAAAGTGCTAATATACATTTCTGTTCAAATTTATCTCAGCTACATCTCTTGTTTGAAACATTTTTTCTAAAGAAATTGGCACATTGTACACAGCTTTACAAAAATATGACGATAAACATTAAAACTAGAAACAAATTATCTAGAGAATTCCTATTAGGAAGGGTCTAAAACAAGGCTGCTGCATAGCACCTACATTCTTCAAAATACACCTGAATGAGGCGCTCTCAGTGAGGAGAAGAAAGTGCTGCAATATGGGCATCCCAATCGAAGATGAGAGATTGTATACGATACACTTCGCTGATGACCAAGCCATTCTAGCTGAAGGCGACAGTGATATAGACTATACGCTTAGAAAACTGGAACAGAAGTAGACCAAGAGGGGCCTCCCAATTAACATACCAAAAGTACTTCCGAGGAAAAAAACCAGAAAATTTACAAATTGCAATAGAAACTATAAAATCAACTGAAACCTTCAAATATTTGGGAGTCTAAATAACATTAAAAGCAGGGAGTAACGAAGAAGCAGTTCACGGACTATTGTGGAATAATGAAATAGTAAAGGACAATAAAAAAAGAATTTATAAAGCAATAATAGAAGGTATTGGGTTGTACTGCGCTGAAATTAAAAAAAAAACAAGGAAACAAATCAAAAATTAAGGCCATGGAAATGACTATTGGAGGCGATGTTGCCAGCTCACTAGACTTGATAAGAGTGGAGAAAGAAGATATCCGGTGAGAAATGGAAATTAATCTAGAAATAATAGACACAATTGAAGCCTGTTATGGAGACCTGCAGAGAATGCCTGAAAATGGCCAGAAAATAGACCAAGTTGGTCCTAGGAAGAAGATGTCAAAGATGCAATGACCGCCAGAGATCTAAAAGTAAGAAACTCGACTATTAAATGGCACTGTTATGAGACATACACTAAGGAGTAGCCAAGTAACATTCGCAAAGACAATTTAAATTGTTTAGTAACTTTAAAACCACAAAATCCGCGTCTATTGTTTTGAGAATTAGCTGGCAAATTTGTCAATCAACGAAGAATAAAAGTGTGTCCATACACTGTCCGCTTTTCACTGAACAAGCTAGGCTACATATAAAAGAAACAAAAAAAATCCCTACAATGACACATCTCCAAACGAAACGAAGAATCTTTGTCGACGTTTTCGTGAAGATAAAAAAATCAGCGTGATGCTAAACCTACCTATAAAATTGATAGCACCATTAGTAATGCAGTGTTGACATTTTAAATGCTTTTGTTCTTGAAACGACGGATGTTTTATTCCAGAGTCGTTTTAGGTGGCATTATGCATTATCCCATGCTTCTGCAGAAACTCAAGCTTGGATGCATTTGGTAACAAGTCCATGGTCAGAAGCTTCATCAGTCCCATTGAAAAAATATAGGGGCTAAGGAACATTAAAGTATAATAATCAGCGCCACGAAATAAAGAAAACTTGAATCGATTAGTTTTATAGGTCTGGACGAAGATTATGACATGTCCTAGTTTTAGGTAAACCTAGACGTTTAGTTAGGTGTTTAGAGTTAAATTGTAGTTGTTTAAGTACATGAAATATATTATTTGTTGTAAATTTATAATTCAAATAATAAAAATACGTGCAGAAAAATTATAATGGTGTTTTTTTTTCCTAATTACTATCTACACCAACTATACTTATCCATGACATGTTTTAACACTATCTGGCTTCTTCAGATGTTACGGTACAAGTTGTATCTATTTCCTATCCCACATGTCCAACATTTTTTGATATTCCCCCCGTATTTTTTTATTTTGAGCAAACTAATTTTTTAAACCTTACGGAATATGAATTGTAAGATGGTAGTAACAGTTCACCAGGCCAGGTGCATATTTTTATTTCTAAGTAGTATTAGTATTAAAATATTACTTAAATTATTAAAATATTATTTAGTCAATACCGAAATATGACCATAAAAATCGAAATGATACCTCTACATATCAACTGAAGAAATATCGTAATGTTACCACGAGTTGCGCAATTCTGCGTATGATGAGAAAATAACTAACAGTTTGCTAACAGTTAAAATTTCAAGGTGGCATAATTGTGTTAAATAATTAAACTTGACCTGATTTGTAATTTACGGGAACTTGCACTTACTTATCCGTGTATCGATTCTTTAAATAATACATTAGTCATAAGATCAATACAAATAATAACCACAAAAGATATGAATGTTTTGGCGAAAAAATCAAATTAAATTTACTAGTAAAATATGTCTTTCGGTTGTAAGAGAATTGTGTTATAATTGCATCATCTTCATCATCGTCATACCCATCATCTATCATCTCCATTATTTGCCCTGTTAGTGCAATACAAACCCGATTATCCGTGCTCCACGGAATCGAACGTAGCATGGATAATCCGAACAAGTATTTCAGAAAAAGTATTTATTCAAAGATATAAAAATAAAACTCAAAGTTTAAACTAAATTTCCAATTGCATAAAAGATACATAAAAATATAAACAGAAAAAAAGAGATATCTACATAATAGTTATTTATGTACTATGGTCTAATGGTGTAAAAGTAGATGTTTATGCCTGAGGGTGACTATCTTACAAACACGAGGGCCTCTGGCTCTAATGTTTGTAAGTCGCCCGAGGGTATACGCATATATTAATGCCCACGGTGCATACAAACTTGTATGTCATACTAGTTTGTTCACAATCTAAATATTATTCTCTAACCTCTAAAGAGACCACTTAGTACAATAGACTGTATACATGGAGTTAGACTGTATACGAGCCCCTTCCCATATCAGTTGGCCCACCTATGGAATTTGCAGTTTAAGTCGATTACCATAAACAAATTATACTCTGCATGTTTTTATTTATAAAGTTTATAAGTTTGTATAAGCATTTTTATTAATATTTATTAAAAACATTATCCTTTTTTACCCTGGTTTTTTTATTTATTTTCAACAATAAAAAAAATTTCACTAAACCCTGGCTATGCATTCACTTATGTCAACATACGTTGATTTTTTCATAATTACGTTAAATCCCGAGGTAGCTATGGAAAAATGATATCAAAACAATAATATTGTCAGTTAATGTCAACTGTAATTTGTAGTGTTGTAAAGCTTTTTGCCGGTTGTGCATTGTATAATGGGTCGAGGTAAAGTCATCGATCAGAATATTTGTTCAATCAATATTAGATTTTTTAATTCTGGAAAATCCAATTCGGAAATCGCGAATATGTTGCAATTGTTACGCTATAGTGTAAGAAATATAGTCAGAAGATACAAAACTACAGGTTCGGTCGTCACAAAACCTAGAAATGTACAAAGAAGTAAAATAATCGAAGCAGATCGAAGGGCACTAAGAAGCATTATAGTGAAAAATAGACGTTATTGGAAATAACGTTATTGGAATAGAAGAATGACGTTATTGAAAGACACGTTTCTAAATCAACATGTCACCGAGAGGCCCACAAATTAGGATTTGGTACTTACAAAGTAAGGTTTATAGTTGAAAAATTAGTACGAATTGTTTTTAATAAATTTCATTTTATTTTAGGCTAAGGAAAAGCCACTTTTAACATTACAACAAAAGAAAAATAGAAAAAGATGGTTAAAAGAGCATAACGATTGGACTCAGTCGCAATGGGATTCAATACAATGGAGTGCTGAGTCCAGATTTGAAGTGTGTGTTGGAGACAGTAGCAGTCGCGTCATTCGCAGGAAACATGAAGCCTTCCACCCCGACTGCCTGAAGAGAAAAGTCAAATTTCCTGCATCTGTCATGATCTGGGGCAGCATGTCGTCCAAAGGTGTGGGAAAGTAACATTTTATCAATGGGGTTGTAAACACGGACAAATATTTGAATATTTTAGAAGAATCTCTTTTACTGATTATGGAACACCGTTTAACATCAGCGGAAGTTTTTATCTTCCAACAGGACGGCGCAGGTTGTCATATCTCAAAAAAGAGGATTTAAAATGGACTGAAGACAATGGCATACCACTTCTGGAATGGGTTTTTAACAGCCCCGACTTGTCTCCGATAGAGACTTTGTGGCGCGAAATGAAAAAAGCTTTGAGAAAACATCCTGCCAGATCCGTCAACGAATTGAAGGAAAAATTGCAAGAAATATGGGATTCGTTTTCATTAGAATTTTGTTAAAACTTTGTTAAAACTAGGAAAAACTATGCCTCGAAGAATTGTGGATGTCATTAAAAATAAAGGGGATGTAACTCAGTGGTAAACTTTCACTTTTTTTTTTTGTTAATATTACATATTCTATGCGTTTTTTTTTAGTTATTATTATTCTGTTTAATCAACAGCTTTCATTACGTTATAAAATATATTCCATAATTAGGAAATTTAAAAGTATTGTTCGATACATTAAAACTTCTAAAATTTACGCTGCGCTTTTATTTTTGTTCTCTAAAATTTAATTTTCTTACCAATTTAACGTTGGGCCAACTGATATGGGAAGGGGCTCGTACACCCAGAGACAACCAAAGTAACCTGATAAGAAATGCAATTGATTAAGATCTTATAAACAAATGTTCAAAGTGTAAAAACCCTAGTACTGATATAGACTGACCACAATCTCCTTGCCGATGTTAAAATAAAATTGAGACAACAAAAGAAATAAGTACAAAAAAAAGTTCAAAGACTAGATTTATCAAAGCTTGATAGTGAAATATGTCAACAAAAAATAAATGAAACGATTGCACCAACATTTCTAGAAGCTACAGAAAAACATATTAACAGTGCTTGGAACAAAATGAAGTCAGAAGTCATTAAGGCAGACACAACGGTTTTTTGCTAGGAAAAAACCAAGTACAAAAAAGGGTTGGATGACATCCGATATTATATAGCTTCATCATCATCAACGGCTATTCCATTCATCGTCTGATATAAGCCCATTACCGTAGGTGTGTCCATTAAGTTCTGTGTGTTGTTTTTTACATCCATTCGTGACCAGCCATTCGCTTGATGTCATCAATCCATCTGATTTGAGGTCTCCCTTTACTTCTTTTGTTTGCTCTTGGTCGCCATTCTATAATTCGCTTCGTCCAACGATTGTCTTCCTTTCTTCCTATGTGTCCTGCCCAGTTCCATTTTAACATAGCAATTTTTTGGATTATATCTATATAATTTGGACTATATAATATATATTATATAGCTTATTATATTATATTCGTCTTCTTAGCCTTCTATCGTCCATTTTTGGACATAGGCCTCTGCCAACTCGTTCCATTGATCTATATCCTGAGCAACATACTTCCAATTTGTTCCGGCTATTCTGTTTATGTCGTCTACCCATCTCATCTGTGTTCTGAAGCTGTTGTCTTGTGGCATTTTAAAGTAATTAATATTTAAATGGGAATAAGCCACAATTAAAGGTTAAATTACGTTTATTGACGTTTCAATTTCCACTTCGATTCCACGATTTGAGAAATCGTTCTCAAAATACAAACATTAGTAAATTAAACAAATTTTGTTTTTTTGTTACTTGGTGAAAAATTCTTCTAATATTTTAATTTTATCTGACTCATTTATACTGACAATTCAGACATACATTATACATTTTAAAGTAGACGACTTTAAAATGATATTGCCAATATTGTTGAGTTGCGCTCCTGGGGCGACTTTACTTATAAGATAGTTCATTCGATTACATGAAATCAACTTTAACTTGAGAATATCCGTCAGAAAAAATCATAGCATGTAATTCATCTTTAAAAAGACAAACACATGTCATGATGACAGTAAAATTCTCCTGTTAGTGATTCCATAGTAAATTATGAGGGAAAA